>NW_028187111.1:2428750-2432620 GCF_003343005.1 Rhea americana
TACACACACAGACAAACGTTAGTCCAAAGGCTAAGCCCCATGCCCCATCATTGTGCATTACTTCTACTGATTTAACAGAGAGCTGCAAAAATATATTCTCATGCAGCTTGAGAGCAAGACAGAAGCTCAGGAGTTGTAGTTGCACAGAGCTGCCAGGCTGTTAACAGATCTGTCATACTCTTTGATGAAGTTCCTCTGATGTCACAGGGAATTTGGAGCGCAGGAGCGATGGCAGGCTCACTTYGCAAAACCAACTTACTTCCCCCTTGTCTTAAAAGCTGCCTGGGAGAAGAAAGTAGAAGGGAGCTCCTGAGGTCTGTAAAGCTGCCTCAAACCTGGCAGTTATTCACTACTACACAAGATTTGGGGAGTCTCATATGAACAGTAAAACAGACAGGCTGACAGCTAACAGATGTGACAGCAAAAGCAGGAATATGGAGCTTTTCAGTTCAGTCATATTGTTAACTCATGCTACAGGGATATTTGTCACTGCAGTATTTTAGACTGGGGTGCAGAGGAAAAGACTGAGGAACCGCTGTTAAGCACAGTGAAAGAGAGAAGCTTTTTCTGTTTGTACTCTGTATTTGGCAGGAGGGAGGAGACAAAAAACCCACAACACAAAGCACTACGCCCCAAATAACCTGCAACTAGTACATTTATGGACTTTGTGCTGACGCTGATTTTAAACCAGCTGCAGGTTTCAAGCATAATCTTGGTACCTATAATCTTAGGTACTCTTCCGTATGCAACAGCAGCTCTCAGTACTGGCAAGTGCTTTTGTTATTTGCACTCTGCAACGCAACATTTAGGAGGTAGTAAATGATGAAGAAAATAAGTTATGCTTACTCTGCGCACCTACATTGTGATTATTTAACCATAGGATTCAGAGAAAGCAGTGTTTTTTGTTCAATGTGACCAAATGCAAAATACTGTATCTGGAACCAGGAACACAGACGTTGTCAATACCAGATGGGAGAGCCTGCCTTGAAAAGCTGCAGATGCACTTTGAAACCACCAAAAGTAACAGTCTCAGTACAAGCACTCAGCATTCCACAYGGTTATGGCAAAAAAGGGCTAGTGCAATTTGTGGACATGGACATCAAGAAGTTGAGAAGCGATCATAGTGCTATTTTTTTTTAATCAATAGTATGTAGAGCACTAGGCTAGCAACTGGAGCTGGTTCATTAGATATGTAGAAACAATAAAGTTCTGAAGGGGGAAAGGGGAAATCCCAGCTTCTAAATCCAACATATACAATATAAGGCCTCATGAGCTCATTTTCCTCAGCTTGCCCAAGAGTTTAATGTCTTAGTGGATAACATAACCCAGTTTGGAACTTACCAGCCTTGCTGATAAGAACGCAGCAGTCCACAAGTTGAAATGAAATAACAAACATGAAAATAAAACCGAATTTCTCAATGTTCACAACCAAGTACTAGAACACGTTCTCAAAGTACGTGATGAATTATCATTCTCAAGCACCTTTAAGGCAAGACTGAGTAACTTTCCAGAAAATATACTGTGATATAGCTTTCAGAATAAGCTAATCAGATGAGAGATACAGCAGGTAGAGAAAGGAGGTATTACAGTAGCAGGTTGTGTATATTCTTCTGGCACTAGAATATAAGAGACCAACTCATGGTGTAATTCACTTACCTTCCACACAGCAGAGTCAGGAGGCTTTCCTTGCTGCATGCTGATAGTTTCCTGAACTAGAAATCTCAAGTTTCAATCAATCTCTTGCAGGAGAGAATTTTCCCTCTGCTCAAGGTATAATCAGCATGATCTCTTGGCAGGGAAAGTTTTTACTATTTTCTGAAGCAGATTGGCTATATAAGCAGGTGAATTAAAGAATAAAGTTATCCTGCGTTTCAGAGGTATAAGAGAACAGGAACTGCATAGTTATGTCACTCACACATTGAAGCATGTACTACAGTCAGCCAAACGGCATCACAAAAGATTTTCTGACAGTGACACCACCCCTCTAGCACCAGACTGTCACTTACCTGCTGCAAATAGATAGACAAAAACTATTCCCCAATTCCCCAAAAACAATTCAGGCCTTGGACATTTGTCTGGAGCCTCTTGAAGCATCGAGAAACATTGTAAGGTTTCTTTTTTCAGTGACAAAAATGTTGGTGCTGTAGATCAGACTGGCAGACTTCCCGGTGTCCTGTCTCACCCCAAGCTCTGTGAGACTCTGGGCTTCCCACTGCACCAAGCAGTGAGGTAACACAGACACCTCCCTGCTGCAATGATGAAGGCTCTGTACAGCATTTTGCTGGATCAGCCAGCCTAGGGAACTGGTTTCTGGCTGGTTTACTAAATCAGTCAGCTGACAGAAAATGGGTAACACTGCAGTAGATAGTGTAACTGTCCTTAATTTACAGACATGAAATATCAGTTTAGGATATAGCAACTTCTCCACGTGTTTCTTGGCAAGACACTTTCTCTAGCATCATGACTCAACTTCTTCCTCCTAGGAAAATCAGTGAGGCTTGGCAGGTTAACTACTCCCTTCACTAGGCAGCCTTGGCTATAGGACATGGAACTCTTTTTTCCCTCACTGGGCCAACACAGAATGGATTATGGCACTGCTACACCAGCAAAACATGATTGGTATGTCTACACCCACAATCAAGAGGCATACTACATCCTTTGACTTATCTCCTCTGTTCATTGCTGGATAAAGGCAAACTGTTCCATTGCTGGAAATAGTTACTAGGTGTATTTAGTGTATTAATATACTAAACACATTAAAGGTGGAACAAATACTTAAGAGTATGCAAGCATACAAGCAAAGACTGTTTTTTACTTTTGTACTGTTCTACTCCACCTCTAACAGCACACTGAATACTCCTGACTTCAAAATATGAAAATTCACATGAGTTTAAAAGTAGAATTAAGAGCAACAGGAACCACCAACATGGAAAGGAGGGAAGAAAATAATTGCATCTCCTAGAACAATGACAACAGTTCAGGGTGCCATTTGTCTAATGCCTCTTACTCTCCCTCAAAACTACTCTCACACAGCACGAATAAGATTATATTCTAAAAATACAACAGGACAAGACACTTAGCCACTATATTTTCACTAAAGCTGCAACAGCAGACCTAGACCATTTCACTTTTTACTTTTGCAAGTCTTCCTATTATGGAAGTTCCTTATGGAACTGAAGTCTTGCATTCAGCCACTTCCTTCCCCACCACCATCTTTTTCATTATCTTACCCTGCAAATCAAAGCCTAGTATTCTAGAAATTCAAGGATGTTGCCTCAAATAATTCCAAAGGTTTGGGGAAGAGATCAAGTAAGGAGTTGAAGRGAATCTTAGGTGAATAGGGTGGTTTTGATGGCCAGCTTTTGTACTGCTGTATTATCAGTTCTTTAAGCTCAGAAGAAAGCAACTACATTGTGAAAAGGGACTACGAGCTTTATCATCCACCTTCGTGAGATCACACTGGCCCTGTGAATCTCTGCAGAAGCTTCTACTGCAAGTGATATGAGGTCCTGAAGACTAGACTTTCACCAGCATTAAGAGAAAGACAGTTTCTCTATGAGATCAGGAAGGAATTAGAAGCATAAATACTTTAATAGTTCATTTTTTTTGATTCTAGAGCAGCAAGTAGACCRCCACATGTCCCTAGCTTTAACCTGCTCACCCCATTTTCTCTCCACCCATTATATCTCAGCAACTCATTACTTTGTTGAAGCTGAAAGCTTKCATGCTATTGTTCCTTGAAGCATCAGCTTCTAAATACCTTGAACAGTGCCCAATTCTAGTTTCTCACCACCCTAGTGCATGATTTGAGATACACAGGGGCCACTACAGCCACTGATTTAAGAGAATAAACTGAAATGCATTACATAG
>NW_028187111.1:2432660-2450808 GCF_003343005.1 Rhea americana
CTAACAGGCCTAGGAATGTGCCTCCATCTATTTTGGAAACAAGGTTCAGACCACCATAAGGTTAGTTGTCAGAAAGAACAAATGTTTCTCTAGAAACTGTTACTATAGTGTAATGAAAGTTAGATCACGTCTCCCTTAACTGATCAACTTTGTCAGTGAAGCAGATGTGTACATTTGAAGAGAAGAATCTGAGTAGTATCCCCAGACAAACATTACTGTGTACCCCATCAGCACTACAATTTAATCTTTTCTACTGTATTTACATACACTGTTCAATAAGCACCACAAATATTCCTAGTCAGCACTATTTCAATGCAATAACTTGAGGCAAGCAGTGTTTAGCATAATTTTATTTGTACAAGAATTTCAGAATCATTAAGGTCCAAAACCCAATTTCCAAGAATGACAGGTGAACACTACAGTGCAAAGTAGTAGACAAGTTACTGCGACCAATCTCACATTTGGGCTCACTGAAAATTCAAATACTTCTAGTAACTTGTTCTGCCAGCTTAAAAAAATTATTTTTCAGAAGAGGTAAGAGATATTCAGAGCGCTGACTTCTCTTAATTGTTAAAAAAAAGATAAGGAATGAATACAGAAAACTACTTCTAAATTTCAAACACAAAGTGTAGTTTTAATCAGAAAGAAAGAGACAAGCCCAAACTAAATACTTCAGTGAGTGGCCTTTTCTTCCAAAAAAAAGTGAGAAAGTGTTCAAATCATTCCTAACCACCACCAAAGCATCTACAACTACAACCCAGCCTCCTTCCTTTAACTTGTTTCATTCAAACTAAAGAGTGCTTTAAATACACTTCACTGTTTAATAAGTGGTTGATAGTAATGGTTGAGTAAGACTTAGATGCCACAAACAGAAGTGTTATTAGCCATTTGACTCTCCTGATGCCCAGATCAGATTGATCTGCCAGTGACAATGGCCAACTTATTGCTTATTCCTGTACCCAACAATTATGGCACCCTGATTCAATAAGCTGTTTAGTGAGAAGAATATTCAATAAGTATACTCAATACACGGGCAATTTGATTGAATCAGTGTGTCCAAGACTTCAGAAGATTCTTTCCAAGTGCTCATATATTGATAAGCAGAGATAATTACCAACATAAGTAGGTATTCTAGTGAACAGCAGAAACCCATGAAGTCTAGGCACAAGACATACCAAATGCTCCAGAACTCAGTCCCAGAATATTAGTATATAATTTTCAATACAAGAGTAAGTATCTGGACTAGATTTAAATACTAGCTTCTGCTTTGTAGAAGAGATATTCATGCTCAAATAGGATTAAGAGCTTTTGAAGAATAACTACTCAGGAAAGCAAGTGGTAGTCTTCAGTCTCCAGTTTAGTGATCAGCTGAACAGCTGAGAACAGAAGCAGCAACACTTACGCTCCCTGAGCTCAAGTATGCTTTACCATATAAACTTTTCAGATGATCATAGATGAGTATAGGAATTACAACCAGAGTGAATAAAACCTAGTTCACTACTAGTYTCCTTAGTAGCACCTTGGGGAAGATTTTAATTTCACTTACAGTGGGGAAGTCATCTCAGTAAGCTGTAAATTGAAAGAGGAACTTAGCGATAAATATTGACAACAGATGCTTAACCTCAGACTGACTTAGCCCAGCAGAACTTATCAGCTATAGGAAAAAAACAGCATTTTTAAACTATGCAATCTACTTAACTAGAAGCCTAGTCCTCACAAGTGATAAACTGGTACAAAGTCTGCACTCTAGTATTACCTGCTGTTTTACTTTACTGCCACTGCCCAGTGAGAATGTATTAGCATAGTAGTCTATCTTTAACCTCCCCTTGATACTGAAATGGGCAACAGAGAACATGTTTGCAGATGCATCATTAAGCCCAAAAGGAGACTGAATCAAGTARGCAGCATAAATTTTGGCTAGGGTCATTACTCCAGCTTAGCCTAGTGCTCACTCTTATGTTACTCCCTGCAAAAGGGGCCACCATAAGCCTGAACTCAAGCCACTGACACTTGTATCATCATACAACCAATACAACTTGGAAAAAAAAGAGGGGGGGAGGGGGATAAAATGTTGGCAGCACAGTGACACAAAGCTGCTTAGTATTTCAGCTCTAACTATACTGTCAGGTCAGCTTTGTTCTGAAGGCAGCAACACAGAACATTGTACCTTCTATGCTAGTGCCAGTGCAGTAGGTAATACGCAACTTCAAGGCTAAAGTTTAACTATTCAAAACCTTAACATTTAGCATCCAGATTAAAAAGCATCAATAATTCTAATGTGCTGGAGTAACTTAAGAGCAAGAACGGGAACAAAGTTCTGCTGAGTTAAAAAAAACAAAGCTGTTCAGAGAAAATAACCATTCAACATAAAGCTTCCAGCAACAAGTTACATTAGCAAGGGCAAAATAYCCATTGAAGAAAGCTTGAATTCTACAGAGTTTTATCTCAGTGGAATCAGAGTCTTCATCCAGTACTTTCTCTTCCAGTAAATGCATMTGACCTGATGTTCAGCAGCCAAGGCATTCAAAGATGAGCAAAATATGGTAGTTTGTTCTAAGCTTATGAGGAATTCTTAAGCATCTGATCACTTCTTCTACATGAACTGATATACAGAAGCAATTTCTAAAGATCAGCCATGAGATCCCACAGGACAGATGCATGTCTAGGCTACTTGATATGCAAATCAAACATGTCCCTCTAGGCAGTAGCTTACTTCTGCAAGGGGTATAGCTTAGGTTAGCTTTGAAAACAGCTATTTAAGAAGTGATTGCAAACTCCTAAGCTAAAAATACCTTTCTTTCTAACAGTATTCTATACCAGGCCAAGTATTGCCTGCATGCAGCAGCTATGCATGCACAGGTTTATATCAAGGCAGTAGGTCTGCACCAATTTTGACATACAGCACCAGCAGCATGTCAGTTTGAAAAAAGCCTTCTAAACAGTCTCTCAGATGAGAAATGCCTTGCCTACAGCCTCTATTAAACCTAAGACAGATTTAAAGGAAAAGGTTTATTTTCAAATTTAAATATTCTGGTGTCACTTGACTATTCAGGAAGCCTTTAATAATTTTGATGTCTTCTGACCCTTATTTTTCTATTTGCTACTGAAGTTGCTTACAATACTGTACCAGAACTTAAGTCAAAGCATACCTGGCTAGTTTATTTTCTAGATTCTCTCTCTGCCTTCCTAGCCTAAATGAAATTTGAACAAACTAGCCTTACCGCTCTACTGAAGCGGTCTCTTTGGATTAGTTATGAAGTGTGAAAGAACTTGCAACATAGCTAGAAGTCTTTGGTCCTACCAGAAACAGGCAGTCTTTCAACCTCACCAGGTAAGTGCTGCACCACTACTATTTTCCATACTAATGGCAACTATACATTGGGTTTCCACTTGCTTTCTGCTTTACCTTCTAAGTTCAGATCTTTTGTTTCATCTGTCACTTCAGTCTCACAAGCTACTAGAGATAGCTAGAAGTCAAGTAACAAGTAGGGGTTAGCAAATAAATATTCTTAAGTATTGCACCAGTACATATCAAGTAGCTTTAAGGTCTGCCCTTCTGGTCCATTCCTCTGGTTAAGCAAAGGACTATATACAGAACAGGGGAATTTTTAACCTTCCTTATAAAGCACAAATCTCAAAGCAGCAAGCTCTGCATCTACCCTTTCATGTCAGCCACCTACACTTCAAAGGGAATATGTATACACACACTTTCAGAGGCTGTTCTGAAAATAGGAGTAGACTTTCACATACAGCATCTGTAGAGAGCCTTGCTTAGGGATTATATCTTTTTCAGGTCAGGGTTAAAACCACCTGAGGGGAAGAATTTGACTTAGCCTCAAAAAAAAAAAATACAATAACCAAGTGAYAGTGATAAACCAGTAAGCTTAACCCTTAAGTGGTGACAGAAAGGCAAGTCTTCAGGACCTGCCTGAAGCTGTACAAGAATAAATTCATTCTAGGAGGCACTTTTGGAAGTTTATACTGTGGCAGGAGTGCACATCATCCTGCAATTAGTGATTTTTTTTTTTTGCTTGCTGTGGACCTGTGAGAATGAAAGCCAAGCTTCAGTGTAAGAGCTGAACTATGTTCCAACTGTGCCAGTAGTTTCTGAAAGAAGTAGCCAAAAGCTTTATCTTGAGCCTGTCCTCAATACTATTTTTTCACCCCAACCTTTCAAACAGTGCTTCTAACTCTATTCAAGGCTTCAATTCCTTGTTTCAAGGACTTTGCACACTAGTGAGCTTAGATCATGCTTTGGTGTATGTTTTGAGATGCTACCTTCCAACTTTTTGTACCCAAGAAAAGTTACTTTTAGTCAGCTCATGCTTTGCAGACAAACTTGCTAACCCATCTTCAACTTCCAAGAAATTCATCTTGAACTTGAGGCAGGACCCTATATCCCCATGCACTACAGGAAACAACCTTGAGGCCCTCTACAAGACAGACAGTATCCATACAGCTACTAGTTCTATACAGCCAGAAAGTACAAGCAGTCCAGATAAGACATGAGCTGTTGGCCACTTTAAAAAAAAACACACACAATTTCAACAGAAAGTTGGCCAGAACATGGACTGGCCATCCATGTTCTTCTATTCAGGCTAATCTTCTATTAGCTAACACTGTTTACTTCATGTTATACCTAGGTCACACATTAATAGCTTTTTCCAGGATTAGTAGCAAGTCTTGTAACTGCTCCTCTAACATTCAGCTGCTGGTTCTCTTTTCCCAGTGAAGAGGCAATAAGGCTTCTTGGCATTTGCAAAGATGTACTAAAAGGCTCTTAACAGATTACCTGGTTGCACGATCCTACTACATACCAGTAAATACAGTCCAAAGCAAGCTGTATATTCTCATTAGACAAATAACTGTCAGAGAGGTTTCTATGTACACTCAGCATCTTGACTTTCAGTAGCCTCCATGCAAGAACTCTCAAGGGAAACGCTCAATTGCAAGGCAACCACGTAGGGTAGGACTGGCTATATGGAACAGGAGCATTTGCAAGATAATAGTTGCTGAAGTTTACATCACTAACATAAGGTGCTGGCTGGTAATAACAGGTAACATTAGTGGCATTAGGGATGATGTTTTGTTCTGCCAGTACTTTGAGTGCTAGCAGAGAAATCAAGTTGAGAGTCTGCCTTCGCTCATGTCCCATGAGACACACTGTGCTCTCATTCACCACTCTGCGCAGAATCATGAGGTAGTCATATTTACTCCTCTCTTCTTTGGAGAAGTGGTTCTGGAGGTAGGTCTCTAGTTTGCGCTGCTGATCCAGGATATCTGGGAAGTCGATAAAGAATCGGGAGCACATGTAGCGCTCYAATGTTTTGATCTCATCTTTATCCATGGGCCTGAAGTCTCGTACCAAGAGGTTACTATACTTTAGAAGCCCACCACCTCGGATCTCTTCAGGATTTTTGGTAGCTATCAGTTTGTTCTGGAGGTGATCAAAAGCTGCTTCAAAGTCCCCATACATACTCTCCCCAATCACAGTTGGATGGAAGTGCTCTGACATAGGGTTTTCTGAGTAGTCATAGTAGAAGAGCAGGGAGTCTAGTATGATTTGAAAAGAGTCCACACTGAACTCAAACTGCCGTCTTATACAGTCTACAAACTTCAGCTCCACATTTCTGCCATGTTTGTTGGAAAGTGATATCAAGCTCCAGCGGTCAGATTCTGTGCACACTTTCACTAGCTTCTGGATGTAGGCTTCCTTCAGTGTTACTGGACTGATTTTTAGCTTGCTTACTCCTTCTGGTAAAAAATTCAAGAGAGATCGCAACACCACATCTCGAACTAACTGAAATTCTGCCTCACTTGGAAGAGAAACTTGAAAAATGAGATCCAGATCCTTGCATCCCAGCCCGTTATCCTTGACCAGGACATGACCAGCTGCAGAGCCATTCAGACGGACATCATGTACCACAATGCCTGCCTCACCCAGCCTACTCCGAACAGTCTGAACAATGTCCTTCAGAGTTATCTTCAGTGTTGGGAAGTTACCTCGCCCATGGATTGGAACCACCTCTGTAAGAACCTCATGCAAACGGCTGACCTGCTCCCAGTTCAGTACACTGCATGACATGCAGTCTGTATTACTTCCTTTGCCTGCCATTTTAAGGGTTTTCTTCTCCAAAGAAACTGTAGGGAAGAGGAAAAAATAATAAGTCAGATCTTAAATTTACACTTCCTGCGTATGCATGCTCTGCTGTTCTGTCTACATATAGAGACAAAAAACTAATTCTACAATCTAATGCTTACCAGCAAGCCTTTCCCCTGAAAGAATGCTCAGCCTATCTAGTGTTGCATGCACAAAATTTAGTCATCTTTTTTTGAGGTTGACTTACATACCACAGGTTTGTTTTAAATTGAAAGTCTCAATGAATGTGACACATTAGCTTTGTCCAGAGTTTTAAGTGCATCCACAATACTAGCTGAAGCCAGCACTGCAAGTGCAAAGCAATTCTCAGAGTTAAAGTTGTTTCATTACATTTGAAGCTCAAACTGTTCTTTACAGCTAACATGATACTGGAAGACATTCAGGTGTTAGTTTTAAAGCTTATAAGCATCTAGTACACTGAAAGCACTTTAATAATGCCATAAACATTTTTCTTTTCATGCATTTTTTCCACATACACACCCAAAATAAGTTGTAGATGCTTAACGGTAAAGGACAAAGTTTACCTTGCTCCTGCAAAAAGCTACAGCACTTTAGCATCCTGGACAAAATTCCAGCTACAAAGTCAGCTAACAGCTACAACTATTCAATCACATTCCCAGTCTTTATAGTCACAATCAGTCTTTATAAGCAATTCTTTATTCTTCAGATTCAAAAAGGTGGTTTGATTACACAGTGCAAATATTCATATCTGTACTGCCTTTCACTCCCTTGTGGAAGGAAAGCAAACTTGTTAGAGTTGGCATACATCCAGATGAGATTAAGGCACACATCAGGACAGTGTTACACTTTAACATTTAGTAGTTTAAAACCTCAATGATCAGATTATCATAGCCTCATATGAACTTCTCAACTTAGAGTAGTCCGTTAAGTCTTGTAGTTGAACMAATTCCTACCTTCTTGCTTAAAAGGCTTGTGTTTTGGAGCATGTAGATACTTAATCTGTTCTACAGTAATGCAACTCCAACCAATATTAATATACTTACTCCTTTTCAAGCATTCCAAGTTTCTATTGTGGCCAGGTGCTTTTTGACAACTACAGACTAATAGAGGCCTCACCTTCTGCTCCAAGTATTAGGAAGGACTGCACTTGCCATTGCCAAGGACAGGCTATTCAAACTTCAGGTAGTTAACTCTTGCCTGCCAGGATTGTTTGAACCCCAACCATATAACTTCCTATTATGCATTTGTCTAGTAGAAGGAATATTTTAAAATATATAGAGAGTAGCTACTATCATATTTCATGCCTGTCTTTTTCCAGTTTTTAATTTGTGAACAGCTCCTTTGACTTGTCAGCTTTTTTTTTTTTTTTWACAGAGACTAGTCAAACCCTAAATCAGACATTTAATAAGGTTAAGTGTTCCTTGTCAAGCAATTTCTATCCTTGAACAGAAACTGCTCCACCACATTATCATCTTCACTCATTATGAGAGTCRCATTAAGTTCAGCAGGAATGAAGCAAGCCTGTAATCTATAAATTAAATTAGCCCAGGATAATCCAGCAGATTCTAACTCAGGCCTTATCACCACCAAGGCTACAAAATCCTGAAGATATCAAGCCTGCCAGTAGCTGCCCACAGGCACTTTAAGCACATTCAAGTATTTTATCTTAAGAAGCACTATGTTTTCATGAAATCCTTCAGGCCTGCAGATCACTAAAGAATGATGTGCAAGACTTCCATGACTCCTAGCTTAAGCTGCAAATGCTCTCACKTCCTTCATCAGAAAGTGTTCCCCCTCTTCCTATACGTAGACACCTTAGTAGCTAAGCCCACCAAGCAACCAGAAAACAGCATTTTCCACCCCCACACTTGGTTCTGCTTTCATCTTCAAGATTCTTATGTAGAAGAATCATGTGCACTGCTGCCCTTGACAGTGTCTTCCAAAGGGATATCTCAGGATTTGAACTCTTCTTTGAACTGTAGCAGCATGGTACCTAAGTTGTTAGGATATGAAACCACTCATCCTCAGATTACTCAAGTGTTTTGTCTACTCTGCAAGATTTAGGTTTATGGCAAGATTAAGTTTAATACATTTGGGGCATTAACAACTTGCATGCCTCCTATGTCATACCTAGTAGCTCCATCAAAAAAGATTTGATATCTGAAGATCACTCAAAAGAAACCAGTTTTGAGAGCAAGATAAGCACTACCTATTTCTACTATTAACTCTCAAGATTATTACAGCTCCACTTGGATGAAATACTCAGATCACAGGCAGAAAGGGAGYGAGGACAATGGTCAACAGCCTTTACCTTCATCACAATCAAGTATATTACTCTGCAACAGAACTTTCTTTCCTATGAGACATAATTTAATAAAAATTTTAAGAAATGTAGATGACTGTACCTGCAGCAAACAGTATTCTTGTGGTACTACAGCAGTACATACTGACTTAAACTCAAAAGATACTGAAAGGCAGGGAGATTTGGTTTCCTTTAAAAGATGCTTCCTCTGAGAGTTAAGAGTGCTTTGTTGTACTATCAGTGGCAAATTTTAGTCAGCACATTAGACAGTTAAGAGCACTGACCCATGATCACCATTTAMGTATTTATATTACACACAAAACCTCAAGGTATATTCCCAAATTAAACACAACAGTTCTACTTATCCATGTGGAGCAGTTTTACYATATGAAAGAATGACTTTCAAATCAGATGTTAAGTACATGACCCCAGTACTGACTGTATCTGCTATCAAGTAAACAAAGCTTGGACACTTAAGAGAACTTTTAAATTTATATCTTCTTGATTGGCTCCATTCCCCAAGACATAGGGTAGATTACACACTGTTGTTATACCACAGGCTCAGCTCCAGGCACAGATTCCTCACTTATCTGCTCATTTGGGTTACATAAAACTCACTTTCAAGTAGTTTTTTTTTTTTTTCCGATCAAATGCATGCCTTGAGATGAGTTTTTTCATTAATAACTCTGACCACAGCACGGTGAGCCAGTTTTGTTAACGCTTGCTCTGACACCTCCGAGCTAGCCCTCTGAAGCAGCTCTACCATAAAGCCAGAAGTCACACGCAGAAAGAGCTTCGGCCTGACTGCTCACCCACGGTCCCCAGCACAGGGCACGCAGCAAGGGCCGCCACACTTCGAGGCGGCGAGCACGCAGCTTCCCACCGAAAAGGGGGGGGTGCCAAGAAGGATCCCACTCCTCGCCGCCCAAGAGGGGGGGGCTAAGATGTCCTACCGCAGGCTCCCGCCCGGTTCCCCCCCCCCGCGCCGGACGCGCCCCGCTCACCGGTTAGCTCAGCCGCGCCGCGCACCCCGAACCGACCGCGCCAACCTCACGCGCACGCCTCCCCCCGCCCCCTAACGGTCCTCTTATAGCCCCGCGCGCCTCAGCACCGCCCCCCGGCGCCGCCCCGCCTCCCCCGCTCTCTCGAGCCCCGCCGGGGCGACCCTGAGCCGTTAGGTAACCGCCGCCGCCCGCCCGCCCGCGCGGGGCTTGACGGCGGCGGCGGCGGCGGGGGGGGCGCGACCGCTCCCCTCTCCGAAAGAGCGGCGGCGGGGGGTAACGGCAGCCCCCGTCCCTTCCTGCCCCGCTCCTTGCAGAGCCCGGTTCTCCGCTGGCGGGAGAGGGGGCGGGTTTGGCCGTTGTTCTAGGCGCTGGGCCGAGGGGACTACTGGGGGACGAGACGGGGGCGGCCGCCCGCGCCGCGGACCCGCTTCCCTACCGCGCTCCTCCTCGAGGGCCGTCGGCTCCGTGAGAGGTCTCGCCCCGCGAGCCCAGTCAGTTCGCAGCGGGCGCGCGCGGTAACGGTCGCCCGCGCGCCCCTTCTCTTCCCTCCACCCCCGCCTCGCGCCGCCCGTAACGGTCCCGCGGCGCGCGTGGGGCCTCCCGGCGGCGCCGGCGGCGGCGGGAGGAGCCTGGAGCGGGACGTGCCCTGCACGGCCCGGTGCCCCCGGCGCAGAGGCGCTCTGCCCGGGGGCGTGCACCTGCTCCGGCTCCCCAAAGCCCCGCAGCGATTTATAACGCTTCTTCGCGTTCAGCGGTGCACCTTCAGGCGCGTGTTTGGTGGGTGGTTGACTGTGAAGGTGTACAGAATTTGGCAGCCAAAGGCAAAACAGTTCTTCCGAGCAACARAAGCTTTTCTGAGAACATCTGTCCGTACTATTACGAGTTTCACTAAATCTAGGTTTCCAGACCTAACTTCATGAGGGAGCTTTCATGTATGACTCTTTCTGATGGTCTGCATGTCAGGAAAAGGCAATGGCCTAAAAATTTCAAAGAACAGAGTAACTGAAGACATGAAAGTGGACTAAAATACAACATGGCTTTTCCAAATATATTCTCTCAGGCAGAACCAATATAATTCTTTGGTAGCTCACATATCTAAAATTTCCAGACTTTGGTAAAGAGTTTGATATGGTGCCATACAGGAAACAGTTAGCTAAACTAGAAATTAGTGCAAGAATTGCAAGGCTGGTAAGGATTTGCTTGCAGGGAAATGATAACAGTGTTGAAACAATGTGCTAACAAAAATCCCAGCTGATGTGAAGAAGGGAGGCACTGTAAATATGGAGGAGGAATGAACTACTACACAGGAAACAGAATAACTTTGCAATGTGCAGTGATAAAATTGGAATGCATTTAACAGTGCAAAGTGCGAGATCATGTACTTAGGGAATACTTAGAATTTCTGCTGTAAACCCATATCATTTCGGCAAAAGGAGAAAAAGAATCTAGAATATTAGCTGTTCTTGGGATAGCAAGGAATCAGCAGAGGGGAAAAAGCAAGACTGATCCTAGCAGAGGTCAGTTGAAATATAAAGGTAGAGAAGTACTTACAAAACATTGAGAAAAACACCTCTGGAATACTGTTTGGTCATATACACTCAAGAAAGATGTATTCAAACCTGAACACACACACAGAAGAATTTACCTTGTAAGAGGAAACTGAAAAGCTCCTTTTTTCTGAGGAAACAGAAACAGACTTTGCTTGTTTCACGAGCAAAACAAAAACTGAGCAAGGATACGGGCCTTTTTCAGTAAGTACATTGTTAGGATAAATAACAGGAAAAGAGAACGAGCTATTTAATTAAAGGATATGGTGGGGGTGGAGGGAAGAGAAGGAAGGGAATAAAACTAAATAGTTCCAAGATAGAGCTAAATGAGAAAATATATGATATGATGATGATGATGATGATGTTAGGGAGCTAGCCTCGAGGATCCAGAAGGTCTAGTTCAACCTTTTTTTCCAATGTTTCTACAACAAGAAAGAAAAATAGGGAACTCAGGAATAATAACAGAAATTAAGGAGGCATAACTACAAGTAAACAGAAGTCCCACTTGACAGGTTAACAGTGAATGGTCTCCCACTTCAAGAATATTTCTTCAGGAATATTTCTGCCTCGTGTTATTGTCTTATGGTAATATACATTATTTTGGACAGTATATTTTCTGCTGACTCATGGACCAACAGCAATTAAAGTACATGCTGAAAAATATTTTGTGTTTGTAATATTTGTTAGAGACTAATAAAGGCAAAGATAAACTGTAGTATATATTACATATTACAGATGTTAAAATATTAATAAAAGGTTCCTACTTCACGCTATTTGTTTATAAGCRTTTGTTTCACAGAAGTGTTTATAAAAATTGGCATCTCAGCTGAGTCTTAAAGATTGAACACATGAGATATTTTCTGCCTTTTCTGATTTGCAGACTTTGAATATTTTTTTCAGTGGAAGTGCAGCAATCAGTAGTGAATTTAAATATCCTGGCAATACACTTGTTCTTTTTAATGACTTTTCATTGGTCCCATAGAAGCAGTCAGCTGGATTTGGGGTTTTGGAAAGCCATTTAAAAACTACTGAGCCAGGCTCCTGTGCAGCTTGCAGGAGCAGTGAGGAAATGCATCTTCAAGCAATGAGTGTCTAGGAGATGGAGCCCATTTGCCTCACGTGGCAGCTAACCTTCTCTTATCCATGCACCTGTGTCTCTAAGGTAGATTACTGTACTGTGTGGCTAGGGWGGTGTGGAAAGGCAGCCCCCGGTAAGAAAAGACATGAGAGAGTGTGGGTTATTACATGTGGCTGCTGAGTTCTCCAAGGGGAGCCCAGAGCCAGTTCCAGGTTGTAGTCTTAATGTTTGTATTTCTTCCGGACTGACTTTCCYGCTGTGAGCTATAACACTAAAGCTACAGAAAAGTTACAGCAGATGATCCCAATCTTTGCAAACTATCCTTCCTTCAAGATTGACTACAGGATCCATGGTTTCCCTTTGCTCCTGGAGTATTACCATCTTGTCCTTCTCCCACAACCTCATTGCTGTCTGTATTTTCAGCACCTCGTCCCAGACACATTTCCTCCTCCATTCTCTGTAGCTATCCTGAGGTGTCCTCTCTGTCTACTCTCTGAGCTATCCTCTTCAGAATACATTTTGTAGGAACTGCTTTTAACAGTATCAGAGAAAGGATGAGGAAGGAAGGCCCACCAACTGTATTCCAGGATGGTCAGGTGACAGAGCGAAAAGAGTCCGGGAAGTGCCAAAATAGAGGCTAGTAAGAATTCTATAAACACAGTGCAACTTGTTTTAATCCAGTAAATAGGGCAGCAAATTTGGCAGAAGAAACGAGTTAAAAACTTGTAGGTCAGCTCAGTGACCTGGCACTATCAGATTAGTTGCCTTACATGATGCAGTGCTGAATGTCATGTGTCATTATAAATCTAGGTTATTAAAACTGTTAAAGTCATAAAGTGAAATGGAGTTATTAATGCATAGTAGTAACAGCTGTCATGCTCCATTATATAATGAAGCGTCAAATTTGTAGTTGGGAAATTCTCTTCTTTTTGTTAGACACATAGAGTAACTGCATGTCTGCAAACACTGAGAGTATGGAGGCAGGTAGGAAAGTTCCACCCACATGAGGTTACTGTGAAATCCTCCTTCAGAGTATCAAGAGTAAGCTCCATTCTTGGTTGCTAATAGCCTTTATAAGTCTTTCAGGTTTCCGGTAGAGAGATGCAGACATTCTTCCCCTGACATATAAAAATAGAAATGTAAACTCTAGTATAGWCCCACAAAGTATACTAATGCAGAGGTTAAATTTGCCACTGGAAGCACAGCAACAGCTGRAAGTTGCTGCTGCAAGGGAGGAGATGCTCCCATGTAGRGCATTTCAGCCGCCATCATGTTCTGGTCTCAGCTGGAGCTGAGAGACACTACTTCTCCAAGAGGCAAAAAAATGCCACAGTCCTCATCACCAGCAAAACCTGCACAAAGCTCCAAGCTTCCGCTACATTTAGATCTGAGGAGGAGACAGAAACTCAGAGTCACTGGCTCTCATAAATGTCTTTTTTAAGATGCTCCCCACCTATTAGCCTTTCCACAGCTTTGCAGTGTGCTGCTTACGGCAWCGTGGGCTATAGGCTGCAGACTTTTCTTCTCATCAACTGTCTTACGTACACACTTGCAACTGCTTAAAAGCCTGACTGAACAGAACTACTCAAATGTATGACAACGTATGCAGGCCAAATAATTCCAGCAGGAAAGCGAGAGTTACGCCTTTGTTCAAGGCCACAYCTCTGCTTCTGCAGCAATAGATCCAGTTTTGCTGATTCAGTCATGCTATGAGGTTCTAAAGTGGAAAACCCAAGGAAGGCCAGCATTTTCTTTTCCRTTACAAACCAGAGCTGCAGAGATTTCTTGCGCCTAGCCCTCCCTTGCGAAGCATGCTGAGATGGAATGCACTTACTGGAGTGAGTGGGCAGCAGTCAGTCRTCTGACTTGTTTTTCCTTGCACCTGAGCTTGCCCGAACCACTTAATTAATCACAGAGTTTCCTGGAACCCAGGGGAGAACAAACCGTTAGAAATTTCAGTGATGCAGGAGAAGACAAAAGGCTGAAGGGGGAAGGCGGAGGTTGGGGAGAACTAGGGTTTGCAAATCAAACTGAAAAAACATATACTCTATTTTGGGAGTTGTGAGCAAACTCAGGATATGTAACCATATGCTCAAGCTGCAGGTGGCAAACACAGTAAAGGGGAGTGCAAAGAAACAACAAAGCTGTTTAGGGAGTACAGCCTCAGTCATGTGAAGCACTTACATGGGGAGTTGCCCATGGGCTCTGCCCCATGGATTTTGTACTTTCCCCCACCACATATTTTCATTTTGAAATAGCAGCTTTTTCATATTCTGTCAGCATCCATATTTCTGGGAGACGCACAAGAGGAGCATAGTGGTCACTACAGCTGTATCAATCCTCCCAAGAAGCAGCCAGCAATCTTTTCAGCATCTTTGAACCCTGACTGTTGCTTCTCTCTGTCACTGTTTTCGGTTACACATGCTGCTGTTTTTCCCCTCATAAATTCACAGATTTAAAAGTTTACAGTGAATGATTACCGTCTCTTAGTACTCATATTATCCCTGTATAATACACTCTCCATTTAACTCATAAAACTTTCAGTAAYTTGTATTTGCCTGCAGACTTGATTCAAGAGATGAATCAGCTATTGTTTTCCCCAAGACAGGTTGCTACAATTGTTAATTGCTCTCACAATTACAGGTCAATACRCAATTGATCTGGTTTTAATTTCCACCTAGTTTTCTTCTCAGTATGCTCTGTTTCCGCTGCTACATTATAGAGGCTTTTATTACTTGATATTTTCTCTCTGTGAAGATAATTACATACAGTAATCAAAGCAGTGTTCAGTYTACTTTTGACAAACTAAGTAGTTTGAATTCTTTAAGGCCTGCTAGGTAGGCCCTTTATTTCTAACTGGTAGCAATGTTAACTGGAAAAGGAGGATTTGCACAGATGATGCAGTTATGTAGCTTAAGACAATGTAAATTAAAGCTCTCAGAGACTCCCTTGTTTCTAGGTACAGAGTCACTCCCTTTCCTTGTGTCAGGCTCATGTGACTAGGCAGTGAGGCAGTTTAGGGAGCTGACCCGGCTGAAAACTAATACAGCCAAAAAAAGGGATTTGCTTTCAGCTGGGTCAGCTCCCTATCAGGGCCACCATACAATAACACAAGTGCTAGTGTAAGCACGGAAGGTAAGGTAGGATGACAGCAAACTTCAAGATGTTTTGGATTCACACCCTCAGAAGCCTTGGAGCCTGTCTAAAGATCCTTCTCTCATCTGCTCCATGGGTAAGTGCTGCCCAGCTCACTGCACAAGGCTGACAACTGATGCACACCCCACTAGCACTGCTAAAGAGGTCCGGGAGGAGCAGAGGGGCAGCACCCACAGCAGGCTCTCTGCTGTGGCCCGTCCCATCTTTGGAGTGGCGACTGCACCCAGGTGCTCCAGCCCCATCCACCTCTCCTGTTGGAAGGAGGTAACAGTCTCCCTTTCCAGCAGGTTTTAGTCTCCCCCTATCAGGTCAGCAGCAATGTCAAGTCTCACCTCCTCCATGGCCAGCTGGCATCCTGCAAGGATCCAAGGTGCCCTTGCAGACTGCTTTTATAACAGTTCTGCCTATAGCTGTGTCATGCTGAACTCTGCTAGAACAATCCTCACAGTAGATAACCAKGGCTTTCAGGCTCTGTTATCTCATGCAGGGAAGGCAGGGTAGTGTTGCTTGTTCTCTCACCTTGAGGAGCTAGCTTTACCACATCTCTTTCTAATGAAATCTGACATTTTACCTGCACTCAAGAACTTGCAAGACAGCACATGGGCCCTTCTGACTATGCTAGCTAAAACTTGCAGCAATATGGTAGGTATCATATTGGACAAAAAAAAGAGAGAGAGAAAGTAGTGTTGGGTCTTTTGAGACAAGAAGGAGAGGTTAAGGCAGTGGATGTGTTGCAGAGTAATGTTTTGTGCATACATCCTGCTAACAGCTAAAGGGGAACATCTTTATCTACAAGAGAAAGAATTAAGTGCTCTGTCTCCTTCACCACAGGACACATCTGAACTTCCTGGTGGACAGCAGAAGTGGCGGCACCAGGATTTCTGCATTGCCCTATAATCTTCAATGATGTTACACGTAACAAACCTTGGAATCAAACCTTACCGTACGATACATTGCCTCTATCTATACTGCATCTGATTTCAGTGCTGAATGCAAGTCATAGTCTGGTTAATGGTAAGAGATTGGCACAGAATTCTGTAGTTAGTTACAATTCTTGTTTTGCAACTCAAAATCTACTTGCTGCATAGGAGCTAGTATAAAACAGTGGAGTGTGACAGTTACCACACTGGGCCAAACATTTGGTTTTCAGTGGCAAGAACTTGTCTGGATGCTGCAGACAAGGTCAGTAATGAATTATTTGGGCTGGATGCCATTTTAGATTACAACRAGAAGCATAACCAGGCCATAATGCAAATGACAAAAATGTTCACAGGAACGCAAAATCTATGACATTAAAAAAGCACTTACAGTTTGAGTCCTGAATGAGAGGCCTCAAAGGCCTCAGTCTGGAAAGAGTTAAAACTAGCTGCTGTTAGCTTCATCCTGCATGTTAACTTAACTTTTACTTATGTGAATGTGGTCATCTAATAGCTCTTATAAGCACGCTGATTTTATTTCCCAGCAGATTTTCCTTGGTGGTTGATTTTCTGCAGAAAATCTTAGCTCAGAGAAAGATCTTGCTCAGAGTGACTGTCCAAAGCAGTCACAGTAAACGATGGCTCTTCAAAGCCTTACTGTTCTGTATTAATCTCTATGCCAGTGATACACAAGCACAAATCTACAAACTGGCTCTGGTTGTACCGGCTTTCCAAATGAAAACTGCTCCCAGGCTCCGCTGGTTACCACACTTCTCATTTATAGCACAGGACTGCTTAGAGGAATAAGGATGGCAGAAAATCTTGATAAAAAGTTTGGGTGCTGGGCTTTCCTGTGGTAACCGCCCTCACCTACATTATTTCCATTTGTGTATGGATATATTGGAGCGGAGCAGTGGAGGTCGCCCTCTGGCAGACTCCGGGCCCTCCTTCTCACTGGAGCAGCCCACTGACTCCACATAGTTGAGTTACTAGCCTGGAAAAATCCTCATTAGTCTCTCCGAGAGGAGTTTCAAGCTTCTACAGGTAGCTCATCTCCAAAGTAAAAGATTACCAATGCAAAATACACAAAACATAGTAAACCTTGACCTAAAAAATACACGATTAACTTAAAAGTAATGGGATTTTAAGAATACCATATTGGGATATGTATTAACAGCATTTCTTCATTTGTTTTCTGAGTACGCGTAAGATCCCCATGTGTCGTACTTTCACTTGAGTCTCATTATACCATTTGAGAAGTTGGCAGCACTGGGCTACGTGGCCAGTTTACTGCTTCTTTGTCTCCAGCCCGTTTACTCGTTGTGCTAAACACTCATTTAAAAGTTTACTGTTTCCCAATTGCATGCCAAGCAAAAACCTCCTTAGGCAGAAGGAAAACACTCTCGGGGGGGGGCACTTTCGTGGGACTCTAGGTAGGTCTTCCACATCCAACATTCACTGAAGAGGGCAAACAGAAGCRCCAAGGTCTTTCGATAAGCCAAAATGATACAGCAGGCGAGTGGGAAATGCTCCAGTGCTTACATTATGTGTGAACATTATTATGTAAATTACTATAAAAATGCTGGAAAGAGAATTTTTTTTTTTTAATAATCTCCCCAAGGAGGACCCCTGGGCCCGGCTCGGTGCCTCCGCGCCGCGGCTCCGAGCGCCGCCCGCGGCCTCTCGCCCAGCGGCGGCTCCCAGCTGGCCCATGCCGCCGGCGGCCGCCTCGCGGCCCCAGAGCGCCACCATGCTGGGCGTGGCGGCCGGGCCAGCCCCGCGGCTCCCGAGCGCCGCCATGTTGGGGGTGGCAGTCGGGTCCGCCCCGTGGCCTCAGAGCGTCGCCATGTTGGGGGTGGCGGTCGGGTCCGCCACGCCGGAAGCCCGCCATGTTGGAGGCGGCATCCTCCTGCGTCGCAGCGGGCGCGTCATCATGGCGGCGGCGGCGGCGGCGGTGGCGGAAGGGGGGCAGCGCGGCGGGATGGTGGCGGTGCTGCCGGGGCTGTACGTGGGGGGCGCCGAG
>NW_028187111.1:2451053-2487140 GCF_003343005.1 Rhea americana
GGCCCGGCCCGGCCCGGCCGCCGCCTGCAGCGCCGCTTTGCCTTGCAGCGCGGCCGGGGTGAGCCGCAGCGCCGCCGTGGTGACCGCCTACCTCATGAAGAGCGAGGGGCTGCGCTGGGAGGAGGCCTACGCCGCCGTGAAGGCCGCCAAGCCCGACGTCGAGTGAGTGCCCGTGTCCCGTCCGCCGGGTGGGGAGCGGCCGCGGGCCCTCGGCCCCCTTCGCCGCCCCTCACCTGCGCCGTGCTCTCTCCCCTTTGGCCGCAGGGTGAACCCGGGCTTCGAGGGGCAGCTGAAGCTCTATGAGGCCATGGGCTGCGTCGTGGACACGAGCAGCGCCCTTTACAAGCGGTACCGCCTGCAGATAGTCACTGAGAGGTATCCCGGTGAGTACCACCCCCTCGTGCCCGAGGGGCGGCCGAGGCAGGGCAGAGCTGGGGTTTGGGAGCACCCTGTCTGTGAGCCGTGCCTCGCCACTGGATGCGGAGCTTCGGCAAACACCTAAAATGGATTAGAAACTTCCAGGGGTCTCGCAGGGATGACTGGTGGCASGTGGGTCCCATGTGGATGCCCTTTGGTCAGTGATGGGCTCTCTGTCACATAGCACCCAGCACCTGCTGGGGTCTGCCTCATGCACTTAGTTCAAATTATCTTGGGAGCCATGTGCTGTGTTCAGAAATTGTCGCTATTAACCCATGTACACACTATCCTTGGTTGCTGAACTAGTCTGCTGCAGAACGTGGATGTTTTAACTGGATATACTTCAGGAAGACCTCTTGTGTGTGGTGTGCTGGATGAGGGTTGCATGTGATGATGATGGTGGGCCATGTTTCACTGATTATTTAAAAAAAAAAAACCCAAACTTATTGCTGAGCCTATTTGCTGTTCTTAGGAACAGGTTGCAAATGGGTGAATATTCTCCCGTAGCTGGAGTTCCCAGCAYGTGACCTTAAATTTTGTGTCTTTAAATGAGCATGGAAGCACGTGCCAGAGGAATGCCACTTTACAGAGAGAGCTCAATGGTAGTTTGTTGACTTCGAGTACTGCTCTCAAAGTAGCTGAGGCTTGAGTTAGCTAGAGTGATGTTCACACTTTGACTCTAAAGAATCCTAACCAATCAGTGGGCGAAAAAAGTCATGTCTGAGATATAAGATCTGTAATGAACTGTTATCTGTTTCAAAATACTGAAACAGAGTCAACTTYATATCATTTCTCGATTTATTTCTCTATTTTTTAAATATATCTGGCTAAGTAAACAAAGTCCTCTTAAAAGAAGTCAAGGAAATTAAATAAGAAGATAAAAGTAGAGCTAAAATAACATGAAGTCAAGATGTCAAGTGGACTTTCATAGTCTGACATGCGAGAYTAGTGGATGTATATATTTGTGTGTATGTAAAACTTCCCATATAGTTCATTTCAGTGGAACATCTCTCTTGCACTGTTAAATACTGAGTATAATAGAACTCTCTCCCTTATCATTAGCAGCTTCTGTTTATAAGAGTTTATTTCTTGTATGCTCTGAAAGATTGGAAAAACTGTTCCGACTCCTCCCTTGTCTTTGCGTTTAAATAAGAACTGAGGAAAAATCAACTATTTCACCGTTGCCGAGGCCAAATTCTTGATTCTAGTTCCTTGCATGAAATGAATCATGATCTTAGATGTGGTGGGATAAGACTTTTATTTAGAATTTATCTAATGGTGTTTATAAATGAAAAAATGAAATGCAAAGAAGGTAGTTTTTACATGCTCAGATTAGGGCAAAGGCACAGTGCTTGTCTTATTCCACAGAGGTGGATCGTGAGTTTATTGGTTTGATTCACAACTTTATACTGTTCCCTCTGCAGAACTTCAAGACTTGCCCCGGGAAGTCTTTGCTGTTGATCCGACCAGTATATGTCAAACTCYAAGCATGGAGGTTCTCTACAGATGCAGAAAATGCAGGTACTTGCACCTTTTATATTCCCCATTACAGTAATTTTGAAGTGAACTCTTGAGAGAAAAATAGTCTATGTAACTCAATGGGCGTGTCATTATTTTCAAGATAGAAACTTGCACAAGATCTTATCCCTATACAGCATGTGAGACAGACATTACAGTATGAAACAAAGCCTTCTGTACCTTCAAGCTGTGCAGCACTTGTGGAGCCTAATTTGCTAGATTCTGTAATCAGGCATAATTCTGCTTGGCCCTGTGAAGTTGCTTGCTCTTAAACCATAATTTATAGTTTGCTTTTGAAAATAGGTTTCTCCAAAAGAAACTTGTTGTAGATGTTCAGTTTTACTACTTTTAACTGCTTTTCATGGATTATRTAAAATGAAATTGAAAAATCTTGTTGTTCCCTAAGCGTGGACTTTTTTCACATATAAGAGCTTAGAGTTCATGTTTTAATAGGTAGGATTTGTCTAAAAATAGATCTATAAAAGAAGAACATGTAGCTGTGGGACAGAGCCCAAAACTACTTGAAYGACTGCATTTGTTTGTTAAGAAGTAGCCCTAAATGGGGTCAATGCCTGTTGACCTTTTCGACTAAGTTAAAAGAAATGTAGGCTGTCTTATCCTATTCATTTATTGTAAAGAGGTCCACATCTTCACGCTCTATTGTAGTCTGTAGGTTTCCCCAGTTAAAAATATACGCACGCACACACACACACACACACACACACATATATATATGTGTATACACACACACACCCTTTTTCCCCTCCTTTCTGTCCTGGAGGACAGGCGCTCTCTATTCCGTAGTTCCAGCATTTTGTCCCACACAGAAGGAAGTGGACCAACAGCCTTTGTTCACAAGAGGATAACAGACTCTACTCAGCTTCATGATCATGGCCGTGATAAATGTACCTCTTACTTCATTGAACCTGTGCAGTGGATGGAGCCAGTATTGCTAGGAGTCATGGAAGGACAGGTGAAGGGGAGCATGCACTTTATTTTTTTGGATGAGTTTTTTTGCAAATGCAGAATGAACTGTTTATATGCCTTGATATGATGGCCCCCTTAAAGAAGGTCCCAGGTCTCCCAGCCTTAGCTGCATCAGCGTTGCAGTTTTTAAGCAGATTCTCAAATGCAGAAGACTCTATAGCAAAAGGAGCCAGTAATCTTGTTGGACAGAGAARGCTAGCAAGGGTGTTGGGTGGGTTTGTTTTCTTTTGTTTGCTTTTTTGTAGTATCAGAGTTTGTGGGATTCCCAAAACCTGTTGTGGCCTCGAGGTGACTGAGGCTTTTTGAAGTCCAAGATACTGATTAAACTGCCCTGGGACTACACTGAGCATGAACAGTTGCCTTTCCAGACTCTCCTCTCTGCTGGAACAGCTGTCTGTCACGCTCCAGAGTATGGTCCAACCATACCTCTTTAGCTTTTTTGCATGTTTTCAGCCTGTTTATCTTCTTTGAAGTGGTAAAGGGAAAGAGCTGATTCAGTTTAGGTTGCCATAGAACTGCATTTTAAGTAGGACTGTATTTGAATGTGCCGTAGAATGGGTCRTTTGTGTTTCCTACAGCTTCTGTGTCCCAAATGCACGTCTAAGCTGGGTTCCTTCAGCTGGCGCGGTGAGCAGTGTTCTTGTGGCCGCTGGGTGACTCCTGCCTTCCAGATTCACAAAAGTAGAGTGGATGAAGTGAAAACACTGCCAGTTTGCGACTTCCAGGCTGCCCAAACCTGAACTCAGTGCCTCCCTCGATGGATTGCCTTAACATCCACAGAGCACTGCTCCTACTTACTGTATGGCAGTCACTGTCTACTTACTGCATGCCAGGACTGAATTTGCAACTTCCACCCCTTTGCAATGCAGTGGAATTACTTGAACAACTCCATGTTTATATATGTACAGTAAGAAAGAACTTCCTTCCAAGAGATGTTATACAGTGATCAAAAATATACAAGAATACCTGAAGTTGATAATATGCTGCTATTTACAGAAGGTCACAAGTTATTCTAAAGAAATGCTAGCTGACTGGAATCAGTTTCGGGATGCAGACAGCAGTACTACTTCTGTCTTCTGATATGGGAGTTCAAAACATCTTGTCTAAAACATTCAACTCTGATTTTAGGAAGTATATTCTACACCGAGATGTACAACATTCTATACAGCATGTGGGGAAATACTTTAAGGCACAGTTAAGTGCCACAATTATGACTGTGTTGCAATGTTACATTATCATGCATGTCAGCTACTAGAAGTGAAAGGAAGGTTATGTATTTTTTTATAATAAAGGTAGTTCTGCAAGTCTACCCCAAGAGTATTTACTACTGTAACTTAATACAATCCTTTCCTTCATCTAATGTCTGAGGAAATAATGCAAGATGTACAGGAATGGGAGAACTCAGGTAAAAAGTCCCTGCTAAATCATATCTTTAAACTTTTAAGAGGTCCCCAAACCTACAAAGTAAGATTTGAAGCAAGTTAAAAGTTTCATTCATCATATGCTGTCTACACCATTGTAGAAATGCTTTGGTTTGACATAGGAAAATAGGATAGCTAAGACTTACTTTAAATCCATTTTTATTTTCATTGACTCTTTTTTTTTTTTTACACAACTTCCAGCAACATACATTATGAAATATACAAGGTAGAGTAGGTGGCTGGGTTCTGCCTATCTTTTCATTCTTCCCACAGCTGTGGAGGGAAGACTTGCAGTACACAGTGAACATCAGAATCTCAACACTGAAAACTGAGACACAAAACAAAAAGAAACAAAAATATATATGAAACTGTTTGAACTGGTCACACTTACGGGCCAGGTACAGCACAATAAATATTAGAACTGCATTATCTTAGACATCTGTTGTAAAGTTTATAACATCCTCTATTTAAAGAAATAAGAACATCTGTTTTCTAGCATGAAATGCTACATAGTGCAGTGGTGAAGGGTATGAACAATGAGGAATCCAGCAAGAACTTGAATGGTGACAACTCATTCACACATGATCATTGTTAAAGTAAGCAGCATACACTGAAAGTTTGGTGAACTGTAAACTTAACCATTCGCTACCAGAACACTAGCTGGAGTAGTCGTCTCATTTAGGAGAACCAAAAATATTAAATCTGTTTACATTTCAGCTGGGCTCTCCCTGACAGTGAGTTGATACAGTGGAAGTGATAGCATTTGGTCCATAGCGCARAGAGCCTGTTGCAACATTACTGTTCGAAGCTGGCAGTTCAGTGGAAATACTTCAATGCAGAATTAACACTTGTGTAACCATGCCACTACAAAGATGTCACCTACAACAGTTACTGTTTCATGACCATAATAATTTAGTAGATGACTGCTGGAACTAAGTTAAAGAGAGTGTGTTGCATGACAAAGAAACATTAAATGCCACCTGAAACACAAGTGAGAGTCAAAGACTGGGCAGGATGCCAGCACCTTTAATCTCCCTCACTATGCACCAGTGATGAGTGCTGGCTCTTGAAGTTTGACAGAAAGGCTGCTCTATGCTTACTCCTCATCTCATGCTAGTTTTGCCAATAAACAAGCCCAAGAAACAGCAGTTTCTGCTGCCTGACAGACAGTGCTGCCAGAGCACAGTGCAGACTTTCCTCTTGTATCACAATCCACAAGTGACAAGTAAATACACACTGTACTTCTCAGCCTTCTCCTCCTCCCCACCCCCAGAAGTTTAGCATCATACATTACTTTTACCTGAGAACTGAGGATATTTTGTGCCACAGCCAGACAAGCCAAATTAGTGTGGTAGAGGAGGAGAGTTAAGCACATGCTTCCTTTTTCTAAGGATGGCCTGGACATCACTCTGGAAGGCAAGTATATTGGCAGAGAGCACCATTTAGGAAGGACTGTTTTCCTGGTCCACATAAGTGGAATCAGCACAGCTTGTTATGGCCTGTAGTACAAAGCAGCAGTAACAAGCTTCACGTACTAAAGCAGCTGAGTGTTGTGAAATTTTATGGGGTGAATTGGAGGCAAAGAAGGAACAAATCTTTCTGCTGAAAGCTGAGCACCTATGGCTTTCGTTTTAGCTGATACAGAGTCCAAAAGTCCTATCTGACTAGTAAGTCGGAAAATAAAATTCTGTTTCTCCAATGTACGAAAGCATAGTGGCTGCTTGTACATGTTCATCTTCTAGCAAGTCCCTTGCTGACAATCCAGAACTGCCACATTTCAATACTAACAACCTCAGCTGAAGGTTGTGGAAGGGACAGTGTAGTGAAGAATGTTACTTTTGCTTATATCAACACATCATTAAAATACGATCAAAAATTCTGTTTAAGAATAGGGAGTTTAAGTCATGATAGTCACTTAGCAAAGTGCTGGACCTAAATGCCCTTACCACCGCCAGCTCAGAATGTACCGCATGACTGCATTAAAGTCTATACCTCCTCTGCCAGTACAACTCAATTGGTTGCTTTCCAAAGTAAGAGCTTGGTTACCAAGAGAACTGGGAGAGGGCAAAGTAAAGTGTTTCCCACCCTAGAAGCGTACAACAGCATTTCCTCACTCAGCCAGCTCATTCACACTTCACTCATCATTTCAGACACACGAAGCAAGGCCAAACACAAACTAAGAGGAATGTTTTGTAAAGATACAAGGAGTATGAACAGGGAAACATAGGACTATTATCAACTCAAGTACTGTTGCATCATTCTTGCAAGGTAGGGAAGCTGAGGAGTTGAGATGAGGAATTGAGAGGACAAACTGGAGTGGTCACAGAGGCTAAGTCTAGTCTTCTAGACTGCGAAATGCATTCTGCATATCCTCAAACAGCTGAGCATAGTCCGCCTTGATTTTTGCTTCACCATCTTTGACAGGGTCCTGAAAGACAACATAGCAAATGAACAGATCAATCTTGAAAAGCCTCAGTTACTTAAGACAATCCTGCTTTGCTAGTGCTGTAACTTCTTGACCCCAGGATTTATACCTGCTAACTGAAAAGCAAGTATAACTGCGTCTCCGCCTTCTCTGCGAGAATAGTGCTCAAGCTGTGAGATCTGATCAATGTCTTCACCATTCCCCTCACAGCTAAGAGAGGACTTAGGGGCCCGGATCGCACTACTTCCTCACTGCCCCTCCAAAATATACACACCACAGGATACAGGCCAATTTATATTATTACACCTTTCAGACTATTATCCAGGAAATAAGAATTTCCTTTCACAATTACTACTGTGCTGGGGGACTTCTCCACWTAACATGTATTCATCCTCTGGATTCTGTTTTCAGTAGCGCTGTCCACTATTCAGCTCTCTACTGGATATATTCTGGTGTCTAGGGTTTGTTAAAAACATTTTACTTCACCTCTCTCTACATAACCAGCTCTCAAAGAAGCTCGTGTGTCTGAGTATATGTATAGCTTGTCATGTTCTTGATGCTTTGAGAATATATACCAGGGATCTTTTTAACAAGCAGAAACAAGCCAGTACACTGCAGGAATGGGATAAACTGGCATGCCAGAACTTTGTTAGTTCAAAAAGTAATTGTATCTCGTGGTACTTGAAAGATTTGCAATATTGGCCCTATTACAAGAAAATAAGCTTCATACTTTACAGAAAACATTTTTTTAGCTACTTTAACATCAGACAGCATCACAGGTTACTGTCCTACCAGTAACTGCTGGGCTGGCATGCTCTGGATAAGTTTTAAGAACAGGAGCAGGAAAGCTGCACTCTTAAAAGATGGCTGCTGAAGCTACCCAGCACAGCTGCTCTGAGCAGCTTGTTCACTCTCTAGCCCATGATGAAATTGCTTCTTCCTTCCTCTCTTCCCAGTTAACCTGCCCTATGTCCCAAGCCAACAACAGAGGACATCACATATTACTGCAGGAAACTATCATTTCTTTCCTTGACTTCTATTTAAGATTGCTAGATTAACACTTCTGTAATTCACTTTTTAGCACATTCCTGGCTTTAGATTTTGAACTGCTTTTTTCCTGCTAATATAATCTCCTTAGAACATAGTATAATTTTACAAGCAGCACATCATAAAGCTCAAAACTTACACAAGAAAGGAGCTTGTACTACTACCATGAATATATGTAACATAAAAACTAGAAGTGGGGTTGCCATGGCTCTGCAGCCAACATCACATTAGATTTCAGGGAACCTCTTCGAAAGTGTCCTAACCATTCCTGTGCTCACTAACTAAAACCAGTTCTTAAATGCATTCATATTATTGCTAAGTGTCTGTTTATAGACCTTTACCTAAGGAGACTGATGACCACCTTTGAGTAACAGCCATATAGAGGCATTAGAAGCTCCAGAAGAACAATGCAATCCAGCTCCTTCTTTTAGTACTGCCAGCCTGTGGGCAGCAAGCAGACACTGGCAGCCTCTCCTGACAAACGTACCTTGAATTTCATGGACGTAAGCCTGTAGAGGATTTCRCTCATGTTCTCTCGAATGATGGACCACGTGATCTTATTGTCACTCTGGGCTGTGGTTTCTACAGCACGGCGTGCCATGTCGTAAAATGCAATCATATTGGAAAGCATTCCCACTGTTTTATAGAAAGGACAGAATCTGATGGAAGAGAACAGGCGCTGTCAGGTGTTTTGGAACAGTTAACAGGACTAGCTTTTGTGCCTGCCTTCACAGTTCTCTCTGGATTCTCACCTGAAAGAAAGAGTGCTAACCTACTTTACTCCAGGCATTTTTCATAGAGGCAGTCTATTTCCTTTGACCATGTAAAGAAGTCCTGCGTTTTTAAATAGGTGCATCATACTATGCACCTGAATAACCATCCTGAAGTAAGGTTTCTGGAACAGTACTCAAACACTGGACAAAACAGGAAAGAGAGCGGGAACCATCACTGCATAAGTTTCATGTTTTAATCTGGGTCAATGCTAATGAGAAAGGGAAACACCAGAGCAGCCAGCAGGATTCCTCCTTCCTGTATCATCCGTTATGAGAATAGGACGGGCAGCTTGGGGGAACCTGACAACTCTGCAAGTTTCCTTGCTCACAGGAAAGGAAGCATTTCTATGACAAGACCACTCCAGAGGCTCCATACACAAAAACTTCCTTTCTTAATGGATAGGTGACAGCCATGGAAGATACCTCATTATTATTTATACATTACATTATACTGCTGTTTCTGCTTCCCTGTTTTATAAAAGCATAACTGCCCTAGCATAACTGCCCTAGTAACCCAGTCAAAAGACAGACACCACTGCAGAACGATGTAGGTCTGTGATAAGAAATATTTCAAAATCTCATGATCTGCCTGGGCTGGGGAGCCTAGTGAAGCTCAAAAGGCTCCTTGACAGGCTGTTAAAACACAAAGATGGCACAGAAAGAAGCAAAGCAGAGATAATGAACATGGTACTAGGTGGAAAAGGATCTAGCAAGTTGCTGATGGATCAAAATTGCTCAAGAATCATGCAACAGTGACTAAATGCAGATTTTTCCAGTTCTCTGTGCACTGCCAGAATAAATGGGATGACCTTGGTTGTTGCTTGAGAAAACTGGAACTAAGTAGTCCTTCTCTGCTCCTCCTAAGGGATTTCATTTATTATTTGACATGCTATTGCAAAAACACTGGCCAACTGACCAGTACTCACACCAGTGGATGATGACATGAGAAAAATCAGGGAGTAGCTGCATTAAGAAAAGCATACCTTGCTGACAGGACAGCTTGAATACTCTGTTCAATGTCCTACCTACATACAGTTCTTCAGTTTATTTCTGGCAAGTAAAATTCATTTCTTCACTGACCAGTTTCCAAGATAACTGCCTAAATGCAGRATATGCAGGAACCAGAGGGCACAGTGGCCATTCAGATCTCACCTGTCATAAGGCGTATAACCATTCTGTTGCAAGAAGTCATCTTTTATCAGCTTTGCAACTTCTAGGGTAATTTTATCTGTTTCTGCCAAGGAAGCCTAAAAAAGTAAAGTATATTGTTACTTCAGTACCCAAGGCCATGCTGTGGCTGGCCAAGAACAATTATCTTTATCAGTAATTGTTTTCTTCCCCTGCCCTCTTAAGATGGCTTCCAGCAGAATCCCATCTTTTGGGTATTTTCCTGCTGTAGAGCTGCCAATTTACTCCACAGCAAGATTAAGAGGGGCCAAACAGTCAACAAATCTATAAATCAGTAAGTCTGTCTTATGTTAAAAAAAGGAAAGCAAGTTTACCTCAAGCTGTAAAAGAGACACTGAAGATGCACACAGCTCTGCTATGAGGTACCTGAAAATATTATCTCCTTATATAAAAAGTAAATTAATCTTTCCCTTCCTCAAATCCTTATGTGCATGAAAGAAAGCTAGATTTCAGCATTTTATATTAATTAGTAATATTACAGATTTTTTACTAGCTTCTGGAGTTAGCAATGAGTTTTCCTTGTCTGGCATTTAATAAAAGTAAAGGAGTTGATGACACAGGTGTAACACTGCCACTGCTATTACTGGCACCACAGGTCACACTTTCCTACCTGCATTTTCCTTTTAATAAAAGAGGAAAATTGCTTTTTAAGTGTCCCAGCTTGCTTAATAGACAGGAATTTTGGACTGTCTTTTGTCAGGAGACTATAACAGAACTCAGAGCTAAGAAAAAAAAACAGTAACATTTTTTTCCAAAATTCCCCCTTTCTAAAGGTTGTTAGTAGCCAACACTAGATGGAAAGGAACTCTTAAAAGATAAGATCTTTGAGAACAAGATCACCAATTTCAGTACTTTCAAAGTAAGAATAATGCTTACAGCTAAAAGCGCTGCCCTATCAATATCACTTCCACACCAAGGAACTGATTCTACTCTGCTCTACAAACCAGTCTTTTAGAACACTTTTTTTTTCTTTTTTGTAAATAAACTGCAGAAGACCCTAAGATCATGTTTCCTTTTCTTCCAACACACAAAGAGAAGAGAGTCCTGCTAGGTGAGATCTGCTGCAAGCCATCTTGGTTTGGCTAGAACACCAGTGAATGGGAAGAGCACCAGGATCCAGCTTTCTCCAAACTACTGTAGTTAATGCACGTTACCACACATTAACACCACTTTAAAGGCCAGCATAGTTCAGCTGAACATCACAGAGTTCAATTACTGTTAAATATGTGTTAGGCACCTGTCAATTAACATATTTACCATGTTAAGCTGAAACAAGAACATTTTTACTGGGTCCCTTTTGATAGCTTTCAACAGAAACTTTCCTGCCCAAGTTTAGCTTTCTGTCCAAAACAGTGAAGGGAATGAAGGAAATTAAAGAATGCCTGTGAAATGGAGCCATATGCCAGGTCACAAGTCTCCACAGAGAAACTGGGTAATCGTAAGTTTTTAGAAAAAGTAGACAAGACTTCTGCTTCAACAAGCCAGCTTGTAAATGTCAACACATACCTGTTCTGCTACTGGTAACAGGGTTTCTGATAAATTGCAATTCTTCAGACTACTTCAAAAATAAAGATTAGCCTGCATCATTTCTATTACCAGGATTACTTGCAATGGAGTACTACTGCAGGTTGCAATGAACAGCGTTTCAGCAAGATTTGGACACTGAAGTGAGTGAATTTTCTTAACTCCAGCACCAGAAGCCCTGCTTCTTGTTCACATGAGAACACCAGCATAAAGGCAAGGTTTATCAAATATATAAATGTATTTGTCACTGGGAATCAAATAACATGCAAGGAAGTTTGAATAAAGCACAGCTACAGACAGATGAGTCTGATTATCTGCCAAGGTCCATTTGCCTTCCTTCCACACTGAAGTATCCATCAGGTCTGGTCTAAGACATGGTAAAAACCTCATGCTAGCAGTAAGGAAATGGAGGATAGTTCACAGATGCTACATTTTCTCAAAGCTGGACACTCACCTTCCCCACAAGCTGCACAATCTCTGCAAGGTCCTCCTCTTCCTGTAAGATCTCTTTGGCCTTTGTCCTGAGAGGGACAAACTCTGTAAAATGTTTGTCATAGTACTCGTCCAGGGCACGCGTATATTTGCTGTAACTGATCAGCCAGTTGACAGAGGGRAAATGCTTGCGTTGAGCCAGCTTCTTATCCAGGCCCCAGAAAACCTGTCAGAAACCACAGAGATCAAACCCTCTCAGAAGCAAAACAAAATAATCAGCTGAAGACAGTTCAACGTGGCACATCTGTGCAAGCACAGCAGGGCAAAGGCTATCATAAGTCTTCAGACAAAAGCCAGAGAGGGGACAAAAAAGTCCTTCCTTATACTTMCTTAACCGTACCAGTGGCTTTCAAATACACATCTCAAAAGATGGTGAATCTTTTAAGCTGAATATGGTTTATTCAGCTTGAGACTCTTCATGATGAAGGAGTCAGCATTGCCAGAAATAACATCAATATTGGAATCTAATTAAATGAAGGCCTATTAAATAGAACCTCTTTCCCCAAAACAAGGATTGGGAATCCCCTGCAAGATTCCCTTCTCCCAGTCGTCTGCTCAGAGGATTTGCTCACGGTTTCAATGTACCTGTTCATAGTGATTCATTTTTTATCCTAGCTGAAAGTGGCCATATTGAAAGTGCAGTTCAGATGGCAGGAATCAAGAGACAAACAAATATTCCTGAGCAGTCAGCACAGAAGGAATTGTTACTGTTCCCAAAAGAATCTCAAACATGTCAGCTCAGAGATTATCTCACAAGGTCACATTTTATGCTTTTAAAGCATCTAAAAAAGCACCTTACAAAACTGCCTGTGTCAAATCAAAGCTCTCACATCCACTGGCACAAATGTACTGGAGCACAATCATTTTTAGTCTAACAGAGTGGACAGATCAACTGCAACATAATAAAACATACCTGAACAATGCCCAAAGTAGCAGATGTGACAGGATCAGAGAAGTCACCACCTGGGGGAGACACACTAAGCAGGAAGAGAGAAGGAAAAGTCATAAGAATTGCTCTCTCAGGTTTAAGCTGAACCACCCAAAACATGACTACACAGCTCAGCGATCATGGAAACCAGAAGAGCCAACACCATTCCAAATCAGTAAAAATTACAACCTTCTACTGCAGATGGTTTGATACCTATCTACTCAGGCATACATGAAAGATGCCATGCAATATGGTTATCTTGATACTGCCAGTCAGTTACTGATATACAATTCCAGTCACTTTAGCTCCAGGCAGTAACTCAGTTATCAAACTATACCTCAATCAGAACAGACTCAGTGAGCACATTGATAGGATAGCTTGAAACACAGCCCAATGTTTATTTCATGGAGAACAATATCCCAGTTTAAAATTATTATCTCAGTTAATCATCTATATAATAACCACTTTAAGTTCATTTGGGCCTGACATCTTAATACACGCCTGCCCAAAGACACAAGAATCTTTCAACTTCAAAATCAGCTGCACTCGTGTGCAGAATTCATCAGAGTATATTCTAGGTGTTCTTACAGATGCTAGATACTTTCCTGAAAACGCAAGGGGGAAAAGCTACTTTGCCCACAATATGTTACATAAATCAATACAGCCTAGAAGAAAGTGGAAGTTTGCAGTCTGCAGTGCTGCAAGCCACCTATGTCATTATCTCAAAAGAGAAGGTGATGACAGTCCATTTTTCCTCCTCTGCCCCAACAAAATTTCAAGTGYGTCTGCCTCATTTTTTCATTCTCTGCAATTTTTTCCTTCCTTTTGATCATTCTTTCAGTATAATTTAGTAATCAGTGAGGGGGGATTCAGGACTGTCACCATGGTCAACACAACAAGAACACCTTTCAAATTTGAAGTTCTCATATTTAGCTAAAAATTCAGTGCACCATAGATTATACATCTGTGCATGGTTTGACATACTTTTCCGTGACAGTGCTAATGATGGTTTTCCCTGAGCCACTTGCTCATATCACTGCAAGCAACTGTGATTCCACACCTCACAGAACTGCCTGTCTACATTCATTCTTTCTGCCCATATGCACAATTTTGCAGCAGTTGAGGATGAAGAGACACTAAGCATCTACCTACTCATTCACAGACTCTTAGTTCTGCAGCTGCACAGAGCAATAAGACCTTCTCATATTCCAAGAAATAGGTACTTTGAAAAATAAAAGCACACAGGAAGAACAGCAGTCCATGCAAAGCAAAGAAATGCAACACTCACGCTCCGACAATGCTGACACTGCCTTCCCTTTCAGGATTTCCCAGACACTTCACTCTGCCGGCTCGCTCATAGAAAGAGGCCAGACGGGCACCGAGGTAGGCTGGATAACCACTGTCTGCAAGCATCAACACACAGAAACCAAGTCAAAACTCCAAATATAAAGGACAGATTCACAAGACTAGATTCAGAAAAAAACTACTCACCAGCTGGCATTTCAGCCAGTCGCCCTGAGATTTCTCTGAGGGCCTCAGCCCATCGGGAAGTGGAGTCTGCCATCATACTGACATGGTAGCCCATGTCCCGGAAATACTCAGACAGTGTGATTCCTAGAACAAAGACAACAGCATATTGCAGGATACAATTCAGATGGGAATTCCAGACTCATATGTAGCCACTCAGATGCAAGTAAGACTCTTAAGTAAATTAAGTTCACATTCTGATGGCAGAGACGGAAAGCTATTCTCTCTTGCCCACAAGATCATTTTCATGATGTCTTGGTTTATTCCTTCTTTCCCTCCATTATCATCCGCTCTGGCTCATCTTTCATTCCTGTATATTTCATTGAGGAGACAGAGCAATGTCACTTATGCTACTCTTTGCACAAGACCCCCTGCTTGGAGTAAAAATGTCTCCTTCCCTCTCAAACTACCAGAATATAACCATGAGAAGAAGTCATAAATTAGCTGACAACTTTTTATCAGAAGTATTTTAGAAGCTCTAAGAGGCTGCAAAGGAAAGAAAGATAGCCTGCCAACTCAGGCAATATTGCTCTTGTCTGTTTAGTGGCTATTATTTGTCAGCAAAAAACTATTCACAAACAAGAAAAGTTTACATAACTAATAYAAGGGTGAAAGTACATGAAACATGGTGTGATAAATTCACTTTATAAGCAGGAATTAACCTGAAAGCTGAAAATCATGGGTACATACAAGCAAGCCAAATTCAATTACAAACCTAGGACTTTATGCAGACAGAGTCTTAAGCAGGTTTCTTCACACCCTGGGGAGCCCAGAACTGGACACAGTACTCGAGATGAGGCCTCACCAGGGCTAAGTAGATAGAACATGTTGACATGCTATGTGCACACAGCCTTTATGAGCCTCCTGTAAATCTTACCAGTATAGATAGAGGCCTCTCTGGCAGCCACAGGCATGTTGGAGGTATTTGCTACCAGAGCTGTTCTCTTCATGATGCTTTCTACCTTGCCATCAACCTCCATTGTTAGCTAAAACATGAAAAAAGCAGGCAACTGTGTCATATTTTTTTACTGTATTGCTCTCCTTACTCCAAGATATTCTCCTCATAGCTAGTCTAACAAGAACAGTGACTAGAATCAAGATTTTAGGCTTTTATGCTGTTTTGTCCCCCAAGCTGTGCATGGTACACCTCAGCCTTATCTCATCTTCTGCAGTTGTCAATCCCTATTAATCCCACCTCTTACCACAAACAAATGGGTAGTGACAAATTTACTAGGCTGTAAGAGCCAAAAATCTTAGCTTTCTCTCATAAGTTCATTGAGGAACAGAGCCTTTTCTCCTATATACCAATTCGAGTTCATCTTWGGCAACCAGATCTGAAATAATATACATAACTCAGATGAAGTCTCATGAGCACCTGAACAATAGAATGCACATGCTGATATTGGTGCAGAATTATATTTAAGAATATCATTGGATTTACATTTTTCATGGCCACCCCAGCTTTACATTCTTATCTTGCAATCAAACACACCTAAATCTCTTACCTCTTATTTCTAACAGAGGAATTTCAACCTAACAGTCCAGACTATGCACTTTCCCTAGTTTTACAGAAGATTTTTGCCAGACTTATCCAATAACATCTAGTTACAGATAAAACATAGCCAATCTATTGCATCTTTTTTGTTATTAATCAGGCATTTATTATTTCCTTCAGAAAGTATTCTAAAGCCTAAAATGTCAAAATGATATCCTGTAGTGGTTCGTATTGGTACTCTGCACCCTGTAAACACACGATGCCTTTGCTATAGTTGGTTAAGGTAAAAAGTTAAAGAGACATTATCAGTAAAAGGTAACATCCTTATAACTCYGCTAATTTACACAGACATTCATTTTGCTTTGTTTTAAAACAAGAAGGTACAACCAAACGCTAGTCTAGGTRTTTCTTGAGGGATCACTGAAGTCATTCTTGAATGAGTCAAAAGTGGTTTCTGCCACTACAGCCAAAATTACAGCAGAGGAGCCAAGAAGATCGTTTCAAGTCACTACACAAATAAGATATTTTTTCAGATACAACAGCACTACAACAGCAAGGCTCTCTAAGGTTTATTCTCCAGGAATTGTCCATACTAACCTCAGGGAAATCTCTTAGTACTTCAGACATTTCATTTCCTCKTTCTCCACAGCCTACATAAATGATGACATCACTGTTGGAGTATTTTGAGAGAGACTGCGAGATCACAGTCTTCCCACAGCCAAAAGCTCCAGGAATAGCTGTTGTACCCCCTTGTACACATCTGAGTAAAGAGAAAGGACTCTGATTTACAAGGAGTTCCAAAACAGAAAAATGCTTATTAGAATATGTTTTCTAATTAAACTGCCTAAATAAAAGCAGAATGACAAAAGTCATATAYAGTATTCTGAGAGAGAAGCACAGAAGTACTTAATTAAACCCAAAGACTCAGGGAACAAACTAATCTTGCCTTCTACTACCCTTTAAGTATATGAGTTATGTTGGGACAATGGCTAGACTAGGCTTACAACACAAAGCAATTTTCACAGCTGGAAGTATTGAATGCAAAGACTAAGAACATCAAATACACTAAAATAATCCTTTTAAGAAGGAGCACAACATTTTAGGACCAAAGTAATTGAACTCAGTGCCTTAGAAACTGGCTGCATCAACAGTATCCTGAGATACAGTTAAGTGCTCCAGTTTTCCTAAGTGGTGACTCCAAAATCAATGSAAACTATCCTCAACACCACAGAAAGAGATCCTGCTCTTGTGCCCAAATACGGATAAGCTTGAAAGTTCCAGCCTTCCTGTAGATCCTGCATCATTATTTCAGGTTTGCACTTGTCAATTCTTTTCTGGATTAAACATACTAGAACTATCTTGTTGTGCTTTTCTTCCTTTTTCCAGTGGAGATACTCTTGTCAGATAAAAAACGTAAGTACATTGATTGAATATTTTTTGAGATTACGCTGTGGTACATAGAGACATGGGGTCAAGTTTGCGGTCTGTTTGCCTCCCCTCCCCTCCCCTCCCATTTTAAATTAGCTCTCCCTCTCTCCTCCACCAAAAGAAATAATTCYTATATGCTAGAACATAAAAGCTTTCAGAGTCTCAGGTGGTACTTACGGGAAAAGCGCATCCAGGACCCGCTGGCCAGTTAACAGAGGATGATTGGCTGGTAACTTTTCAGTAACAGGACGGACTTGACGTACAGGCCAGACCTGAACCATAGTGAACTTCTCCTTCACACCTTCAAACTCCAGCTCTAAGACAACATCCTAATAGAGGCAGCAGACATAAGCAAACAGCTACACATGGAGATCAGCATGCAAGTTCTCATCCCAACAGCTCGGCACACCACCACAGATTTTTTAGAAATTCAACATACTATCATGCATACCTGARGGAAGGCAACTTTCCAATATTTACAGTACTACAGGGCAAATGAGTGCACAATGAAGCTTTAACTACAAATATGCAACTGAGGAGCAACTGAATTATTCACATTCATCGGATACTTTAGTTCCCCACAAAAGACAGCAAACGTGACACGCTGAAGCACCATTGGGGAACCATATACATAGAAAGTAACTTCACAAGATAATCACATAATCCCTGTTGCATAAAATGCTTTTTAGTTGGCATCATACARAACAGAAAGTGTACATCCGCCTTATGAAAGAGTAATGGAATATACTGATAACTGCTGTTTGGGAGACTTACTGAAGTGTCATAGTTCCCTGGTGGAGCAATGTAGGTAACCGTACCCCTGTTCCGTGGGGGCAACATGATTTTGTGTTTAATAAGGGAGTTTTCGTTCACCACACCATAAATGTCTCCACCAGTGATATGGCTGCCAACCTAAAATCAGARTAAGTCTATTAGTCATAAGTGAGAATTCCAGCCTTAAAACAGAACCTTGTTAAAGATTTGTATAAAATAATAATAGCTATTAAGTCTAGCATTGTGATTATTTCCTTTATAAATGCACTGTTACAGCATAGTAGCCTATTTATGTAACTTTACACTGTAATAGTACACTGCTAGCTGTGTTGCTAGTAGTACATATGTATAGTATGTGTAGCTATGTGAATGCTATCAGTGTTCAGGAGCAATTCAAAGCTCAGACAGCAGCAACTACCGACTAATGCAGGAAATTCTCTTCTTCTATGCCTATCAATTTAAAGCAGAGACAGGACTGCATATGCTAACCTGCAGGGTTGGAAAACGGAAGATATCAAAGGCTAAAGATATGATATTTTTCAGCAGTAAGGCCATCTTCACTACCTTCAAAATATCTATACGCAGGTACTCTTTTTGCTCAGGAAACACCTGGACATGCTTAGTGCAACTCCACCAGGTCTTTATGGTACTGAAATACACCAAGTTTTACAGGTTTCTCACAGGCATCAACAACACAAAGCAAGTCACACTGAGCAAGTTTTGTTGACCTCTTTCAAATCCTCACTCGTACACCACTGCCACCTGCCAGTACCCATTTTCACAGACTTAATGACTGTAACCATAGTTCYCAAGGGCTTCAGCCTCTGTGCTCTGCTCCAACTCTAAAGCACACTCGAAGGGATTTCTGAGGGGAGAGGGGCAAAGGGAAAAACAAGCTTGTCTGAACCTACCCGTAAGTTTTTGGAAGGCGTGAAGTCCCATTTGACATCTCGGCTCAAAGCTGACACATTGACACCTCTAGGGATATAGATACTTTTGGTCAGAGCGCTGATGTCTGATAGAGGCCTCTGGATACCATCAAAAATAGCTCCCATTATGCCAGGCCCTAATTCCACTGACAGGGGTTTGCCAGTACGGAGTACAGGATCTCCTACAGAGACACCAGCTAAAGGTTTGTTGAGGAAAAGTTCATCCAGAGAAAAGGAAAAAAAGCAGGGCATAAGGCATCACACACACAACAAYATGCTGTTAACCCATCTTTTAGTTGTATGTGGTATTTTTATTAACATATTACACACCATCTTTTACTAAACTCAAGCTGAAATTGCTAAGGCAACAAAGTTCCCATCTCCAGAGACTCAAAGCACAGATAAAGATTCTGCTTTGTGACCATCAGCTCAAGTTAACTATACGGGTAAGCTTACTGAATGGCAGTGTGGCCATTTACTAAGCCATAAGGCAATGCAGCCTGATAATAAAACATCAGGTCTCTGTCTTAACCCTTTAAACCTAGAAAACTGTTTTTATTGTTAGAAAGTCTGCCAGTGATATGAAATGTATAAATTTTTAGCTTCAGAATTTGTTAGATAGCACAATGGTTTTGACCTTGAGCCTTGTAGAGCTTTTCTGACAGCAGTTTAATTTTAAGGAGAGTTTGTTCTAAATTAATATTACTTCCCTTGCCTCTGTTAATAAATTCTCCAGTCTATGCCCCATCTAAGCCCGAAAAGGTGCACAATGAACTTCTGTGCAAAGAGCTCACAGTTTGGCAAAAATCCTGTTAGAATACAAGACAAACCCCCCAAAGCATATGCAAGACTCAAGAAATCAGATGCAAGTTGAATTTAGAAAGTCCTCATCCTCTCATCAGAAATTTAGGATAGTAAATTATATTCAAACGCTGGACTTGTTCAACATTTTGATGGTAGGTTACTTGATATTACAATGATGATGCCATTTAAAAGGACACATTATTAGGTACAGATAGCAGCTGGTTAACTAGTTTACCAACTCCTCAAAACAAAGCTTTGGAAGCCAACACAGGCCTCTTCCTAGTGTTTACACATGACTCCTAAATTTAAAAGACTACAAGACAAAAAAAAAAAAAAAGAATGTCTACCTTCAAGTTTAATGACTGACATTCTTTCATAAAATGTATTTTCTATTGCAAGTGTAAATCAGCTCAAATTGAGAATACAAGCTGCTTCCTAGCTGGACCAAGATGCTGTACGTATACTACAGAAGCACAGATGTTATCTACTACGTCTGTCAGAACAGTCTGTCCACAAGTCCTACCCACTTTACATTTTCTATTCAAATATCTCCAAGCATTGTTGTCAAAGTAAAGAAAACATACATACAAAAAATACTGCATGGTAGTTTTGTCATTTATGGCTGACATTTGCCAAGTAGCATGCTAAACAAGGAGCTAGGAGAATTTAAGTTCATTTTAATTTAAGTATTAAAATATATTACTTCATTTTCATGTAAAACAGCTTCCTCAGCACTCTGCAAAGAAAGATAGTAAGATCTACCTCAAAAGCTCTAGAATTCAGAAAAGATGTGTAGAATAGATGTTGCTGCCTGCAGGCATTGGAAATACCGAGCTTTAGTCCCCRTCAGCTTTGTTCACTTTCTTTACTACAATCATCATTCTGCACAATCTGGCAAACCTCAAGGGACCAGTAAAAAGGATACAAGTTTCTTCATATACCTGGACAGTTGCCAGATCACCTTCCAGTCGGATAATCTCCCCCACCAGTTCACTGTGGCCTACTCGTACTAGTTCATACATAGCAGCACCTGCCATGTTGCAAGCCGTGACCACTGCAAAAGAAAGACACCTGGGTGAATATTTTCCCTGTGGTTCTGCAAATTTACTCTTCAGAAGCTAATGAAAACTRGACAACATAAGCACAGGAATTTGAGAGACTTTATGGTAAAAAGGCAATTATTACTTTAAGTCAGTCAGACCACATTCCCATCTGTCTAAATTAAAACATATGAGAAAATAGCAAAAGCTCATCTTAACTGGCATTTTCAGGCTTTTCATAAACTTTTATTTACCTTGGTAGCATTTGGATGCTATTACAACAAACTATATACATCAATTTAAGGCACTTGATAAAGGCAATACAATTGCATCTAGAGTGACAAACGTGTATACARGTTTTAAGGAAACACTATTTTGATGTTTCATTTTATACAAAAGTAATGAATATTTTAAGATATCTAAGTGGATCTTCACCAGATGAAGACCAATTTACATGAGGTTTTTGGTCTAACTAAAAATTATAGGAGGTTTCAGATTTCAGCAAGTTATACACTGGCTTCTAAACAAGGCCTAGCTATTTTAGCACAAAAAGTTGTCTTTTATAYAATACCAGTCTTGCACAGTGTTCACATACTTGCATACAAATATATTTTCTACTTAAGATACATAAAAGAGAGCTGCATCACTTAAATATTTAAGTATCACTTCTGCACTTAAAGAATTGGCATTTGTTTAGGTAGACATTATCCAAGAAGTTTCCTGTTCAAAGAAGCCACATCAAAAAATACAGGCTATTCTTCCATTCCCATCCTTTCCTTCTCTTGAAAAGGATGTAGGAGGGAGCAGAAGAGCCAGTAGAGAATCTGCATGTATTCAAAAGCTGTTAACACATAAGCTGGTAMAAGAGAAGTGGTGCAACTGTGTAAGGGTCCTCTTTCTTCCAGTTCTGCCACCCTTCTACACAGCCACTTTGCCCRGTCCTTGCTGCTTATTGCCTCAGCTCCTCCAGGCCACATAGCAGTAACACACAAGAGCTCAAGGCAGAGGACTGAGTGCTCCAGAGAACAAAGGGTCAAACTGGATTTCAGAGAATAGACTACACATCACATATCCTTTTAGAGAGGTTTAATGCACTGGGCCTGCAGATTTCTGACCAAGTGGCTTTATCTCGTCCAGAATGTTTGCTACCATGTTCTTTTTTATTTATCAGCCTGCTTCTTGCTGGTTACAACTTTAAGGCTAATGAGCTGTAACATGTTGTTACTCTGATTATCAGAGTATGGCATAGTCAGTGGTCCTTCTTAAAATAATAAATAAATAAATAAATAAATAAATAAATCTGAGCTTTACTATATTTCTTACAAGTATATTTCTATACTTCTTCTCATAGAACAGTAGATGAAACAGAGCCTACAATTTCCTCTATCAAATAATACTTACCAGGTCCTGAGACTCCATGGACATAGCCAACAAAAGCTTCTCTGTCCTCATCACGGATTTTAGGTAGCTTGGAGAAGTCCATTTTGCCTGTTCAACTGCACAGGAGGAGTAGTGGGGGGGGGAGTCAGTTCTGAATAACAAAGACATATGCAATAAATTCCTCTTCTTCCTCTCCTCTCTCGTTGTTGCCAGTTAGAAGAAACACTGAAGAATTTTGAAGTCATGTACCCTGAAGCCTTTTACCTGCTCTGATTGCAAAGCTATATAAAGTTAAAGAGTAACTCATCTAAACAAACAAGAATCAACATCCTCTACTGCAAAAACCCAGGGGTGGAACATCATTCCATAACATGTTCCAAAAGACTGCTGAGTAAAACAGATAGGCTATAATACAAAGATGTCATAACACTGTTGGGCTAGTTTCAAGCCCAATAASAGGCTACTTAAACACTGCAGACCCTCTTCTGCCCTCCATACTTCATCTAACCTCCCTCATGACATGGAGCTGTGTGTGATTTGAGTCATTTCCAGACTGAGTAAGTAAGAGAACATTCTGGGGCTGCTTTAAYACCATTAGTCTCTAAAAAAACCAGTATTACAAATATTGACTGTGGAAATTCTATTTTTACTATCTCAAACTGCTGGGACATAGTGCTCAGAGTAAAAAATATGCATTTTTGCAAGCACTGGCATGCAGGCATGAGAGCCAGCTCTATATGCTTCCCAGTCAGCAAAAGATATTCTGCAATCTCTGCTTTCAGTGAAACCTGTGAAATACGATAGAACAATTCTGCCGAATAACAAGCAAAAAACCCTCTAGCTCACAGCAGTTAAACAATGGATTGACATCTCTTGCCCATAACTGTTCAGAGAAGCTAAGCAATTGGAACAGGAAAAGCTGTTTAGAAACAGACCTCCTGGATCCATGTTTGTCCTGTAACTGACAGCTGGGCTGATCTGCTTCTCGTGCTGATAACAGTATTTCATGGTTCTGCTTTGTCAGCCCTCATCACACTTTGTGTTACCATGGAAATAAATCAGCGTTAGACAACTGCAAGGCAATGTCTACTCATTGCTACTTCATCCATACATTTATAATACAGCACTGGGGAAAGGTGCAGTAGAGTAGTCTGAGAATATACCACCCTCTACATACCAACAGGGTGTACCCAGCAAAAGCAGCATGGCTCAAGGACATGAACTGCGTGAGGCATTCACTTAGACTCACAGCTGTCGTAACAGCCCAGCAACTTCTGCAAGGCAGCAAATACAGAAGTACATTCAGGCTTAAAAAACTGCCCTTTATGCAGGGTGGAAGACTGCACCTACATTGCCACCCCTTGTTTTTAAGGAATGCTTTTCAAGGCGTTCTTCAGTAGCAGTAGGCAGTGAACACTTGCTGGTCTCAAACCTTAGGACTGTTCTCCAGCTCTTGAATGCTACAGCACAGCTTCTCATTCCTCAGCCTCTTCATCAGCATAAATCTTTTAAATCAGTAGCTCAGCTCTACAAGGAAAGGATGTCCCATGATCCAGAAGCCCTACTCATCCCAAGCGAATAGGTTTTTCCAGGCTCCRGTGCTCACTGGAGTGGATTGTGTAAGATGGCCACCACTGACTCATTTCCCAACAGCCGCCCCAACAGTTGATCGTGACTCAGTCCCTACCAGCCTGGACTGGAGCTCATAACTTAGGAGTTCAAAAGATCTGTAGTCAGACACCTGTTATATCTCCCTATAAGAACTGTTTACATTCTAAACTACCTGTTGTTTAGGACCAGAAGGCAAGTTGTAATTTTATTGCTTATTTCTCAAAAATCCTCCCTGCCAAACTGCAGAGGGAGGTCCCTGTAAAGCAGTCAGCAGTTCCTGAGCAGCTGATCAGAACCAATCCAGATCTAACACAACTCTCATCTTGTTTGCTTTGAATCATTAGAGCATTGCAAAACTTGAGCACAACTGCTCTTCATACAGAAAAAAAAAAAGAATTGGTCTTCGAATTCCATCCAAAACATTTATTTTTAAGATATCATACACAACAACCTCTAGCGTCTTGCTACCAAAACCTTCTACATAGGTACAACAAAGAGCTAAAACAAATTCTTGAGTGACTGAACTAGTGATACTGGCAATTAAARGAGCACAGGGTCCTGTACCAAAAAGGGTCTCTATTGATTTACCTTGCTCAGGAAGAACACTGGCCAGTTTCAATTTAATGTTGAACATCTGCCACTCTTGTTCTTGTGACTGCTCTGCTTCCTACCTCTCTCCTTAGGAGTCACTATCCCCACTTATCATCCAAGCCAGCTAACATGGAATGGCTTTATTTAACACAAACACATATTACTTGTCTTATGCAGCTCCAAACAAAAGCATACACAGTCTAAAGCCAGTGCTCACCCAGCTAAACTGATCCCCCTTTTTTAAGAGGCTGTGTCTTTTAACACTGAACACAGTTTAAGAAAACAAATGTTCCACTGTTTGTCTCTGCATAGTTTTCCTGTGCTTGTGTATTGGCTTTACAGATTTTTTAGACAGTCTTTGAGGGTGGGGATGTTTTATCCTATACTCTCCGATATCTGATACGCTAGTCCTCAGGTGAAAGGAAGCTTCCTAAAGCACATCAGAATTTCCTAAACAGCACCTCATGTGTGCAGACAGAATTTATTGACCTCGCAGGTCAAGGTAGCTAGCCATTTTGGAAATCTACTGAATTCTTACAGCCTTTCAGAGGCCTCCCATCTACAGTGTGCAGTAGCACACTACTAAGACTACTAGCTTAACTTAAATTACCGTATCATCRGCAGATACGCAGCTTGTATCCCATATAACTTAAAAGGGGGAATTGTTTGTCTTAACAAACAGATGCATTACTGACTTTAATCATGTTTTTAAGCTTTAACATGTTCATATTCTGCTTAATAGTGCCAGAAATCAAACTACTACTTGCTGTAGAACCATCTCAGATTGAAATGTGATTTATTAAATCATAAAAAGTCATTTTATAGCCATAATTTAACAAGAAATGCCAGTAACTTGAATTTTCTATCTTGATTTCTCCCCAGCACAAGTTGGCTATCCAGTGACCCTCAAAATGCTGCTTTCAGTACTGGAGAAACCTGTTTTCTATTACAGTGCCTTGTTTTTGTTTCGAACAGTTATCAGTCTCATAATTTACAGAATGAAYTGCCTTACTACAAAGACCTTTTCAAAATTARGATGCTAGTGCAATTTTTAGAACGATCCTCCTTACTGCAAGGAAGAAAATCCAACACTRTTTAATAAACAAAGATTCTTACCACGTTTTCCAGAAAACGGGAGGAACAAAAATCCAGCAGTCAAATGAAGCAAAGCAAGAATTCAGCAGTTAAGCATCATCATATAGGAAATAAGTGTCCTTCTAGTGTCCCTACACAGAAGGATGAGGAAGCCTGCTGCAGAGGGGAAAGAAATTCCCGACACACAGCAGAGGCACAACCACCTGACTTGATGAGTCATCAGGCTCTCCCCCAACAGCACAGAGGATTGCCGCAATAGCAAAGCAAGCTACCTTCAAGCTCTCTGAATCTGTGCCCTCCTGMACAGCACAGTAGCGAGCAGAGTCAATTAAAATCAGCATCATTCATTTTAAGGACCTCCTACAAARCCAATAATCCCACTGTCCCAAATGCTCCAAGATCACTCTATAAAAATCCTTGAAAGAGAGAGAGTGCTTTCTGCTAGAGTTAGTTCACCTATCAGAGCTCTAATGTAATATATGCATGTCAGTGCATGTTCTCTTCTCCAACAGCTTAATAGAACCATTTAACAGACTGCACAGGACAAYGCTGAAGACACTGCAAAACCAATTGCCTGAGTTTTTAAGAATAGATATTCTTTTCAAAATTGTAAATGTCTTGGGGACTCACTGCTGTTATAATTTTTTATTTAAAACARAACTCCACCTAGTTAGCAGAAGCATTGGTGAAACTGCATAGCACCCAAGACCTTAGTTATGCAGACCGATGCTCCACRCTGACTGCCAGCTGCCGGAATCTGTTGTCGAAGGTAGCTGCACACTAACATCACGCTCTGCCTGTTGTACAAAAGACAAGAGCTACGCAATGTCTCTCCGCAGACACTGCACGATCTGAAGAGTTCCCTGCAGTCTTTGTAAGTTCATAAGACTAACTTTGTAAGGTCTAAGGTTAGCAAAATGTCAAATTGCGACAAAAGCTTAAATACAACAACCAAAACTGTATAACCAAAACTGATACCAGTGGTATCCTGAGGTGCATTAGGAAGAGTGTTGCCAGCAGGTCGAGGGAGGTGATCCTGCCCCTCTACTCAGCCCTGGTGAGGCCTCATCTCGCGTACTGTGTCCAGTTCTGGGCTCCCCAGTACAAGAGAGACATGGAGCTACTGGAGAGAGTCCAGCGTAGGGCTACAAAGACGATCAGAGTATTGGAGCATGTGCCCTATGAGGAAAGGCTGCAAGAGCTGGGCCTATTCAGCCTGGAGAAGAGAAGACTCAGGGGGGATCTTATCAATGTGTATAAGTACCTGAAGGGAGGATGTCAAGAGGATGGGGCCAGACTCTTTTCAGTTGTCCCATGTGACCGGACAAGAGGCAATGGGCAAAAATTGAAGCACAGGAAGTTCTGCCTGAATATGAGCGGGAATTTCTTCACTGTGAGAGCAACAGAGCACTGGAAGAGGTTGCGCAGAGAGGTTGTGGGGTCTCCTCTGGAGATCTTCAAAGCCCACCTGGATGCAACCCTGTCTAACATGCTCTAGGTGATCCTGCTTGAGCAGGGAGGTTGGACTAGCTGGATCTCCAGAGGTCCCTTCTAATCTTACTGATTCTATGATTCTATGAAAATTGTAGTTAAAAGCACAAGACTAACAATTCAGAGTCAGCAGCGTTACTTTAACAAGTTAACAGTGCTTGGATTCAATCTGCTGGAGTAATTTCGAACTACAGTCATTGACTTTACTATACCCAAAACATAGTGATGTGTTTTCACTTCCTAGAGTAGAAAAAAAAAGGACTCAGAATATAAGCCCTTAAGTACGATATCGAGGAACGCTTAACAGACACCCACAGTGAAACTTAGTCAAATAAAAAGTTTTCCAAAGAAAACCTCTCCCCCTCCTACTCTACCTGACATCCTAGATTGAAGAAGTTCTCACTTTGGAGAGGATACTACAGAGCACAACTCACACTGGCTAAACAGCTTAGGGTTGCATTTGAGTCATGCTTTAGAATTGAGCCTGCCAACTTTTCTTAGTTCACCTGAACAGATTTTGGTACAGTACATAAATTCCACTGCCCACAGAGGAGGATGTGTTGCAAGGACCTCATAAATTTTATGATAATCATTGTCATAGATTTCCTGTAACTTGGACGGTTTATACATCTCCTTCCAACAAATAAAATTTTAAGAGGAAGTAYTAAAAAGAAAAGAAAACCGCTGTGTCTAAATTATCTGACAAACGCAGAAGTTATTCAGTATTTCTTCATCAAGAATCCAGGATACTCTCTCCCTATAGGGAACAATAGGCCCAGAATATATGTCATTTGCAATGCAAACTAAACAGTATTTTCAGAAACTTCCTCTTTAATATTATGCAGAGTTGTAAGTTTAGCATAATAAAACAAGAAGAATTATTTCAGACTTCTCAGTCACAGAATCATAGAATCATTGAGGTTGGAAGGCACCTATGGAGATTGCCTAGTTCCAAGCCCCCTCCCCTTGACACACTCAAGGAGAGTCAACTCAAGTGGTTAATATTTTATCCAGTTGGGTTTTAAATACCTCCCAACATGGAGACGCTGTGACTGCTCTGGGCAACCTGTTCCAGTGTTTGGCCACTCTCACAGGAAAAAAGTTTTCTTACATTTAAATCAAATTTCCTGTATTTCAGTTTGTGCCCATTGTGTCTTCTTTCACTGGATACCACTGAGAAGAATCTGGCTCCATGCTTCTTTACTTCCTCCCATCAGTTATTTGTACACACTGGTAAGATCCACCTGAGCTTTCTCTTCTCCAGCCTAAACAATTCCAGCGCTCTCAGCCTCTCCTTGCATGAAAGATGCTCCAAGCCCCTACTCATCTTTGCGGCTCTTTGCTGGATGTATTCCAGTATGCCTGTGTCTTTCTTGCACTGGCAAGCCCAGAACTGGACTCAGTACTCCAGAGCTGAATAGAGGAGAACAATCACCCCCCTTGACCTGCTAGCAACGCTCTTCCTAACGCAGCCCAGGATACTATAGGTGTTTTTGCTGCAAGGGGATATTGTTGGATTATGTTCAACTTGCTGGCTGCCAGGATCGCCAGTTCTTTTCCACAAAGATGCTCCCCAGCCGGACTTGATGTATGGGGTTATTTCTCCACAGGTGCAAGATTTTGCATTTTCTTATGTTGAAATTCTTGAAATTCCCGTTGGCCCATTTCTTTAGCCTGTTGAGGCCCCTCTGAATGGTACTGCAACCATCTGGTGCATCAACCACTCCTCCCAATGTTGTATCATCTGCAGTTTAAGAAAATCATGCAGGATCCATTTTCTGGGCTCAGAGAGATACGTATTATTTTCTTCCTCTTACAGGCATCTGAGAAGCTTACAGCCAACATTCTTGCCATAAGCTTAGAGCTAAAAGTACTGTTTCTTAAACTCAACAATATATTTAGACATTGAGATATTTGTATAGTTTTATTTGCCGCACAGCACTTTGAGGCTATCTCTGCACTCAACAGGTTAGGAGTCTGCATATGCAATGCTCAGTTGTGGATCCATCTAAAACCATCCAAGATGATTCATTTTGTCTGCAACTTGTTCTTGGGACCTATAAATCCCTTCCTCTCGTCATGTACTGCTGCCCRTATTACTATTCAACACACAGGTAAATCCAAGTGCATTCAAGAGAAAAGACAGGAACTAGAATTATGATGCCACTGTCAGCATATGACACTTGTCCTGAAGTCTGATGCCTTCAGGAAAGATAATAGCTACAGGAGCTTCAGAAAAGACAATGGCTACAAAGTGAGTTTGTGAAATATGAATTCATGAAGCCCACCTCAAGCTCCTACTACTCTGCTATCCTCTTTCTCAGGATAGATGGGTATGTGCCTGTGGGAATGGTGATATATATATAAGCCTGATACTTTGGCCAAACATCACAGACTAAACAGACATAATATAAACATATTTATATCTAATACATATATAACATCAGAGACTCTATCCTACTGCAAAGGTGGGCTATGAAGCCCACCCATGCAAGAAGCACCACCACCGTAAACTGTTACTAAAGCGTCCAAGGTTTTAATCAGAAGCTTGGGACATTTCTTCAATTAGTCCTGGAAGTGACTAGAAAAAGTTGTTGTGTTTGAACATGACTGAGAAGTTAGCTGGCAAGATCAACCTAGCTAGAAAGGCAAGTCATTCAGTGCATAACTGTTTTGACCCATGAAGGTCYGATCAGCTCAGTAGATACCCAGCCTTCTGACTTCAAATTCAGTCTCCATGCTATATCTAGAACGGGTAAAGATCATAGTTTTATCATAAAATACTCCTGGTCATACCAAAAGCCAGTGTCCATGCAAACAGCTCTTCATCAGCTGACTGGTTATAAACTATCGTGTGTTCCATAACAGGTTTTTCTACATTGATTCTTCTTTTCCTTCTAGAAGCACAGAAGGCTTCTCTAGAAGGGCTCTGGAGGTTGAAATGGATGATCCTCCTGTTATTTCTTAGTTACTACACTGCTTCATTAATTTCCTACTGCAAAAAAAWTGACATGATTTTCAGACTGCTATGCATCCTGCCCTTTCTTTGCCTTGACAGACTTTCACCCAAAAGAAAGATCTTATGCATCAGGGGTCCAAGCTGCAGTACAGAATTCTAAAACAAGCTTCATGGCTGTGTCCCACAGTGATCTTCTCTTATCCTGATCCTGTCATCTGACTGTTAGGGGTGAGCATCTGCTTAGTGCAACATTCAATTATTTCCTCTAGAAGGCCAATAGTTTCATTAACCTCACTAACATTACTGCAAAGCTAAAATCCACCCTTGATTTTATTAAATAGTCACTTTAGTTTAGGTGCATTTGTCATCGTTACCTGAAATATTTCTTGTTGCTTTAAGCATTTCAGATGATGACAACAGAATGTGGTAAACCCAAAGTCCTAAGTAATTAGAATAGCAAATTTTAGTAAAGTTCAGTATAGCAACTTCTGAACAGTCAGAAGAAGTTGTGGCTTAAGGCATAAAAGGTGTGCAACCTCATAAAATGACTATTACTAGATTTGTAGTCAGGCTCAGTTTTACACGCAGAAGCATTTGGCTCACTGATAACATATGAACTCAACAAGCTTCATTGCTACCTAATCCACTGTCCCGAAATGCTGTAAATAAAATAGCTAAAATACTGAGCACAAGTTCAGAGTAGACATTGCATCATTATACTTTAACTTCTGTAACAGTTTTAAAGTCAGGATATTACAGAATCTTCAGTTTATTGAATGAGGTATTTGACAACCAGCTAGTTTGAAGAGCTGAATAATTTGGCATGAAAGCCTTTGAGAAAGATCTAATACCTTTACCAGATAGAAGTACTCTTTTACAGTACTTCAGTATAATGAAACAGCTGGCTGGAATCACAACACACACATACTGGACACAGGAATCCAGTAAAAGGAAATTACACTGAGGTTGACTTTCTCTGTAACAGAAAACTTCATCTTGATATTTTAAAGCAAGTTGAGCCATATTTGGAGATTTTATTTTCAATTACCTGAGGTATTTACAGCTTCTTTAGAACAGAGCCACATAGATTTTAATACTGTTTAAAGTACATACTGTGGCCATTGCCTGAACACCTACAAGGTGATATGAATTTACCTCACAATAATGAGACCCTCAAGATTTCAAGCATGTAGAGGAAATTCACACAACAGAATTAACTTTTAAGAAGTCCTTCCCAAAGTTATCTGCATATAATAAATATTTTAGTTTCTCTGAAAAGTTTTTTTTAAGATATTCCTTTAACAGCAAGAAATAAAACTATAATCATGAGAAGGGCCAAATGATTACCCCATTAACTGAACAGACTTCTTGGAAATTTTAATATCCTGTGCTAGATTAAAAATATTAGAACACAAGCAAGGCATTCCTCAGGCCCTTAAAGGAAACTCACATACTTGAAAATGTTCATCCACTGGTATAAGCTACTCTAAAAAAGGCACAATTTTGTGCCTATAAAGCTAATATATAGGTGTTTCCTACAACTTTTCTAGCTGTTATAGCATATTACTGCTCATGTTTAAAGTACAGAAATGCTGACCAGCTTTATGAAGATACTATGTCCACTTCTCTTCTATATAGTCTTAAACAACACCCCTCCCACTCCAGCACAGCATGCAAGCACAGTTGATAAAATCCTAAAGATGGAACACAGTAAGCAGAACATTACATCTTTGCAGGGCAGATTTCTGCATTTTTCTTGGGATGCAGCCTGGCAGACAGAGTTACATGGGCAGGCTGGTCAGCTGAAACTCAACAATGCACCAAGTTTTTAACTTGGCCACCAGAATCTTTACAATATGAGCAAACTTCATGATTAACAGATGGTTTTCATATTATAGATACACTCTCCAGGAACACTGTTTGCTGTCCCTAAGAGTTCGCATCTGCAATGGGTCATTTTTGGGCAGAAGGAGTTTTAGTTCTTTTAACTGTTTACTAGGACAAGTCTCAGTTGTTAATTGAGGTAGCAATGGTCTTCAAGATTATTCTTCTCGGGATTAAACAGATGCCAGATAGCTAATGTAGAGAGTCCACTGCTATAAAAACAAGGCTGTGGTGACAGCCTCCTATATTAGATATAACAATCCCTGATGACTTCTGATTTTAAGATATCCACAACAGACAGACTCCCTAAAATGCTGTAAGCTATGACAAAACTGTGAGAAAGCTATGTCAAACTGCCACCATGCATGTGTTAGACTGTCAGATAAATTATTTATGGAGAGAATGAGGAGTGCCCCTGAAATTTACTGTTAGACAAGCTCGGAGAAGCAAGCAAGCTGATGACCCAAGAAAATAAATACAGTAGCTGATACTGATCTTCGACTCCCCTTTTGGTTAAGTGATAGCAATAAAAACCGATAGATTACTACTCTCAGGATTTATTCATATATATCTTACTGGTTTTCAGAGTAAGTGTATCGTTTCAGTAAAGCCAGGCAATATAAGGCAAATCTCATTATAACAACCATATAATACACGGAAGTTTAAAGAGACAGCAACAAATGATCAATCTTTTTAAGAAAATTGGAGTTCTTTGGCAAAATTTGACAGAAAGAGGAGAAATAACTGCATAGACAAAATAAAAAATTAAGAAAGTTTACATGAGATGGACTGCAGAACACACTGCCATGAGATATTACCAAAACCAAAAATTTAGCATAAACCTTGCTTTCCACTTTCAAAGGAGGAAAAAAAGATTTTTTTTTTCAGAGCATAAAAAGAGATAAAAGAATGACACCTAGAAGATACAGTTTTCTTGACAAATCACCTGTAAGTCCAACAAGCAAAACTAACATTCCTAACAGGAGGAAAAAAGCTGARACATTTAGACTCATTCCATTTCCTCTCCTGGAGTAGTCTCTATTTCTCTCTATCCATCTGGAAAGCTATAGTCACATGTTTGAAGACAGTGAGTAAGAGTGAACTAGTATGATATTCCAGTTGAGCACATCATCTGTTTCCGTTGATAGTGTTCCATTCTAAAAAATCATGTGGCTATAACTGTTCAAGAATATCTCAATATTTTCAAGTCAAAAAAAAAAAGGGGGGGGGGCTACCTGCCTTTGTAATCAGTTATACAAGCAAGAGAGAAAGAAAATTATTTCAGTTCTTTGGGGTAACTGAAACCATTACCCGGCCAGCATGCAACACTTTTTGGTCAACATCAAAGTAACCGAAGATATCAACCAGGTTATCCTGTAATCCTTCTACTCTTTTTAAAAGGCAGACGTCTGATTAGGAATACAGCTTAAACTGACAAACAAGGAATTTAATAGTGTAGGGGAAAAGAGTAGGAAGGGGTTCTTTAAGCTCAGAAACTCAAAGAGACAGTATTATGGTTTACAAATACAAAAAGTGAATTGTAGTGTTTCTCACTGAACTCTCCAGTGGAATCATCTGATAGCATAATKGTCTATTGCTACTTCAGATGATATCGTGTAATACTAGTACCCAGATGCATCTGGAAGATAAATGCATTAAAGTATATGAAGGGAAAAAAATTAGATATAGAAGCAGATTGATGCCTATCTGGATAGCGTGTGTGTGTGTGGGGGGGGGAGTTAATATATACATAGTTGAAAATAAAGGCTAAATTTAAGTTAAAATTGTGTAAAAATTGGCAAGGTATATTAGTCTTTCGTGGGTGTACCTTAAAAGTAGCAATATATCTGTAGAAGAAAGTATGTGATTTGGAAAATGGGAAGACTGCATTTACAGGAAATTGAGAACTTGTGTTGCTATTGCAACATAAGACTTCAACCCCCATTTGAATAGTCAGCTGATGCCAGCAGACATTTTCCAGCCATGTCTTTATTTCTCCTTCCATCTGCCCCGCAAACTGATGTTCAGGGTTGTTTATCTTTTTTTACTGTCATGCTTTGGCCCCTCATTATAGAATTAATAGTAGGGAGTTTTTTTCCTCCATAAGAGAGCAAAATGGATGTCAAAAAGGATATCTAACATAATAAAGTGACAAGTACAGAGAAAATAATCTGCAATGTTTTTGGCAGCTGAAAGACCTATAGACATTGATTTCACTTCACATGTTCTCAAGAGGAAAGTAATAAAATGTAGATACTATTGCTATTAAATATTTAAGTGTGATACTCATCAAGAACACCTTTAGAAGTACTGCAAAACATTGGCACTCTGTAGATCTACAGCAGATGAAAGTCAGCATAAATATAGCATCTTAAAATATTTTAAGGATCTGCTTCACAGCTATTCAAACTTATACTTGCCAACACCAGCTCACTCAGAGCACATTTTTTGGTGAACAGCTACAAACAGCTGGGCCAGCAAACTACCTTCAGCATGTTATCAGCAGGTTTTACTCCTTTTCCACCTCCTGTCCACTCCATCAAGTACTATTAGCATTTGAAATACCACAAAAGATCAAATAAGCAATATACTTTCACTGAAGTGTTGCATTACAATGAATGAAMCCATTACCAAAATGTTTTTTAAAAAAAAAAAAAAAATCTCCAGCTGGAGCCCAATGTCTCTGATCAATGGAAACCAGTAAAATTTGAAGAAGGAATCACTGTGGTAACTGTATCAGGTGGGCAGATCTTGATACATGTATAGTCACATGCTCTGAAGTCACAGCTATTTGTGACAGGAATGGTATCATTCAGATCCCAGTTTCCTGGGAAAGTGTTTTGAATTTAAGCAACTTTTAAATGTGATGTTTGGAATATCTCACCTAGATTAGGATTTTATCACTAGCTATAGGAACAGGAAACACAGACGATTTTTCATCACTATTTGCAGTCACAGAACAACCAGCAGGCCCTTTTGCTCAGAAAAAGTTGCCATCACTGGAGGTGGTAAGAAGTCAGCAGCAGTGTTCTCTTGTTCCCTAAGGTTGTTATATATTCACTGCAGGGCTATGAACAAAGCACAGTAAGATTCAGTTTCACCCATCCAAGATGACAAGGTAAACTAGCATAGGGAAACTGGCCACTGTCAGTGCTGCTCTTTACAATGTTTTCTGATGTATCACTGGGATGGATGTCATCAGGCATTTTCTCAGAAGCTCAGAAGGCTTCTTAACAGAAGCCCTATTCAGTGGACTGCTTTCTAGATTTTTTCTCCATTAATTAACTGTTTTCCTTCTTATGGGAAAAAAGGAACAAGAGCAGGAAGAGCACTGCTTCAGTCTGAAGACGTTCCCATTGTAAAACAGATCTATAGGAATAACATCCATTAACTATGTACGTTATTTGCCCCAGTCAGGGCTGAATATGCGACAAACTCCGGAGTCAGCTCCTCCCGCGCTCCCCCCGCGGAGACAAGGGTGAGGGCAAGGGCAGCCTGCGGCGTTCCTACCGGGCCGGGCCGAGGGCCCCCCACGGCCCCACGCCGCTCTGCCCAGCGCCAGTAAGTCGGCGAGGCGGGGACGGCCATACAGCTCTCTCGGAGGGGGGCGCGCGCGCCGAATGGAGGCCGTTAACGGTCCCGGGAGGGACCGTTGCCCCCCTCCCGCCGCGCGCGACCTCCAGGGCGGCGCGAGGCTCAGGGGTGGGAGTGGGGAGGAAGAACGACCCGGCGCGCAGCCGTCGCGCGGGGAGGCGGGGGAGCGGGTCGGGACAGGGCCCCGGGAGGGGGGGTCGGAGGCGACGGCGAGAGACGCCTCACCTGCGGCCGGCGACAGCCCACCCAACGCCCTGCTCCGTCCGGCGGCAGCAGAGGATCAGCTGACACCGGACCCGGTGCGCATGCGCGGCGGCTCAGGCGCCTCGCCGCCGCGCACGCAGGAAGCACCTGATGCGGGCCAGCGGCCGCTCTTTCAGTTCCGGGTAAAACCTAATTTTTACTCAGTATTATTTATTGTTTTTTGTTGTCTCCCGAAAGAAACGGCGGACGAGAYGGCCCCTCCCGCACACAGAAACGTGTGTGTCTGTGTGTGTGTGTGTGGGGGGGGGTGCTAGGCGCCGCCGCGCGTGATTGGCCGCCGCGCGCCACGTGACGAAAGGCAGCGCCTCCTTCCCTCGCGCCGCTCCTCTCCTTTTCCCCCCTCCCCCCTCCAGCACCCGTCGAGGTCACGCGGGAGATGCCGCGCGGCGCTGCTCCCCCCGCCGCGGCGTAAGGGCGAGGGGCGGGCTCGGCGCGTGCGCGGCCGGCGGCGGGGGCGGGAAGAAGGGAGGGAGGGAGGGAGGCGTGAGGGGTCACGGCGGC
>NW_028187111.1:2487435-2522319 GCF_003343005.1 Rhea americana
CCGCGCCGCTTCCGCCGGGCTCCGGGAGCGGCGCGGCCGTGCTGAGCGCGGGACACGGCCGGGCGCCTGGCAGCCGGCCAGAGCCTCGCCCGCACCGGGGTTGGGGGGCGGCGGAGGGCGCCGAGCGGCGCCCCTCGGTGCTTCTTGCCCCTCTTCGTCTGCCTGAACCCAGCCGAGAACTAGAAACCGCCGTTGTCTCGAGGTTGGGTGAAGCGCTGCTCCGTCTCTTTGAGAGASAGACAGCGATCTGTGTCGGGAGACTGTTTTCAGACTGAGTCCTTTTCGGCATTGAAAAGCCACTCGTAGTTTTGCTACTTAATAGTACTGTTTCACTTGACGAAAAAGCTTTCTACAGAAGCCACCCTTCCCCTCCCCCCCCCCCCCCCCGCCTTTAAGTTTTCCTCCATTGCCAGAGTGCGATCTATTTTCGTTCTCGATTCTGCTCCACTGAGCTGGTGAAAAGCCCAGGCTTTCACTTTGTGCTTTTGAGTAGTTGCAGCTTGGGGACTTTACTAAGTCCCTCTGCAAAACGAATCAAGAAAGCAGTCAGTTCCGGGAATGCTGGCCGATTTCATACTTGTCTGGCAATAATGAAGAATTGCTATTTGACCTGTATGAAAAAGCTGCTTGTACTAGAGATTTTTTTTTTTCCTTTGCGGTGCTATTGTTTGTGATCTCTCTTGAATGCTTTTATTGGTGCAAGTCTTTAAGGCTATATCTCTGTGGAAGCTGTATGATGTGGATGGATGAAAATGAGCTGTGTTTTGTATGTGATTTCTCCAGCACGTGGCTTTGGGCCTTGCTTCCCCTCTCAGTGACTCTTGAAAACCTAGGAATTTCAGTTGTGGTTGACCAAAATACTGCATTTCCTACTCAGTAGAGGCAGCGAGGTGTAGTGTTTGAATGTGAGCCTGGAGGCCTTTTAAAGTCCAAGTTCTGTTCTGGAGTCTGATGGTCTGCATGACCTTGTACAGGTCGTTTTGGGGCAGGCTTTTCCATGTTAGGTCAGTTGTCTAATGCACATTGAAGTCCATGTTGTTTGTGTTCTGGAAAATGTGATTCTTTCTACCTCAGTTTCTTGCCATGTGTAAAGGAAGTTTTCTACAGCTATTTCTTAAAGGAGTATTAAACCAGTCCCTGCTTGAAACTAGGGTTATGCAAGTGCTGGGTGGTATTACTATTCCAGTTTGGCAGCTTAAGGCAGGTTGAATGGAAGCTGGAGTGCTTAAGCTTTTTACTAAGAAATAGTAAGGGGTTTAGCTTATTAGCAATTGGGATGAGGTCACAGAGCAAGACTGCTTGATAACAGATACTTAGCCGTTTTTGAAGCTGCTGTAAGCATCTTCAGACATCAGGAAGGGAGATAAGTATCTGTAGAAAAGAGTTCAATGATGATTACAAATAAAAGGTAGCAATGAACCAATTCTCAGCTGACATCAGATAGCTGTATTTGGGATCTTGGGCGATTCTTTATTCATCTGTGCTACTCTGCAAGAAGTGGGGCACCCTGCCTGTTAGTCACTTTAAGTAGAATGACAGAGTATGTGAGATACCAGATGCCACTTCATCTTTGCCTATGATCGCTGTTTAACAGCTCTCCTGTTGTCAGAACTTTGTTTCCTCTTATCCTCTGTAGACTCTTCTACTGTTTTCTACAGTTTAGCCCTGCTTTGGCATGTGTGCATGTCGGTGGCAAGTTGAATGACAGAGTTATTCAGGCTGGATGCGTTACGTGGAAAGCTGCCCAGGCATGTCAGGCTAGAGCCACTAAGGTCTCCTGGTAGGTCGCAGCCAGAGCTGTCCGCTGTGCTGCTGAGCTCCACTAGGGGCTGGCACTCAACTCCCTGCTTTGGTTGTGCTTCTCAGGACTTTTGATTTGCGGATTTATTTATTTATTTATTTTAATTTTTGCAACTTCTTTAAAGTAAAATGCCGATAGGCTTTTTGATTCCATAATGGAAATTACAATCAGTACTACTTTTTTTTTTTTTTGCTTAAAGGCACTTTATCACTAATTTGATTTAGGGGGGAAGCAGAACTGATCTCTCAAAGGCTCTGCATATTTCTGCTTTTCTGGTACTCCTTCATTTCTTTGAAGAGTAGCACATACCTTTCTAGTCAAAATAGTTAACACCATGCAGCAAGCTTTTCTGTAGAATGAAATCTTTGTACTGAGTCCAGGTGTTCTCTGAAAAGTCAAATTGAAGGAAATAGGCCAACAGAACTCAAATCAAAAAATAACTCAATTCTCTCTACAATGAGAGAATGAAAGGACTAGGTAAAGATTTCAATAGGGAATATATTTAATTACATAGAGATACTCCAGAACAAAAGCAAATATATATATATTTTTTTCAATCTAAAAAGATCTGAGAAGATCCTCAAAAAGTAAGTACTGTCAAAAGATTGGRGTTAAATTTGATCTAAAGCTTCAATTCCAAAATACATTAACTTATGTGTTGTCTGAACGGATCTGATCTGTCCTCAGTATTTAATGCAAAACTGTGGATCAGTTCTTTTGAACAAGCTGACTCCGTCAGAGTATGTCTTCTGGGAGTGCATAGTAGCACTCAACAAAAATGCAGAGGTAATTTTAGGGAATCCTAAGACCAACAACATCAGCTGCAACTATGAACAGTCTACTTTGATAGAAAAAAATAATTAAAAAGAAACAACAAGGTTGCAGATGTTCTGAAATTTCAGATCTGAAGGAGATTGTGTGGACATTGTGTGTTGCTTACAACCTTCTGATAGTTTTCTGAATTCAGAGCAACACATAGCAAAGACTTTGGTGTTTCTTTTTGAGATTAGGTGACTACTACTGCAGAAGAGCTCTAATTTCAGGGATGACAAAGATTTTTACATTCTCAGCTGCTTGAAGTCTTGGGTTTTCCCTTTATTTGATGGGTTAAATATCAACTTCTGAACTGAGAGTTGCCATTACCTTTCTCCTGTTGCTGTGATAGTTGGCACTATATTCACTTTTTTCTCATCTTCTGAATGGTTTTAATAGTTTAGTGACTCACTATGCTTTCCCGTTTTTTCATAAATGTGAATTGAAAAACTGTGGTAATTCACTGTTCTATRTGTGAACTTCATGACTCACAAGAGATCTATTTCTTCTTTTTCACTTATTTTATTCCTAAATATTGTTGTTATTAGTTCTGGAATTCAGAAAGCTAAACTATTTGCATGAGGAAAAACTATCTATAGGAGGGACTCAACTTCAACTGTCTATGGTAATTCTTTTTTTTTTTTTTTTTTTTTTTTTTTTNAATAGAGCAGATGTAAATAAAACTCCCTTCTGTGTTGGCTTATCAGTGTTGATTTATTTCCTGCTCAAAATTTTTGTTTTTTCATTAAAGTTGTTACACTGCTGCTTTTATGAATTCAGAAAATTTAAATCTTGCATTAGTTCTTGAGCATTTGTTAGTTCCTTTCTGTGACCTCTTAATGCCTTACAGAAAGGGTGCTTTCCTGACCAGTTTCAGTTCAGATGAAGCCTATGAGAATAAGTCATCTAGCCTCTTCCTGTTGACCTTGTATAAAAGCCACATTACATAAGGGGTGCAATTCATGACACATGCTCCGTTGTATACTTGTACGTGCTATGTGACAGGGAATATCTGATTACATTATAGAATATGTAGTGTATATACAAGCAGTCCCTGAGTATATGAGCCTCTGTACATGTGTTCTTCTGTGATATCAACCAGGCAGCTCCTCCAGTTTTGGTAGGGAACACCTCTAGTATTGTCATGCAACAGCATGCATTTGGCCATATGATGAAAAAGTGGATGAAAGTGATGTGTTGTCTTAGTAGTGTGTACTGCTCATCTTTAAAAGATCTCTAAGAGATTGCCTCAAAGCTTTTATATATGGTAACCAGCTCTAATGCTGTACAGTTTCTAAGGGTCCTGACTCACTGTCCAGGACCCCTTTTAGGTTAGATACTACACAATTTAGTCATTGCCACAGACAGCCTCATAACCAGGAGGCTTTGCAAACTAGTGCTATTCTAGCTGGCTTTAGAGAGGTGTCATCTTAGTAGGGGAGCATTGAGCATGAACAGAGATGTAACAAAAGTATAGCTAAAGTACAGTGAATAGTTTAGGCTTAGCACTTGCATCTTTGGTTGTTTTGCTCAAATTCATGAAGTAAGCTCTTCACAGTCCTAATTAAGTTTTTCCTGTTTTTCACTAGAACATGGATTCTTTTTTCTTGCTGTGTTCCCTGAGCTCAGTATTACATAGTTTGTGCAGAATTGTTGGTTTGTTTCCATTCACAAGGTACAGTGTGAAGCTTCATGTATGTGGGAGGAAATTCCAGCTTCTCAGAAAACTACTCAATTGTCATGTGTCTTGGTGGCAGGACAGAGAGGATAACTAAGCTTGAAAATTAGTGGTAGGTTCAGAAAAATCCTGAAACTAAGAAATATCAAAAGGTGAGCTGTACTTTCTGCATTTTATTTCTGGATTAGTGTAGTAAATACAAATTTTGTCTATATGTATGCTTAGAATTGGCTTAATTTCTTTTAAATCAGATTATTAAAATTCAATGTAGTTTATGAATGAAGTTTAATTCTGAAACCAGATTAGAAACTCCATAAAGACTAGTGTGGGGATTGCAGTCGCCATTATTTGCTTTATCAAAGCGCCCTAGAATCTAATCTTTGCTATTTAATAGAGTTTGACTGTTAATTTCTTTTTTTTACACATATACAAGGACTTGCTAGATTGGGACATGCTGGATCCTCTGTCAAAAATGTAATATCTTTAGTTAGCCATTAAATGCCACAGACTATGCTGCCATCTCTTGAAAACAAGACAAATGATGCACCTTTCCCCCCCCCCTTTTTTGCCACATTATTCCTCAATTTATAAAGGATTTCATGGGTGAAAGTTGAGCCAACTAAATTTATCCAAGTGGAAGTGATTCAGAACTTGAAATATTTGCCCATTTGTTCAGACCCAGACCAATAGTCTGAGAAGGCACTAGTGTGTGTTTTTAATAGCAGGGAGGAAGGGAAAGATGTAAGAAGTCAAATTTTTGTATCTGGTTGGGAATTGGTAGAGAGAAGTGTGGTACCTCTTTGTATCCCTTCTGCWCTAAGCAAAGTAGGACTTTTTTTCTGCTCCCTACTGAAAGCCAAGAAGGGAAGAAGTGACCTCCATGATGTTTCTGGCAATTTTGGAGGAGCAAGAACTTATGGAAGGGGGAGGTGGAGCAGAGAAGGAAGCAATCTATGCGTAGAAGGCTTGCTGCTTTTTTGGACTCTTGGATTGACCTGAAAACATACAGAAGCATGTAATTGGAATGAGGTAACTGTGTATTTGTATCAAAGAAAGCATGCTGAATTAATTCATTAAAGGAAGAAAATGAGATGAAGCTTCAAAAAAAAAAAAAAAAAAAAAAAACCACACTTTTGCATTGGGTAACTACAATTAAGATTGAATTTTCATGGGAGCAGAGTAACTTTTTGGTTGGGTTGAAAATGTCATGCAGCATGGTAAGAACATGTTGCACAAAATGATTCCTGAGCTCACTTGACCTTCCCCTCTCAGGCTGCATTTGATTTTGGTCCTTAGCAGACTTGAATCTGGAAAATTTCCCCATTTTCACTATATATAAACATGTAGCTCTTGAACACAAACTTTAATTCAAGAGGAATTCATACTTTTTGAAAACTAGGGAAAGTGTACAGAAAACAATCTTTAGTGCATTATAACTTAAGTGCTTGCAATGGGTGCTGCCTTAGACATAATAAAGGTAGGCACATATATCTCATTTTGCTAATTTTTTGCGTTATATTCTTTATGTAATGCATGATTTGAAAACCTCAGAAGACAATTCTGAGATTGAAATTCATAGTATGGGCAGGAGATCCATAATGACCTGTCGTGTTTTCTTTACTAAGCTGGTGGACACTAGCACTTGCAAAGAAAGGTGTTTCAGTGACTGATAGAAATAACTCATATGAAGCAGGTAAATGCCTTTTTCCTGATATGTCAGTTCTATCCTGACAAGTTTGTTGCCTAATACAAATACAAGAAATGTCTTTGAGACTGGTGAGCTATATGGATTTATGAAAATGAGGSACTTCGTGAACCCAGCGTCATGTCTGTTTTGAATTTGACCTCTGTTCTTACCTGAGGCTCATCAAGTACTTCATGAACATTAATTAGTGAAGGTTTGTGATCTCCTGGGAGGCAAATAAAGATTGTAACTTTCATATCCAGGCGCACTGAGGTATGAAAAGGGATAGTAATTTGTAACAGTCTCTCAGGGTATCAGTAATGGAGCCACAAAACTAATTTTGGGCTAAGTAATTTCAAAGTGGAGTACTCTGCTTAGACTATGGTCGCATTTCTAAATCTGAATGTTCTTGTCAGCTTAACTGACTTACAAGGAAAAATGGTTAGACTAGCAGTGGAGAGTTAAGATTTCTGACAGCTTTTTGTCTGTTATATGATCACAATCATATTGTTTCTTTTTTCACCTTAAATAAGTGTCACACCTGTCCCAGGTGCATCAAAGCTTTTGCCTCATAAGGCGCTTTGAAGAAACAAAGTGTTATAGGCCACTAAGTGATGTACGTATGATTGCTTTTCTATTCTAGACCAGCTGTAATTTATTTCTGACATCTTAGAGTTTGAAAATTCTGACAGCTGTGCATGTTGATTCCTGTTCTGTTATTTGTATCCAACTGTAGAATGATACAGCTTTTTATTTTCTTGGGAAAGTTTATTTTTCTTTGACACTTGTTGAAATGGCATCTCTCTCTCTCTCTCTCTCTCTCTCTTGCATATTCAGACAGCTGAAATCCTTCATAATTGTATGGCTACTTGAGCTTTAGGGTGGCTTGGTTTTGATGTTTTCTTGGATTTTGTAGGGTGTTTTTGTTTTGTGTTGTTTGAGATCAGAATTGAGTATAGATTTGCAGTCCGGTAGATCTCTCAAAGAACAGATTTGCATTGGAAAAACCACAAAGCTACTTTATCACAGCTTTGCTTCTTGCAAATGAAGACCAGTCAGTCTTCTGTGTAATGACTGGGCTTTCTAAGTTGAAGGAAAATGAATTGTCTGAATATAATGAAGAAATCTGGGTTCTAACTAGCCAATAATTCTGTCCTTATACAGAAGAGAGGCAAGGAGGTGTCCAAAGTGTCTTGTGTATGACATATGTTGGTGAAACCCATTCACATCAAGACCCACATAAGTTCAGAGTCTTGCATTTATCTTCCATTAATTCAGTTTCTGAAACTACTTAGCTCTCAAATTCGTCAATCACTCTGCACTTTTGCAAACCAGCACATAACTGAGGTGTAACTTCCAACAGGGTATCAGGTGTCATGCAAATAAATGTTTTGAGTAGTAAATGGGGCTAAAAAGATCAGGGGCTCAGAAGCGAATTGGTAAGACTTTTTGTATGCTAGGCTTGTATTTATCCTTCTGGCTTTCTGACAAGTGAAGCAGAGTAGATTTACAGCCCACAGATCTTCTAGATAATTGAAAACATACTGGTCTACCCACAATAACTAGACTAACTTGTGTGTCTAGCAAGACAGCTCATCTGCTTTTAAAAAAAAGAGAAAAGAAAAGAGAAAGAAAAAGGCTCTTTTGGCTTTGGAGTTGAATCTAAGCAAAGCCACACCCTTCAGGTCTATAGCTTTCATAGCTCTGCTTTGGTTTTATTTTATGGGAGTGGATTATCCTGTCTAGACTCCTACTTTAACTTGGAAGCCAAAATAGAAGCAATAAAGCTAGCTGGCTGCTTAGTGGGTTACAAACTTTCTCTCAAGTCCTCTAATTTGTTACGGCTTTTTTCTTCCCCGCGCTCCCTCTTCTGACGGTTCCATGATACCTCAAGCAAACTTTGAAGGTTGCAGATATGTTGCTGCTAAATTTAGAACACCAGATTCTTTAAATAAGTCTAAGCCAAGCTATCAGTTGCACAGAGATCTGTTTCAGTCAGGCACATCCCTCTAGGGAGAGACTTGAACTATTTAAAGTTGAATGAGACTGAGATTCTTACAGTGTTAAGAAACTTGGAATTTCCCCTTTTTCTCCTTAATGTTGATTCTGAAGTAGTGTTTGGAGCTTGCTATTCCCTATGACTGAATTTGTTTTTCTTCTTGAACGATAACTGTGGAAATTGACTTTTTTGAGCTATTGTGTCATATACTACTTCTCCTTTGGTGTACATCAAAAGGGAAAATTCAGCCTTAGTGTAAGCAGGTGCTAATATCTAATTTAACATGTGTTGCTTTCACCAGTCTAAATTTAAGCCATTGTAGGAAAAATAGTAGGCTGCAAATAGAGGAATGCATTTGCAGGAGAATGGATTGGATTGTATTTGGTCCTACAAAAAAGGAAGTTTTTCTGGCAAGTGCTTGAAGAATTTCAGGGCACCACATACAAGAACAGGAGTGTTAATGCTGGTGTTCTGGGCATGCATCCAGTTCTAGTAACTATTACGTGTCATGTCATTAAATTCCCACTTCCGTTCTGATTTCATGGATCCCTCTTCACTTCCACTCTTGCATAGTTGGGCAGTGTTGCTGCGTGCTCTTAAAGAACATCTCTACCGTGCACACCAGAAACAAGTTCACTTCAGTAGTGAAGTCCGAGTGCATTTTTTGTAGTTACTGAGCCATTAGCATCTTGCAGCTATGAGAAAAGCAATTGTAGACCAAGGATGTGTCAGGAAAGATGTTCCAGTAGAGACAGGTTACTCCCACTGTACAAGGCAGTAGATTGTATTTGGGGTTCTGTGAACAGTTCTGTTCAGCCACGTTTAAGGAAAATCAGTTTAAATCTGAAGGAATGCAGAGAAGAGTTTGTATGACACTAGTAGGAATCAAGAGCCAGTCTTACAGAAGGAGGCTAAGAGTTTGGCATTAGTTAGGAGAAGGAAAGGTAAATGAGGGCATGGCAGCTCTCTGAAAAGATGTAGGCTGCGGAATAGGGTATATTGGTACACACCAGCTACTGAAGCTAATGAACAAAGAGAGCATATAGATAGAACTTGAATACGTCTAGAATGGAAATCAGAAGAAAGTTTAACTGAGGAAAAATAATGGCTTGAACAGCCTTGAAACAGAAGAAATCTAAGAAGGTAGTTTTTCATCTAGAAAGGGTACATATTTGTAGAGTACTATTGGCTTATCGTATCAGGCCTGTTACTAGAGTCCCATGTTCCTCCATGTTCAAAGCAGTTCATGAGAGAAACTTGAGGTGGCTGACTTGATCAAGAAGCTTTGATACCTAAGATAACTACAACTGACTGTTGCTTCCTCTTGGGGGGGCTATTTGAGATGTCAAATGCCAGTACTAAGTGTATATCTTTTCAAAATTATTATTGGAATAATAGAATAAAATAACCTGTTAAGGTAGGGACATGTCCCTTCTGAGCGCATGAGACTCTTTACACATCTTTTTATGCTCTCTCACTTGCTAATTTGAGCTCAGGATTTACATTTTCTATTTACAGCAGTAAAGGATAGGTATTTCTGATACAACTTAGATTGAGTTGGAAAACACAGGACTGGCCTAACCAAACTTTGACTGATACAATAAATGTATGTTACTACTTTGGCTGAGAGGTAACTTGAGGAAATGCATCTACTTTTAACCAGAATAAAAAAAAAAAAAATGTTGCTATTAGTCCAGTGAAAAGAAAGGAAGTACTCGCTGTGCACATTTTCCCATAAGTTCCCATAAGTGCTCCCCAGGAGCACAAAATCATCTAGACACTGATCCCTCTGCTCCTTTTGCAAACTACTTTCAGAAGCTGCTTAAATTGGGGTAGGCTGGCACTTGTACTCAAGAAGCAGTCCTGCCTCTGGCAATTTTTTCTCTTCCTTATGCTAGCAGAAGACAATGTGGCAAACCCAATCAGAGGACTGATGTGGTTTAAAACTAAATTAGTTTTAATTGGGGTTGGTTCACCACATCGTTGCACAAACCTTTGTGGGCAGCGACAGGGGAGAAATGAGTAGTTCAAGGACAGCAAGATTGCTTCTTTCAGCAGGAGTGCCAGCTTTCTGTTGTTTTTTATTTGAGGGCCTAGCTGCATTTTTGCTGCTCTGTGTTCAGGCAAAGTGAACTCTCATGATGCTGCTCTTGCCTTCCGTGTGCTGTTTTTTACTCATTAAAATTTTTGTGTATAATGGATGYGGTGCTGATTTAATCAGCTAGAGCTATATGTTAAAACAGTTTATTGTTAAAACAAGTGTATCTAGCATATTGATTTATGTTTCCTGTAGTGGTTCTCAAGCTTTTATAACCTGATCCTCCAGGATAAATTCCTGGCCCAACTGCAATTCTTGAAGTTGGAAGAGACAGCTAGTAAAAGAGTACAGGATGCAGGCTGAAAGAGATGGCATGAGCAGCAGTGAGTGTGTCAACTAATGTGTGTGTGTGTGTGAGAGAGAGAGAGGCAGGGAGCCCAGGGGCTCTAGGAAATAGTTTCAGTAGTAGGTGGCTGGAAGGTGCTGTTGACTTGTTTTTTCTGTTGTGATGCCAGGTTGAGAGGTGATGTCCAGGCTCAGCAGCTCTGAGAAGCCGTAGACCCTGTTTCTGCAAATTGGATTTTTTTTTTGTTTTGTTTTTCTTACCTATCTGAAACCATCTTGGTGAAGGTTCATCTTCTTGCCCTGTCCCGTTCTCAGCCATCTCCTCCTGGCAGCCCCTTGATAATATGTTCTTGTTCTGTTGTTCTTTCATCAAAATATTTCAGTGCTTGGCCCATTGTCTTCTAATGTCTGATTTCCTGCTTCAGCAATGGCTAACTAGTTTTAAAATACATACTAGAAAGTGCACAGAACCTGACAAATTGTTTATGTCAGAGATTTTTGCTAAAGTGTGGGGAGGGTCTTGCTCTGTGACAGCTTTATCATGGGTTCATCATAAGAGTTCAAGCTTCAGTGTTTCTGATAAACTGAAGCTTGAATTTACTGATACAGAAAAGATCTCACAAGTGCCGCCAATGTTCAAGGTTAAATCTTTTGAACAGGAGAGGTGGACTTTTAAGGAACTGAATGTGAATGTGAGGTTTTCTCTTCCCTTACTGACTTCCTACTCTGCAGCCAATCTGACCTGATTGGGGAGCTGGTTCCTGCTCCCTTGGGCATCTACTCTGATGCAGACTGCAGCAAAAGAAGCTGCTGCCACTTCTCTTCGCTCCTACTATAGGGTTATTAAGGTGCTCTACTCCAGCACAGCTCTCTTCCAGGTACAGATATGCCCAGGAAGCCCACGTGCCTCAACATGAACAGTTCTGTTCCTGTCCTTTGTGAGAAAAGGTATCAGTGATGCTGGCTAGGATGAGAGAAGGGCACAACTTGCCACCTGCATGCCTGAAGAAGCTCTTCCATGTAGGCAGAATAGCTGTGCCAAGCTGGGCCTAAAGCAAGTATTACAGTTACTTCACTGCCTAAAAACTTTATTATCATTTGATAACATGCTTGTTTATGATGGCAATACTTTTGTGGTGTCAGGAGATCATCCATTGCTAGGTCTGTGCTTTGTGTTGGAGTATAACTATCCAAGCAGCTTGCACAATTGGCGATATGTAAACGAAGGAATATTAATATTGAGAGCAAAAATAATTTGAAAGGTGAATGAGAAGGCTGTGAAGCAAAAGAATAGCAGTAGGAATCATGGAGGAGAGATGCTGCAGCCCATGTCAGCGGAATATCTCATTTTAGCTAGGAACTTTAGAATTATATCCTATTGCTGCTGCTCTTGACATGGTTGAGATGTAAGAATATGGAGACTAATGCTGGTTTTATCGTGTTTGAGATTGCTATTGAAGAACATGTACTACCCAGTTCTCATGGCAGGTCTCAAGAGAATACCATACAGCTGGAAGGACCAGGCAGACTAGAAGGACTGACAGCTTAGAGATTATCCATGCAGTCAGAGGAAAGGTGGACCTGTTCTGAATGGTATGGGAAGATTAAGAACTGGCTGGAACAATCTATAAGTACCCATACTAGGATGAGATGCCTGATACCAAAGGGCTTTTATGATCTGTTTGGCAAATATACGACAACGGGTTAGACAATGAAGTCAGAAAAGTTCAGTATGTGAATGCCACCATTAATTTTAAGTAGTTAGAGTAATTAACTGGAATATGTTAATGTGATGGAGAGGTACAAGATCATCAGTACTCCTTTAGTTGAGACTGTAGATTGTTCTGTAAAAGACAGACCCTAGCTACAAACTGTTAGACCTCTGCAGGACTCACTAGGAGCGAATGTGTCTGTATTGTAGGAGAATGGGCGCTGCTGATTTTTGATATGTAAGGCTTTGCAGAACTGAAGACTCTTCTGTAAAAGAAAAGCAGAAAGTAGGTGTGAGTACGGGTTATAATTCTTGAAGTAAATGTTAAAGGCTCCATTCCCAAAGCTTTTGCTGATAGTTATGTAGGCTGCAGTACAATCCCCAGAAAGCCTTGTGTATTTATACCATCATTGACAATAAGTGACAACTGAAATTGATGTGGTGACTAGAGTGCTATTTTTTTTATATATTTTTAACATGTAATCAAGGTCAGTTAGTAAAACAGAGACAGATCTCAGCTTTGTTTAGTACAGTGTTTGAAGACTAAGAATTGTTGGATATTAGATCTCCTTTTTGTTTCACTATATCATGTAGGCTGATCTGTGCTGTTTTCTCCTAGATAGCAACCAATTTGAAAAACAAGCAACTAGGTACCAAAAACATCAGAGGTGGAAAGCAGCTACTGTATATTGTCAAACCTTGCCATACAAGTATCTTTATAAAACTACCTTTTTGAAAACATAATTTGGATTGAAAGAAAATCAAACTGCAGCTTTAACAATTATTTGGGCAGAAAACAATCTGGCTACATGTATGTTTTCAGTAAAACAAGGCCACAGACAAACCTGGAATTGTGTGCATTTGTTGCTTGGTATACCCTGGATTTGTACCTGCCTTCAAACAATGTTGACCCTTTGGAGAAAGAGTTTGATTAGCTTGTAACTACATAGTCTTTTATTTTTCATGTTGTAGTCAATCTTTGCTGAATCTACCATCCTGGGGTATCTTTCTATAGCCAAGAAATTGGCTTGATAACATGAACATTTCTACTTGTCTTTTTTTTTTTTTTTTTTTTTTTTTTTTTTTTTTTTTTTTTGGGATACATAGTGTCTGTTGGGAAGTTAATTTTTTAAAAAGGAAAAGTTTGATATATTTCATCTCAGTATAATACAGCACAGTACTAGTATTTTGAGATGGTGGTTCTGCTCTCAGTCAACAGCAAGAATGACTTCAGAGATAATCATAATTAATGCATRTATCACCTTGACAGTGGCACACTTAAATATTAGCAGGCTTAGCATGAGTGTTTTGTTGCACATAACGTTGCTTTTTAGTGGCAGGTGTCTAGTAATGACTTGTATCTAAGCATCTATGCATCTAAGCATAAGCCTCATCTTAAATTAAGACTGTCTTTAAAGCATAGTTAAAACTTTATTTTCTTGGTCTCTGTTATAGCTATGTGACTTTACTCATCTTTTTTTTGTGTGTGTGTGTGTGTGATCTTGGTGATCTGTGAAAAAATTAAGGGGACAAAACTGAGGTCAGCACTCCTACAGAGATTAATACTCTTCTGAATGTTCTCCTGTCTCCCCCTCCCCCCCAATAAAACCACATATGTACTATTATGTGTCAGTGTTAAGTGTGGCCTGAGGAACTTCTGACTGTGTAGTACTGATTAAAATTGGGTTTTGGAGTTAAAGCAACCACCAAAACTTAGCTGTGTGCATTGGGCATTGCAGCGATGGTTCAAATATGTGTTGAACTGATTATTAAGTTGGGCAACTGTATATGTATAAATAAAATACATGCATTATTTTTTTCTTGTATTTTAAAATATTTGACTGTATCGGATGTTAAGCACATCTTGATTTGTTCCAGTAGCCGGATCGAGYTGGGAGATGTGACGCCACACAACATTAAGCAGCTGAAGAGGCTAAACCAGGTCATTTTTCCTGTCAGCTACAATGACAAGTTCTACAAGGATGTACTGGAGGTTGGCGAACTAGCCAAATTAGGTACAAATGTTCTTGCCAGTAACTGTGGGCTATAGTGGCAGAAAGCTCATCAATGCAGTCAGTGACTTTGAGTAGTAGATCATTTTATTCTCTTGTTAACATAATGAAAAGTAACTGGAAACCCCAGACAGAGCTGCAGTCTCAAGCTTGAAGTGTTTGTATTCTAAATAGATTTCATTTTACTGGAAATAAGTCTGTTTCCTATTAAAACAGGAAACTTGAGATGTGTGCTGCCAGCTTACATCTTTAAGTCATTGCTAGCTGGTTTGAACTCTAATAAGCTAATTGCTCTGTCGGAGCACCATTGGAAACTTCACTTGTAAAATGTCAGCCACAATCTATGATTTTATCCAGTACGTAAGAATCGGCAATAGGAAAGGAAAGATCTAGGGCATAAATGAAAGAGTTGTATGCAACAGTTTGAGACTCGTGACTAATAACACTATTGCTTCCCTCTCTGCCAGCCTATTTCAATGATATTGCAGTGGGAGCAGTGTGCTGTCGGGTGGATCACTCCCAGAATCAGAAGAGGCTGTACATCATGACACTTGGATGCCTAGCACCCTACCGAAGGCTAGGAATAGGTAAGGAGGAGCTTCCTTCATATCTGAGTCATCAAAGAAAGCTCATTGCTCTGCAGCCCTCTCAATGCCCTTTCAGAGTCTTCTGCTATTTTAAGCAAGAGAGGGTCTTAATGCTTTCAGAACAGTGATCGCTCCTTTTTGGAAGAGACTCTGGGGAAAGAATATGAGTTGATAGGCTCATGTTTTCTTGCCCTTCAGAAATTGACTTTTTGTAAGACTTTCTAATTCAGGATTTCACATATTCTTTTAATCATGTTATCAGCCTGTCATGTAAATAATTCTGCTTTTATAGATGTGAACATTAAAGCACAGAGCGATGACATAATTTGTCAGAGACATGAAGGAAAACATGGATGTCCTTCATCAGGTTAACTCTTAACCCTTCAAAAAAATTTTTTTCTAATTGTTATTTATTGTAGCTTTCCATTACTACAAACTATTGCTGCTCACAGGTGGCACCTGTTTTCTATCTATATCACAGTGTGTAGTTTTCTTATTGTTGCAGATCCATAGGCCACATCCATAATCAAGACTTTACAGTAATCTGTTTGTTTTGAACAAACTGGAACCAAAAGTTAACTTTATTTTAAATACTTTTACTCGGTCTTTTATCAGAAAAAGTGAACAACATTGTCACTGATTTGTATATTTTTGACCATATCATGAGCTGAGTTTGAGACTTGAAGCTAGCTTTTAGATACGGTGCTTCTTATGTATGCTTCGGGGCTGTATTGTTTTTTTCCCCCAAAAAAGAAACAAAAGATAAGTGTTTTTTTGAGCTGTCGGAAGATAGGAAGTATGGATAGACTAGATTTGATTTGCCTTTTGTTTCAGTAAACTTCCTGCATTCATGAGCATATAAAAATCATACACTGTTTAGAGAGTTGATTTATTAAAATTCAAGGTTATTTTAAAATTTTTTCAAGATGTCTGCAAAAAGCTGTTCTAAGTACCTTTCCTTTAAATTTAAAGGCATCTCCTGTTTACAGTGATGATTTTGCAAGATGTCTTCCTTGCAGCTAATACTTTTGCARTTTGAACTTACTAGATTTTGATGCTCACAGATGACATCTTCAAACTAAATTTTATTTTCTGATTTTAGAGCATAGTACAAATGCTCTCAGCATATGCCCTGTTGTTTTAGCCTACCTACTGTTACTTGCATCTGCGCACAAAAGCACTTAGTAAATATGTACTTGACTGTGCACTTCTGGTTTTGTTAAATATTTCTTTTACCTCTTGGCAGGAACTAAAATGTTGAATCATGTCTTAAACATCTGTGAAAAAGATGGCACTTTTGACAACATCTATCTGTAAGTAAATGACTTGCTCTCATGCATTTTAGGAGAGGTGCCAGAGGCATATTTGGGAGCAAAGGGAGGGGGACACAAAAGCATTTAGCATCAATTTCAGTGGGCCCATGGGTCAAATAAAACATTTTGTGTTGTAAGTACTATAACGAAGCCAGAGATTGCATTCTGGGCTTGTGGTGTGTTGCTGAGAAAACTAAGAGTTTGCTTGCTTTAGAAAGGCTTTTGTAAATCTGCTGAATTTCAAAGCAATTTAGTTGCAAGTTAACGATCAATAGCAGGATGACACCATGTTTAAAGATTTTTCTTTTTTTTCGAGTATTTTTTTTATATATATAATGTTCTCAGAATGGAAAATACTGCAAGTCTTTTATGTAATTTTGCTGCATTTGCTGTCTGTCTTTTATGACGCTAATGTGTGAGCATCAGATCAGATGTGTTTGCAAACATTCTAGGTTTACATGCAGGCTTGACTGCTTATTCCTGTCCTTGCACTGTGCTAGGTCAGCTGTCTGTGCAGCAACACAGTAAACTGTGTCAGCAACCTGATCCAGTTGGGGAAATGGGTTTTATTTTTGTTTTTTCTGTTTTTTTTTTCTTCTTTTGTTTTAATCCACTACTTGGCTATGTGAGCACTTGGGGTGATGCAGAAATGAGAACAAGCACTAGGGGAGAGGACAAGGCTGCTTAAAATGGCACCATCATCTTAATAGATCCCTATGGAACAAACTAGAGCCTAAAATCCATAGCAACTAAAGCTGATGTAAGTGCGAAATGCCACAGCTTTGCTTTCTCTCTTTGTTGGCTACATACTTCTGCCTCTTCCTGTGCACTGATGCCTATGTGATTACCTACTGAGCTGGATCAGTTTTGGGCCAGATCACTTCTCTGAGCCAGCTTTCTTTCTTGTCCCCCATTCCCTAGTTATTCAGTACAAGTAGGATGCACTGGTATGGACAGGCCCACAGCAGCTGTGGCTTGGATTAACTTACGCTGCCATGGAACTGCACCCTGAATTCTGGACTTTGTAAGATGCTTAGTGAGGAGCATTTCATACCCTGATATCACTAGGTAGTGACTTGCTCCATAAGCTCAGTCCTGCTCTAGCAGGGAGGTGAAAATTTTTCCACATTCTCTGCAATCGTACCTTTGTGCCCCCTCTGTATGAGAGAGAGAGGTATTTTAAAGAGGAGTTTGATTAAAGCTGCACTTGGATTGTATTCTTGCTCTCCTCCCCCAGAGGAAGTGATGATAAACTCTCTCAGGTGCTTGCTAATCAGCACATGGTTTTCTTTTGGCTTTTGACACTATGGGCACAGTGGAGGAACTGTTTGCTGTTTTTAATGCAAAAAAACAGGTCCTACATAATCCTTTCTTTCCAATACCAGAGTTGGATTCTAGGGTGATAATCAGTAGCTCCTAGAGTTGGACATAACCAAATTTGATAGTGACTTGTTGGTTTTATTGCTATATCTGTTACTTGTGTATCTACATACTGAACATAATATACTCTTTCAGCATGTAATTTGGTGTCACTGGCTAAATTTGTCATTACTATGAAGTTTCCTTTTAGATATTTGGTCTTTATTGGGCTTAATGCTAAGTGGTTTTTTTTGTTGTTGTTGATCTGCTGTTGCTTCTAGAGTTGCTTTGGTTCTATGTTTGTTCTATGTAGCACGTTGTCATGACAGTGATTCATAAGTTTGTACAGTGTCTGCTGAATTTGGGGAGCACGTAACACTTGTTGCTGAGCCAAACTTCTTTTTTTGATAATTGTGAAACTTGTGAAAATAAATTACTTAGTTGCTCAGAATGAAGAACTCATGGCTGTTTGTTCTGGAGGCCTTAGAATTCCTGGAACATGCTAGCAAGATCTATAAAACTCTGAGGAATAAAGGGGGAAAGATTTTGTAAGGCCATAGGGCTTTGTTGTGCCCTTATAGTTTTATGAGATGAGGAAGGAAGAGCAGCAATGAGCATGGAGTTAAAATTGTATCAAAAAGCATATTAAAACCATCAGCAGTATTGTGTTGCAGTACATATGGTAGGGATCATCACTCAGACTGTTTAGGGTCATCCGAGGAGTGTTACTACAGGAAGCTAAAAATTGACTCTACAGTGAAACTAGATAATATATTTCCACAAAATATCTGTGATTTCCAGATTAAGAAAAGATGAAATTACTAAGCTTATAATACTTCAAGCCCTCTGCTATTTGTGTTCCTTGAGATAGCTTCAGAGGGAAGTACTTGCCATTTCGTCTCAGAATGATTGCCAAAGGGGATCTGGGAACTGTGTGTTAGTGCAGGATTAAATTGAGAAGACCAAATTTCCAGTCCTGAACTGTAAAAGCTACACCATTGTTCCTGTCTCTGTTTAGATAACTCTTTTTCTTATCCTACTTGTACTCTTTATCCTTTGRGAATTCTGAGTGTGGAGGCAGCATATTGTATCACAGAAAATTCTGATACCTGTCTCTGTATCCTCCTTTCTGTCCCAGGCATGTCCAGATCAGCAATGAGTCAGCAATTGACTTCTACAGAAAGTTTGGCTTTGAGATCATTGAGACGAAGAAAAACTACTACAAGAGGATAGAGCCAGCAGATGCTCATGTGCTGCAGAAAAACCTCAAAGCCCCTTGTCTTGGCCAGAACGCAGATGTGCAAAAGACCGACAACTGAACAAAACCCCAACGAACACTTTCTTGCACTTGCTTGTCGCCAAATAMGGAAAGAGAGGCCTATTGTTTTTTTTTTGTTTTGTTTTCACTCTTCATCCTCCTATTTTTTTTTCTTGACCTCTCTCCAACAAAATGTTATGCTTCTTCCAAGGATTGTCCGATCATGTTTGGGATTTTTTTTTTTTTTAGCTCTCCTTCTTTCTAATTTTTGTTGAGGTGGGAAGAGGTGTGCAGATCTCTTTAGTTTGGGGTATGGAGGACTCGAAAAGGTTTTCCTAATGGCAAGTTTCTGTCAGAGAATTCTCTCTTTCAGTAAGCAGAATGTAAATCTGAGTAGAGAAAGGAAAAGCAATATCTTGTCCTTTGACTCCTACATTGTTATTTTTCTTTTTATAACCTACAGGGTACTTTAGCACCCCCCCACATCTTTGAATGTTACTTCAGCAATTCCCATTCTTCCTCTTAATTCCCTCATCTCAAAAAAAGTATGTTTAGTTCTTCCCAATAGTTTTGAGTTTGAGTATGGCTTTTTCCTCCATCTTTTGCTGAGGAGGGCAGGCTACTTTACCATACCTTTTCACTCTGCCTGGGCTCATTTTTTGATTTTTTTTTTTTTCCAAGTACTCCTCACCCAAGCTGGTGCTACATTTCTTGACTGTGTGAGAAGAGGATTCAGATTGGTCTTTGTGGTTTTCCTTATTTTCATTTACCTGACTCTTAGCAAACTTCTGCCAGAGTAAGAGTTTGAGCTGGTGTCGGTAAGAGTCACCTCATAAAGGTATGAATCTTGAGACAAGAGCCTTGTTTTAAAAATGGATGAAAATACTGTAGGGCCCATCAAGAGTCAGTTCTATCTGTGTTGTTGGGATAGCAATGGTGACTGACTGTTTTACCCACTTTGATCACATCAGTGAGTACCTCTCTCCAGAAAATTTTGTAACAGCTACTAAATCTGTGGTGACAAATCTAAGATGGGGCAAGGGTTGAGGAAACCAGGCAGCAGGACTGAGAAGGCAAACAACAATCTGACCCTAATCACATAACTTTGCAGGGGTCTTCTGGATTTGCTTTGGATCTGCTTAGCTTGCTGTGTTTATATGCTCCTTAGGGAGGAAGTGGTTAAGAACTGCATGTTTTACTCCTTTGAAGACTACTTTTTTTTCCCCCCCCGTTCCCTTCCTCCTTTAAGTGGTAATGATGCAGTTCTTGAGAGAGGGTGTTCCATGAAGCACCAGAGAAAGCAGCGTGTATTAGGTTTTATGGGTTTGGAAAATAGGCTGGCTGGCTTCTTCCTAGTACTGTAATCTCAAAGCTACAGTAAATTCTACTAAGCTCTGCTTTGCATCCTTTCATGCTTTATTTGCGTGAATGTCAGTGCTCCTTTCTATGCACTGCTGCCAGCAATTTTGTGTATGCCATTACAAATTGAACTTGAGCTTGGACTCCTCTCCAAGCAGCTGGGAAAGTGCACTGAGCTGAGACATCATCAACCTGCCCCATCCCCCAAGTAGATATTAAACTGCATTCCATTCCTGTTAGTGTTTTTTTTTTTTTTAAAAAAAAAAGTTTAAATCTGCATCTTGGATTCATCTGCTTTGAAGCCTCCAACCTATAGTGCACATTGCAGCATACATCTTGTTGGCAGGTGCTGTCCTGTCATTTTACCGTGACTTGGGAACCAAGGATTTCAAGATAGGAATTGTGCATGGAGCTAGGGAGGGTACCCCTCGTTCTGTATTATGCAGCCTTTGATACCTGAGGGGTGACAAAACAAGCTACTCCAGAATTACTACCACTTTCCCGGAGGTGTGTAGTGTTTCTTGGAGTGCATCTTGACAGATGTATGCTGGAAAATGGCTACTCTTATTTGCTGGGTTTGCACTAATTGAGTCTTGGTGATGGGCAGATCTGTAACAGCCTTTCTGCATGGCCTGAGCACCTGTGTTCGCAACACTCTGTAGCAGACTCTGGCTAGAAAGATGTAAACAGTTTCCTGGGCCAGAGAACCTAGTTTTGAGAAAAAACTTATTTTAGCGCTGCTAGGACCTGCCTGCACTGGTTATGTTGGCAGTTCTGGCATATTTCTAAAAGGGGATATATTGAAGCACAATTAGCTTGTCATATGCCAACATAGTTTCCCTGGCCATCTGTAGACTGAACCAAGAGGAATATGTGGAGAGAAATAGTATTGTATTTGAGGATATTTGTGCAGCACAGCTGTAACTCAGACCATAGCTGCCTCTGGTGCCAAGCAAAGTGCTCTTCATTCTTCTAGAACTAAGTGGTAAGTGTTTGGGTTGGGTAGATGGGTGTGGGGATATGAACTCTTAGGATTTGCTGTTGTTGTAGGCTTCCACAAATCAGTGTGTTTCACAGACAGTTTTCCTTCAGGTTTAAAAGTATGAGTCTGATGTCTGAATTTACTTGGATTAACCTTTGTTTCTGTCTCTTTTTGCTTTGGGCTGCCATCATTCTATGAATGTATCCCTGAAAACAATTCTTAAAACTCCTACTCCATGGCAAACCTGCCTTGTTGTAACTTCTAAAAGAGTATTTTGTAGGAGGTGGAAGGGAGACTAACCACAAATCTAAGACTCCTTTTCCCAGGCTATTAATCCTGGAAAACGGTTGTTGAATCTTGAATATGAGGTTTAATCTAAATCTCTTAGAAAGCTGTGTCCCTGTACATGGATAAGGGAGAGTGAAGGTCAGTTGTTCTGAATGACAAACAGTTGTATTTTATTAGTAGATCAACCGTATTGGATGTGGGAGGAGAACACTGTATCTTARTGCTGTTATCTGAAGACACTGAAATTGTGTGAAGTATGAGATTACTGCAGAGAACTTTGTTACTTTGTATGTTGCTGCAGCAGGACTTCCTCCTAGCTTGAAAATAACAGCTTATGAACAACAAAATTTCTGAAAAGTTGGGAATTTCAGTGGAGGAAATAAAAACCACCAGCACTTCCTCTTCTGGATGAACATCTAGCAAGAAAAATGTATGTGACTAACAGCTTTAGAGTGTAAATTGTGTATATACGAGTTATTCCTGAATCTCTGCAACTAGTTTTGTCATACGTCGGTTGAAGTATGATATTACCTACAAAGACTCCTATTAGAGGAAACTGTGGTACAGGGGAAGAAGAATCATCCAGGAGAGATATCCCTCATTTTTTGGGAGGGGGAAGGGAGAGAATTTATTTTGTGTATACAGAAACTGGCTGAGTTTACATGATGCAGCTAATGGTTAAACCTGCCAATTAAATATGACATACTGTTACAACTGAAACAAAGTTATGTGATATTTTGTTAATTCTTGATGGTGCCCTGTGATGTCTAGTAAAAACTGAATCCCCAAAACATGCATTATATTGTCCCCCATGTTGTAATCCAGGGTCAGCTGCTATGCACAAAGTCTGTGTTTTGTAAAGTGTTTGCTGACTTGGATGTTTCTTCTGAATCTGCAACTGCTTCCTAATTAAATTGACTAAGACTACCCCTGGTCTCTTGAGTTAAGATTTAGTCAGAGGTATGCTGTGTGCAGTTGACAGATGCATTCTCAATGTTACAAGTTCAGTTGTAGGGGGAGCAAATTATTTTCAGATAAGATGGTCCATTTTTAATCTATATCATTGCCCTTGTTGTGCATCAGGAGCATGTTTTTGTTTTTCTCAAACTCTTTAGAAATACCGTTCAGAATAAACGTGCACTATTTGAGTTATGTCATTCATGACTTGTGTGCATTTTTTTTTTTTGCAGTCCATCTGTTTTCTCTGAAATCAGATGTAGGACATTCGTCAGGTACTTCACAGACTGTGAAACTCTGAAATTTCTAATGTGAATTGGGCAGCTGTGATGAATGCTGCGTGCATCTGATGACTGAGGAAAGTGGCATTTCTGAAGTCATGAGCCTTTTCTTGGAAATCCTCAGCTTTTTGTGGGTGGGGGGAGAGGGGAACAAGAGCTATCCTGTAGTATATTCACATCAAATAATGAGTGATCTTGAAACAAACGGACCAGGCATCAAAAACTCGGTGTTTTAGCTTTCATAGGTTAAATATTTTAAAGTATTCAAATTAATTGCTAGTTGTTAACAGTCATGAAAACAGCCTTTGAAAAATTGCTCTATTCTGTACCTGTAAAACTATTTAGTTTTAAAATGCAGTGAGTATTCTTCAGTACCGACTTTTCTCTGTAGGGTTTTTAGTAAAATGCATCTCTTCTCTTGCCTTAAGTATTCCAGTCCCTTCTTCTCTTGCAGGCATTCCTCCTTTGTATTGTCTTTTTTTCCTCATTGTTCCTGCTTTGATGTAAAATGCCACTTATGAGGTGATAAACTCTCATCATAACACAGTTTCTGGGGGGGGGAAAAGAAATTTCTATAGCATGGCTGCTCATTTAAGTTGTCCTGGAAAGTACTTTGTCAATAGATGGAGTCACAGCATTCATCAGGGTAGTATGCAAAAGCAAAGCCCAGACTCTGCAGACACCACTTTTGTTGAGCTGCTGCTACCAGCTGTCTTCCSTGACCTCTGCTGGAGGACCTGGAAGTCACAAAGGAAGAAGTTTTGTTGGGACTGCAATCTTCATCACTTCAGCCTTACCAGCAGCTGCAAAGCTGGAGAACTTTCGCTGTACTTCAAACTACTGCAGCTGTTCTCCATACTATTCTGCTTTTACTGATTTTTTTTTTTTTTTTTTGGTCCTGTTTGTTTCCCTCTCTGCCATCGTGCCAGTCACCTCTTTTATCAGCCTGTAAAGTTTTTGTCTATTCAGTTATTTCTTTACAGCAAAGCCAGCTAATACCTCTGATATCTGTGTTTCCTTCTCCAAAGAAGGTTCTGGTTCTACTATTTCTTTTCAAGATGAGCAGTTCCATTCCCCTCACCATATTCAATGCTTGGGTATTTACAGGGGCCTTGTAACAACTTGTGGTGTTTTGTAAATACATCATCTCAGTAACAGGAAAGTTGGTTAAAATTAAAACATTATAGAACTGTTATAACCAGGGTCTAATGACTGAGTGGTAAGTCAGCTCATTCACATGTAAAAGTGATTGGTTTTCCCTGCTGTGTACATCACTTTATTTACCAATGCTGAATTTAATATCTATTACATTGCCCAGTCACTTGATAYTAGAATGTTCACCTGTCATTCCTCATTCTTATTACCCTAACTAACATGATGTCCCCAGCAAACTTTCAGCTCACTCTCTGCTCCCTTTTAAGACAGTGCTGAACAGCATGGACCCTAGTATAGCCCTCTGGAACTCTGCTGCTGACCTCTCTCTAGTGTGAAAACTGATCATTTATTCCATACCCTATGATTTCTTATCTTTTAATCAATTCTCTGTCACTGCAAGGATCTTCCCTCTGATTCCATGGTAGCTTAGATTATTTAAGAGCTTTTTTGATAGGGATCTTACTTCAGGGTTCATTTAAAGACCTTTTGGACATCCACCAAACAACTCTCTGTTGTCCGGGGCTAATCAAGTCTTCCAAATAATTAAGTGGTTTGGTGAGGCAGGACTTTTTTTCTTGCAAAAGTAATATTAATGGACATAACATGCAGAAAGTTTTTGCTGGAGCATTTCCTCATTTGAGGTGAGCTGTCAGCTGAGCACTGCAAACTGTTCCTTGCAATATAACTTTTTACTGTGTAGGGGTTCCCCAAATACATTAACTCCATCTAGTCCAGTTACATTGTATAGGACATATGACTGTTGCTCACTGTTGCCTTTTGCCCTTTTCTCTCACGCTGTGAGACATTAATCAAACCATGGGGAAATGGTTTGATATTTTTTCCCCCCTTCTCACTCCTTCCCCCCAAATATCCACTGACTTTCTACGTTTTGTTATCTCTACCATTTTGTTTAAGGGCTTTGTGGCAACACAGTCTCAGCTACCTAGCGGGCTTAAGTGAAGTTAGTGGACTTTTATCACTGGCTTCCACATGTATGACCCATGGTGCAAGGAACTCCCACATCTGGGGGAAGGGCACTGATCTGTATTCTGACATCCRTTTGGTTGGCTACCACACCACAACAAGCAGACTTCCATTCTTACAGTTCGCTGGACTATGGAATCTAATCCCGTAAAACAGCCACATAGTATGCCTCCATTTTAAAAATGGATTCATGTTGTTCTTCYTTAAGGTAATGTGCAATAGAGCTGGAGAAACACCTTGCTTTCACCTGCTACAGGCAGCAAATCTTCATCTTGTCTACTCAATGTGAAGCTTTTCTGAATGTATGTGCAGGAGTAGTCCTCCCCCCCCTTTTTAATTATTGTACTATGTAAGTGCTAGCCTATATTACGTACCAGAAACTCATTCCTGCTGTTCAGTAATTTCATGTTTGACCATATTGTACACTGTATTGGTAATCTGAAGGTTACAAGTACCAGATTGCAAACTCAAATGCACCAGAGCACAGTAAGGTGCCAAAAGATGGAGCTTGCTTTTCCTGATTTGGACAGGGCGTGTCTCTTTGGAGAAAACCTTCACGTGAAAAGGGCAATAATGACATAACTTATTTAAAAAACAAAGCACACAACTGTATCAGTATCTTTTGCAGTRAGTGGCATGACACAGGTAGTTCAGGTTTCCTTTGTCACCCAGTTCAGTTGTGCTAAACTAGAACTAAATGCGCTTTTTCCATTTCTTATTTACTTTCTGTGCTTYTACTTTATGCGCTGAAGTTGCTGTTCATAGTAATTTTGGCGTTTCTCTGCAAAAACAACTAAAACCTTAAATTTCTTCWCAGTCTGCAAATGAATACTCTGCTTCAGAAAGTAACATTAGCTGCAAGATTATTTYGTAAGCAGCAGCAATTCAAAAATGAAATAGTATTTTAAATAAACCAAAAAAAATGATTTCTAACATGGCTCATCTCAGCAGCAGCAAAAATCTGGGGTGCAACTGCTGAAACACGCCTATGCGCTCGCTGTATCATATCGTGTTTTAAGCGAGTAGAGGGACCCGAGACACTCTCTCTCTCTCTCTCCCGCACGGCCTGAACGTCGCGGCTCTGCCCCTCCGGGCTGCCTCAGACCGCGAGCGGCGGCCCGGCAGCTCTAACGAACCACCGACAGCAGGACAGGGGCCATGTAGAATAAATTCGAGGATAATTCCAGAGGAGAGGAAGAGGGGGAAATGGAGGAGGAGGAGGAGGAGGAAAAGCCGTTACGGAGCGGGAGCGGGCGCGGCAGGCAGCGCCGCCCGCGCCGGGCAGGCAACGCAGATAAAAAGGCGGCGGGGCGGGGCCGCTTCCGGCGGGGGCGGGGCCTCCGGCGGGGGGGCGGGGCCTCCGGCGGGCGCCCCTCCTCCGCGCCGCGGCGCCGTCGCCGAGCCGAGGCTGCTTCCCCTTTAATAATTCCCTTTAATAATTTCCGCCCCCTTCGTCCCCGCCCCCTTCCTGCGCTCTCATTGGTCTATCGAGGTGCCGATCCCCGGCTGTTCCTGTTTCGGCCACCTTAACTTGTTGGCGGTGCACACGCCAGTCTTAGCGTCGCCGCTGTCTGATTGGRCCTTCCTGCCAATGTTTGTGGTGGCGATTGGCTCGTTGCGGCTGCGCTCCGCCCTGTTCCGGCGTGCCCGCCTTCCCGGCTTTAGGATTTCTGATTGGCTGAGAGGGCTCAACCCGTGCCATCGGATTGGCTGTTYCAGGCCGCGTGCATGAGCAGCAGGGTACGCTGCGAGTGCGGCGCTCAGAGTGGAGGCAGCGGCGGAGCGGTGACACGGGGTGCCCGCTCGGAGGATGGTCCCCGCTGTGGGGCTGCCGCTGCTGAGCCCGCCCTGCCCCGCCGTGAGTGCCGCGGCGGCGCGGGCGTGGGCGCGCTTCCCGCGCTCGGAGCCGGGGCGGGAGCGGGAGGCGGGGGCACCGCCAGCCGCCCGGGGCCGGGGCGGAGGGGGCGCGTACGGGGCCGCCCCTCCCCCCGGGGCCCCCGGCGCGGACGTTGCCGTGGCGAGGTGGGCGCTAACGGACGCGGCCCGCGTGCGCGCGCCTCGTCGCCACGGCGACGGGCCGAACCCGGCGTGGGGCCGCGGGCCCCTTCCCCTCCTGGCGCCGGCACAGCACGGCACGGCACGGGGAGAGGCGGCCTCGGGCCACCGGCGGCCTCTCGCGGCCCTGCTCGCCGCCGCCGCAGCCCGGGGCGCCGGTGGCGGAGCCGCGGTGGGGGCCTTTGTCCGCCCGCTCCTGCGAGCGGGGCCGCCGCCGCCTCTCCCGGGGCGCCGGGAGCGCGCGGCCCTCGGCGGCGCCGGTGCTCGCCTCCCCTTCGGCGCTCGTGTGGGTCTTGCTTTGGGGGCGGGGGGGGTCTGGTCGCTTCGGCGCTGCGGGTGGTGCGCTTCGTAGCGCCTGCCCTCCCGTGCGGACGCGGCCTCGAAGCGCGGCGGCGCCCGTGGCTGGGGAAAGCGGGCAGGGGTGGGCGCCCGGCGTTTGGGGGGGGGGTTGCGTGTCTTAGCGTCGGATGAAACGAGCGGAGACCACRAGCCGTGAAACGCTGTTCGGAGAGTTGCTCGTGGACGGGGTGACRAGTTGTTAGTGTTGCTCAGCTGCAGCGTCTTTGCAGCGTTGTCAAGAGTAGAGAACGTGCTGTGTATCATCTTCGTGCTTTTCCTGTGTGTGTGTGTGTGAGAGAGAGAGAGAGAACTCAAGCTGGAAATCACTCGGCTTCAGAATACCGTGCAAAAGTACTTCCCCCCCCCCCGCCTCAATTTAGCGTTTGATCCCCTGGAAACTAACTCTTCTCGTTGGGTTTGTTCTCAGCCTGGTTTCCTAAGGAAAGGCACCTTATGGACATGCTCATTTTTTTGCTGCTTCACCCAGTAATTTTAGCTCTGTAGGTGGTTTTAATCAAACTTGCTAGTGATGGAAATCTTAAGGAGATTGAAAGTCTTAACTCCATGAAAATCAAAACCTGACAAACGTAAAAGATATGACTTCTTTTGCTCGTAGTGAGTGCAGGACGCTTAGACTTACAGCTCTTTTTTCAGTCTTTGTGACAGTGCAGGTGTACTGAGTCTGTTAGCATACACGTGGCTTGTATGCAGCCATAGCGCACGGTGCTGGTTTTCTGGGGAAGTTTACAGGGAAGAGGAAGGATAGTAAGGTGAAAAAGAGGGGAGAGGTGAAGTGGTAAGGCACTAGCCATAAACATGTAGAAAACAACACTTYTGTTGTTCTTGCTTTTCACATAATAGCTTGTTTTTCTATTATATTCCATCCAGCTGCATWATTACTAGAAACATTAATCAAAGATAACTTTGTGATGGTACACAAAATCAGGTAATGTAAGAGCCCTGGTTGAAAGCGTRATTTTAATTTTACTTTTTCATATATGCGTTGGAATGATTTTAGCTATATGTAACTATATAGTGGTGTAACAAACTGCAKGGTGTTACTGTCACTCACATGAATTGTGTGCGATAGTAGGACAAATAAGATGGAAGAGAATATTGGGAAATTTTGACTTTTTTTAAAGGATTTAGAACTTTATCTCCATAACTGGACGTTGGAAGTAATAATGATCCATAGGTCTATTTTGGGGTCAGATGCATTTGACTACTGGAAATACAGCCATCGCTAATGGAACTAAACTTAGAAAATGCTGGTGGACTAGGTAAATTTTCATGATTTTTTTTTAAGCTACATATATTCAAAACAACRTAGCAGGTATGTTAAGCAGCATAAGTATAGATACAGGCCATGAAGTAGTTGGATATTATTTATTCCTTAAGAGATACAGTAAGGTTATAGATGAATGGAAAGATTAGAAATAGATGAAAAATGGCAGTGGTGGCTGGAGGAGCTGTGAAGGGAGCATTAGGTTGTGAATACTTTATTGTGACTTTGCTGCTTTGATTCCTTGTTTTCTGAGTAGTTAAATGTTCCTCAAAGCTGACTGGGAACAGGTGATTGTCAGGTAAGCATCATTGCGATAAGTGTCTGACACGTGCCTGCTGTGTGCAGCACGTACTCCGCATCCATAGCTGTGCTTTAGTGTTAGTTTGAAATTCCAAAGATGGCTTAGGAGCAAGAAGAAAGGGAAAACTTGACAGAAGCGTTCTGCTGACATCTGCAGATGTTGTCTTGTTGGGGCAAATATTGCTAGTAGTTCGTACTTTAATTCCTCACAAAAAAAGCGTGTGGGGGGAAGAGAGAGCTAGTTTCATGTGGGATTTTTTGTTTTGTTTTTTTTTTTAATATTTTGAAATCATAAGAACATTTTTGGGCTTCTAAATATTGAAGTGTAACAAATTAAGCARCAAAATCATTCAAAATACTGCTGCATTCAAGTGTGCTTTTAATTTGCAAAATGGACTGGCTTACAGCATGTGGCATTGTAACCAATCATGCTCAGCTTAGATGTGAATTAATACAGTATGTGGGTTGAGTTTGGATACTATGTAGTGTAGAAGTAAGAAATAATTACATATGAGGATTGAGTGTGAGGACATGCTGAATTAGACAAGATCTGTTGGATTATTTAGTTTTTGTAAAATAGTATAATATTTTATTATAAATGTTTGGATCCAAGATACTTGTAAAAATGACTTTGTAAATGACGCATGACTGGGCAGAGGCATAAGTAGRAAAGCATTTGATATAAAAGCATTCTCCATGAACCATGGCTATCTGCATGTAAAACTTGTAAAATATAATTAAACTTGTACAAAAAATATCATTAAGTATATGCTATATTCGAGGACACTGAATAAGTGTCACAGGAAAATGTTGCAGCTGAGATTATTTGCTATTTAACTGAAAACTATGTTGATTACTGTCCCCGAAAGTCAAAATACTAGTGGAGGTGTGTGTCTGGCTCTACCACCAGGTACAGGTGAAATATAACCAGGTATTTGAATGAAGATAGATAGAGTGAAATTAATAGAAACAAATTTTGTTTCTAATAATTTCATAACGGGTCTTGTTGTAATTCTCAGCCTTTCAAAAAGCTGATTTGCCTGTGTCCAGCTTTAAGGACTGTTCATATTCAGTATTACCAGTGACCTTATAACTTCCTGTGCTAGTGTTCTTCATCTCTGTTGTGCTTGTGGCTCCTTTATTCAAGTTAAGTCCCTCAAGAACACATTTTCCTAGTCTAAAAGTTATCAATCACAATGTGAAGGGTGTGAGTGTTCTGGAAAGACAAGTGGAAGGAAACATTTCAGAATGAGAGCGTCAGCCTATGACTTGCTTTGTTTCAGATTGCAATAAAACAATTAAAGACTGCACGCCCCTAATTAAGAAGTGGTGTACAGTGCCAAACTTGCATAAAGGTAGCCTTAATTTGCTGGTTAGAATAAAATTCCAGCTTTTATATGTGCTCTTCATATGTACAAACTGCAGTCTGTTATGACTTTGTAAGTGTAGCACAGCTGTCATGTTCTGAGTGAAYATGAAAGTGATTCTGATATGTGCACAGGGTTGACAAATTGTGTGTAAACTGAACAAGTTTATTTGCTGTAGGAAGAGCTATGGAATTATCTTTTTAAGATGAATGAGTTACTTTTGCAACCATGATGTATAACAGCAATCTTCTACAGCAGCCAAGCCATGTATCATTGTGATTTAGATAAGATGAAAGTAGCAGGCTGTTAAAAATATTTAGTGCTTCTGGTTTAACAAGTGCCTTCCCTACCTAATTACCTGAATTTCTGTCAGATTAACTGACCGAGATGAAGACCATAAAATGAGCTCAATTCCACCTGAAAGCACATCTCAGTTGTGCTTGTACTCTGATATCAAACTGAGTTCTTTGTGGCCAGTCTCTGTTGAGGCAGGAATGATCAGAATGTGGATCTATTAACCTTTGGATCTAAATGCAGTTTTCTTATATCTTTTGTTCTGAAAGTCACTGGTATGGTGGGCTATGCCATAAGAGGATTATTGAAAATTTATTCTTTGACTCTTAACATGATGCCAGAAGCCTGATGTGACATTATGGGAAGAGAAAAGCTTAACTGTAGTAAGTTTTGTTTCTTATAGTATGTGAAGGTTAAAGTGAAAAGAATGTGGGCCCTTTGAGGTGTCTGCCTGCATCTGTAATTTGTAATAAGTGGTTATCTTACAAGACACTTAACCAAAGCCTGAAGGCTTGAAATAAGTTGGATCCTGATTTGCTTTTTCATATCAGTGAAGTTCTTAGCTAGGAACTGAATATAATTTGTCTTATATTGCTTGGATTGCATTTTACTACTTTCTAAGTGCTTACTAMAATAATAAAATTATTTCCTTTATCAGTACTAAATTTGTGCGGTAGCTTTTCTTTTGAAAGATAGTTCATGTACTATCAAGAGTAAATAAGTATTTCTATATGTCAGTTCTCCCAAGCTAAATAACTAGTTCTAAATGTCATGGAACTAATGAATCCAGGTTTCATATGGATCTGCATCAAGTGGTTCCATTTCCTGATGTCTAACATCTGATTTGCTTTTACATTTTTTTTTTGCCTTGAAATATGATTAGGAAAGTGTCTGCTTTACCTGGTCATCTACCCTCAAATGTCTTTAATTGAACCTCTGTATTAAATTCAGCTGAAATTGTCTGCAGCTTTATCTCTGCCAATAATATTKGAGCTCATCTATCAAACATTCAGTTAACAACATGAGTCCTTTACTCCTGAAACTGAAGGACTTGCCCAGTGGACCTGTTCTATCTGGAGGAAACTTGGAAGAGCAGAGGGCAGAAAAAAATACTGATATTATGAAAGAATTAGCCCTCCTCCCTTTACAAAATCCTTTTTGTAGGAGCCTCACATTCTTTCTTGCCTGGAATGAAAAGATTGCAAAGACTTTTAAAAGTTCATTGTAACTGTAATAGCGAAAGCACAGTCGCTGGAATAATGTGCTGTGCTTTTTCCAAGAATGTGGCAGTGCACTACCTGGACAGGTGTTTTGGAGGCACTTTTGTACAGCTGCTGTATTGTACTGTGTYGATTCTGAAAGCTGAAGGGAAGTTCTGTTAACTAATTCTTTTAAGAATGTGGTACTTAGAAATCATGTGTATAAGAGCAGAGTTGAGGAGTAAGTTTTACATTAAAACTGAAATAGTGTTTTATGTCTTCTACCTTGGCCTTGTTCCCCGTTGTAATTATTGGTGCCTTTAGCCCCACTAAGATTCATAGGGAAAATTGTCACTCTGAAAAAATCAAAGGTTGCAACCAAATCTCAGCATAGATTCTCTTTTGGATGTTGTAAAGGAGCTTTATAATGAAGGACCATACAGTAATGCTTCCTGTRTCATGATCTCATTGTAAGCTCTAGTTTGTGTCAAGTTTTTCAAACTCCATGCCTATAAAATACTTAAGAACTTTGGTGTGTAATCCTTTTTGCTTAGTGAAGCATTCCCTTGAAAAGATGAATAAAAATTGTATAAACTTTCTGGATGCCGTGCACAATTCAGTTCTAGGATATTTTGCACTTCCTGTTAAGAGTCTTCAAGAGAGAGCTACAAATTGTTTTGCCAGATATCCATGTCTGTTGCATACCTGTCAGAGTATCACTTAATATCTCAAGGCCTTATGCAGTTTTGTACGTAGATGACATGAAGATAATTTGTACAACAACAGAGAGCTCAAGTTAAAGCCAAGAAAATGGAACGGAGAGTAGTATTTTGGCCATATAAGTGATATTTTGAGTTTCCATTGATTATCAGGCCCTGTGACAAAGTACTAATATTTGGATAGAGATTTCATTTGAAGATGAGGTCACATCAGAAAACAGAATTAGACTAGATATTACTGAAACTGTAACTCGAACATTTGTCCAACTGGTCTTTGGTGTTTCAAAACAAGTTTCATGTGAAAGGCTTCCACAGTTGTTATAAATAATCATCTTGGTTCCTGTAATCAGAGACCATGAAGTCATATGTATGCTATGACTTTTCCAGCAAAAGGGGATTCTTAGTTCTTTAGGCAACATGCTGYCAGGAGGGTTTGGCTCACCATTTCATACTACTGCTGCACTGAACTGGGAATGCATTCAGTCTCAGCCACAATATAGGCAATCTWTAAACTGATACAGATAACCTAACCTGCACGGAAAATGATGACCTCGTATACAAAGAAGTTGTCTGCACTCCATTGTTTTATCTACTTAGCATTTCCCATCAAAGCAGTGTTGTTTTCTTTTGTCAAGAATAGCATTATCAGATCTGTCTTCAATTTGAAATTGATTTTATATTTTGAAGTGTACTGTGGGTCACTGGGCCTTGAAAACCAAGGAGATAAACACTGTCTTGCAAATTAGAGACATTCCCCATACTTCWATTTCTTTGTGAAATTGATACGTGGTAACTTTTGAATCTTTATGAAATGTATAAAGAACATTGGGATCATGAAGAATTCCTGATCACTGCTGTCTGGTTTCCAAAGTGGTTTCCAACAGTGCTAGCCCCCTTTATTTTGATTTGAAATAGCTGAAAGCATTCCTCAGGGTGGTAGCTTTGGTCTTCATAATTCTAATCTGCATAATAATTATAGGTCTTTACCTTCAAATGAAAAACAAGCCATCATAAAATTGTATTTCAGTTTTAATGTATAAGTTAATCAATTTTTGACACTATCAYGTAGTATCTTCATAGGTAAGCTGATGAAGTACAGCCTAAATGAGCATACAAGGCAGTGGATTGAAAACTGACTAAGCAGCAGAGCTCAAAGTGTTGTGATCAGTGACATAAAATCTAGTTGGAGGCTAGTAACTAGTGGTGTACCCCAGGAGTCAACACTGGGTCCAGTACTGTTCAACCTATTGATCAGTGACACACAGATGAAAGGACAGAGTGCAGATGATACCAAGCTGGAGGAGTGGCTGAAACACCTGAGGGTTGTGCTGACATTCAGAGAGACCTGGACAGGCTGGAGAGTTGGGCAGAGAGGACCCCCATGAAGCTCAACAAGGGCAAGTGGAGGGTCCTGCACCTGGGSAGGAATAACCCTAGGCACCAGTACAGGCTGGGGGCTGACCTGCTGGAAAGCAGCTCTGCAGAGAAGGACCTGGGAGTGCTGGTGGACAACAAACTGACCATGAGCCAACAATGTGCCCTTGAGGCCAAGAAGGCCAATGATCTCCTTGGGTGCATTGGGAAGAGTGTTGCCAGCAGGTGGAGGGAGGTGATCCTGCCCCTCTGCTCAGCCCTTGGTGAGACCTCATCTCGAGTACTGTGTCCAGTTGTGGGGCTCCCCAGTACGAGAGACACACAGAGGTCACTGTGGAGCTATGGAGATGACTAAAGGATTGGAGCATCTCTCATGGAAAAAGGCTGTGAGAGCTGGGCCTGTTTAGCCTAGAGAAAACTGAGAGGAGATCTTATCAATGTCTATAAATATYTTAAGGGAGGGGGTAAAGAGAATGGGATCAGACTCTTCAGTGGAGCCCAGTGATAGGACAAGAGGTAACGGGCACAAACTGAAACACAGGAAGGTTCATCTGAATGTAAGGAAAAAGATTTTTCACTGAGACTGATGGAGCGGTGGAACAGGTTGGCTAGAGAAGCTGTGGAGTCACCATCCTTGGAGCTATTCAAAACCGTCTGGACAGGTGCATGGGCAGCCTGCTGTAGGTGGATCTGAGTGAGCAGGGTGGGGGTGTGGACTGGATGATTTTCAGAGGTTCCTTCCAACCTGAAGTGTTCTGTGATTCTGTGAAATGCCTGCTTCTGTATATCAATTCATCCAGCCCACAGAAGATAGCTGGAGTTTCAGGTAGGTCTCTTCCTTTTATCGCRTTGTAGGCCGCTTTGGTCTATTTGTAATACCAAGATTGTCCACACAATGTTTGAGGGTGGCAGCAGCTCACATGTGGATGCGAAATACCAGAAATAGAATCATAGAATCAATAAGTCCTTAAATAGTTTTCGGGACAGCATCAGCTAAGAGATTTGATTYAACAGAAATGTCATCTTTTTCTCTACCCATCTTCTAAGATGTAAAAGAGATCAAACTAACCTAGGAAAACTGGAGGGGCAGKAATCATAGAGCAAGAAGAATAAGCGTGATAAGTGGATCTTCAGGAGTTTAATAGGACACTTCTTTTCCAGAAGTTTTTTACGCAGATCTAGTCAGAATTTTTCAGAGAAATGAGCCTATAGCTACTCCCTCCTAAAACTGCCTTACGTCTTTAATATTACTAAAAATATAAATAGAAACAAAATTTTATATAGATATGAGGGTCTATTACTTGAATGATAAACCTGTTTCTTCCTGCAGTGTTGTTTCATTTAAAAA
>NW_028187111.1:2522334-2599050 GCF_003343005.1 Rhea americana
TTATTTTAAATATATAACAATATATAAAACAGACCGTTTCATTTAAAAAAAAAAGGGGGGGGGGGACTAAACTTTTTTCTAGTTCTCTTGCATAACATTTATTATACATTAGACTTCCTGAAACTTAATTCCTTTAAATCAGCAGAGAGGAAGATGCCAATGTATTTCAGTTTAGATAACACAAACAAAATAGGTAAAGAAAAAAATATGAAAGCAATGAAATTTTTCCCCATCTGCCTTTTTTTTTTTTTTTTTTTTTGGTGTCTGCAAATAAAGTGGATTTTATAATGAGCTTTAGCTTGTAAGCATTGATTTGCTTTTCTTAACTTTTGCTAAAGCTCAAGAAACAGTTTAGTTGCCCTGGGAAACAATCAGCTGGTTTGGACTGAGAATGTATGTTCTGTGCAAAGTTAACCTAGCTCTCTCCTGCTCTTTAATCCCTCTTACTTCTTAGGCAAAAGATGATGTATGTTGTGATGAGCCTGAAGCACATGCGTTACTGAGTCGGTGGATCACAGACTAAAGCAGTATCCATTTGCCTGCCTTCAGGGTCAGAGCTGACCTCACTCTTTCTTCTCTACCTAGCCTCAATGTTTTGTAAACTTCTGGGAGCTTAATGTCTTTGGGAATGTTCACTGAGGTTGATCAGTGGGCKCAGTGGTTGTTGTGGGTGGGTAGGTGAATAGACCTGACGTGCAATAAGGGGAGAACTTTGTTTTCTTCCAAAACAGGCTGAAAGATATCAAAGATATTTTTATTCTTACAGGAGTGGGGGAATGGAATCCCACTCCATTTCCTGCACAGTGGTCTTAACAGGTAACTTGTTTAGGCAAGTAAGTTGGTGGATATATAGGTAACAATCACAAAACAATGGTTCCTAGTTTAGTTTCCTATGATCATTTTATTAGGGGAACACAAAATTAGAATAGATAGTGTTTTTTGTCTCAAGGGTACCTTGCCTGTAATTAAAAGCCTTAGGTCCCCAGTTGAAGCTAGTTTTGCTTTAAACTGTGCAAAGAAGATTGGGAAAGAGCTGCAGCAGTCAGCGAAATGAGTGAAGGGGACATCTTGCAGAGAAAATAGTAGTTTTTAAATAGTTATTTATGCCTTGGAATTGGTCTTAGCTCTAACTTGTGACTATCTAAGTAAGATGTATAAAACTAGTAAAAACTGTAAGACTATAGCAGTGGAACTATAACAGCTTATACTTGCTGAAGTGTTCTAAGGAAAAAGACAGGTTTGGACTCCTGGTAGTGTTACAGACTGAGTAACTGCATATTAAAAATAAATTCTTTCTACCTCATATAGAGGAATGTAGCAGCTTTTCTAATTTGAGGAGGTGTGCAGCTTTGTATGTGTGTGTTTTTCTTTTTTTTGTAGAGTTGTAGAGACAGTCTGTTAAAATAATTGGGAAGAATTATTTTCATTAAAAATTAATGTTAAGTTTGGAAACACTTCCTAAAGAGAGCTGCTGAAAAAATGTGCTGTGAAGTGCTCAGTAATATAGGAAGTAAAAGAATTCTTCAATTCTTCTTAAAAAGCTAAAGCACTGGATCTTCTGGCATATCTTTTGAAGAATAGATTTCATAAAATTGGTTACCAAAGAAGACCTGCAAAGATGGGGGGTAGATGACAAGAGACTTAAACATTATTTTCAGATTTTCCACCCTATTTTTTCAGAACCACAGAAGAGATTGAATTACATTAAACTTAAATCCTCAAAAGACAAAGTATCTTGCCATTTATGTGGATTACAGTTCATTTAAACAAAAACCTGTATTTCGAGTTGACATTGTAAGATCTATAAACTATGTAAAGCTTGGATGAAGCTTGGCACTAAATAAATACAAACATTGAATTGTCTCTCCTTGATCTGGCTGAAGGATTTGGAATTTGCTTCATTACCTCTGCAGAAGGCATTCAGTTGAGTCAAGTGACCGTATTTCATGAGTGAAGTTAAAACATATTTATGCCTGTGCTTATAAAACAAATACGTGTCTTCTGCTTTAGTGAATTAGTAAATGACTCTCTCCTCAAAGAAATATTGCTTGTGATGAAATAAGGAAAGAAGAATCCATCAACAAATCTCTAGTGATGCAGCAGCTGCTAAGAAGAAATGAAGATAGCATAAATATTACTCACCTGCTAGCAAAAGCCTCTACCTAGGCAGCATTTTTATTTTAAATTTCCAAAGCCCATATTTTCAGCAGTTTTTTAACATGTTCCCTTCCTAGTGTTGCTAGCTCTAGCTGTTTTGAGGTTTATGAAGGAAAATGCAAAGATCTTTTTTGTCCTTACCAAATAAGAACAGGAAAAGAAATGAAGTTCACATCTTAGAGTACAATCTAGAAGTAGAAATTCTAGAGCYGCATATGGTGTCACACTTAACCTCTTCAAGGAGCAAATCAGAACTTGAAATAAACTTGTTAATTAGATTATATATATAGTCTTGTTTTTTCTCTTGCCTCTTGCAAAAATAATTTGCAGCTTTGGGGGACACATTGGTTGAATTGTGTGAATCTTATAAATCTTCCCACTTAAAGTTGTTCCACRGCATCTACACCCTGTTTCTTCAGTATGAAATGGGCTGTAGGCTCTAGCCAAAGTGAGGCATAGCRAGTATGAAAGTTGCTTATGACTTGATTATAGACAGTGTGGTAGCATCTGCTTGGCCTGGCTTGTGCAGGGAATGACATCACTAGGGAGAGCCTTACTGACTTCAGTGTTTTGGGKTTTTTTTTTCTTTTTTTTAAAAAAAGACATTGGGACATACTGAGTCTTTACCTATTACCTTTCCATTTTCTCAGGATCAAAGGAAAGAGTTAAAAGTTTATTATTAAAGGTTCAGCACAAACTCCCACTGAGACCCTACCTGTCTTCCCAGTGTTATATTGCTGTATTGTTTGAGGCATTCTCTCCAGAAGAAGTAAGGCAATGCAAGAAATGTGTAGACCTTGGCTTGAGGAGGTAGGGATGTCGGGAATGAGTTGAGYTGAGGAAGCACAGGCTCTGGTCAGAAGAGGGAGCTAGCATATCGGAGTACACAGAGCCCCTGTATGTGGGAAGAAGTGGCTATGCTGACTTGGGGTGTGGAGAAGATGCAAAGGTGAACGTGATCCAGGCCATGGGTAGGAAGATGCGAGTGGAGTTAGGATGTGTGCATCTGCTTTGGGGGTGTAGGATTTTTGCTTGTTTCCTTACCCTGATACATAAAAACAGTGCTGTTTATTCTACATTAAATGACGCCTTTGTACTTGTGAATAGCTGGTTGATGAATTACAAGAGAGTAGCGTTACCTGTTGGCTACTCTGCTTTCTTACATCTTTGCTCATAGTCTTAATGGCAGCAGTTCTGCTCTGCTGCTTGTAGCACAGCCTAAAAAAAAAAAAAAAAAAAAACTCTCTGAAATGAGGGGTGCTAACCTCACTCTCTCAAGGTATGTGTGCTTCTCTTCAATTGCTAGTACTGTAAAAGATGTCTGGCATCTAATCCATTTATTCTAACCAGACTTACTGTTTTTGTAATCAGAATTACAAATTTTCTAAACTGTTYCAGCTAATCTCTTCGTCATTCAATACTGCCATATCTGACATAGTGAGAACAGCTAGAATCTATGTGAAGAAGTACCACTGACCATCATCATCCAAGCACAGGAGATTAGAAGTTAGAGATGCCTTCATGCGGAACTGGCTCTTCTGTCTTTCAGAGTTCTGAATCTTCAGTAACTAGAAGGACCTAAGATACCAACTGGGCTAGTCTTATTCCATGCAAAAAAAAAAATAAAATTATTAGTAGATTAAACTAAATAGATGCTATTTAAAGGAGGAGAAATCTGGTTTTAAAATGGAATATTGCAAGGTAATTTATAAGAGAGCAAAGTACAGTGCTGAAGTTGCACTACTTTCTCCCACAATAAGAGATTAATTGAATCAATTCTTTTCATAATTTATGGAGTGATGTGCTCACATTGATAAGCTAGGGAAATTTCTGGTGGTTGTGTTTCAGATAGCTATGTGTAGCATTAGTGAATTGGTGTAGCATGGTAACTTGGCTTGGAGATGATTCTGTCAAAAGCAAGGCTTTTGACACTGTCTTCCATAGCATGTCCTAGCCAAGCTCAGGAAGTGTGGTTAGATGAGTAGACAGGGAGGTGGACTGAGAGCTGGTTCAAAGGCAGAGCTTAGAGGGTTGTCATCAGTGKCATGGAGTCTAGTTGGAGGCCTGTGGCTAGTGTGGTTCCCCAGGGCTCAGTACTGGGTCCCATCCTGTTCAACTACTTCATCAATGACCTGGATGAGGGAACAGAGTGTCTCCTCAGCAAGTTTGCTGATGATACCAAGCTGGAAGGAGTGGCTGAAACACCTGAGGGCTGTGCTGACATTCAGAGAGACCTGGACAGGCTGGAGAGTTGGGCGGAGAGGACCCTCACGAAGTTCAGCAAGGGCAAGTGCAGAGTCCTGCACCTGGGGAGGAATAACCCTAGGCACCAGTACAGGCTAGGAGCTGACCTTCTGGARAGCAGCTCTGCAGAGAAGGACCTGGGAGTGCTGGTGGACAGCAAACTGACCATGAGTCAGCAATGTGCCCTTGTGACCAGGAAAGCCAATGGTATCCTTGGGTGCATTGGGAAGAGTGTTGCCAGCAGGTGGAGGGAGGTGACCCTGCCCCTCTACTCAGCCCTGGCGAGGCCTCATCTTGAGTACTGTGYCCAGTTCTGGGCTCACCAGCACAACAGAGACATGGAGCTACTGCAGAGTCCAGCATAGGGCTACAAAGATGATCAGAGGGCTGCGAGAGCTGGGCCTGTTTAGCCTGGAGAAGAGAARACTGATGGGAGATCTCGTCAGTGTGTACAAGTACCTGAAGGGAGGGTGTCAAGGGGATGGGGCTAAACTTTTTCCAGTTGTCCCATGTGACCGGACAAGAGGCAGTCGGCAAAAATTGAAGCACAGGAAGTTCTGCCTGACCATGAGGGRGAATTTCTTCACTGAGAGAGTGACGGAGCACTGGAAGAGGTTACGCAGAGAGGTTGTGGAGTCTCCTTCTCTGGAGATAYTCAAAGCCCACCTGGGTGCAGGTGGATCCCTRGAGAGGGATGGACTAGATGATCTCCAGAAGTCACTTCCATCCTCAACCGTTCTGTGATTCTGTGCAAGTTCATGATGGCTTGRACACTGTTGTGTCAGATGGAGTAGCTGAATTATGTTCCTGAAATTTTCATGTACTTTTGAGTTCCCCGAGCTGGATCTGTTTGCAGGACATTGCCTGTTTGTTTTACTTCCTAAGTTGCCAGCATTGCCTCTGTATATGTTCCCGTAGATATGGTGCTTAAATAAAGGGTAGAGTCATAAGCAGCATCGGCTCTTAAATGTTTTTTCCCAGTTAATCTTTATTGATTGAGAGTGCTACGTTTAATTAAACTTTTAGATTGTAAAGACCGGAGAGCAACATCTTGGTGCTATTCTGGCACAGTAACAGTTTCTGGTAGCTTTAAACACACGTGCATACACACCCCTTTCTGAAGTGCATGCTTCAATGCATTGGGAGCTCTGTAGATGGCTGGCTTTCTGGTTCACAGGGAAACTGTTTTTTCTAATTTTTAATGTCAGTGTCAGTACTGTTAGGCTTAGTTTATATTAAGAATTGCTTGATGTTGAAAGTTGTATTAAAATCCGCCCCAACTTCCTTACAGTAAAACAAAAAAAAACAATCAAAAAACCCACTAAAGATAAGAAGGCTGCTAATAGAAGCTGATGAGCTCTTCAGGAGGAGCCAGGGAGAGATGAAGCCTCAAGAAGTCTGAGGGTCCGTGTGAAGAGTTGCAATAGCAGGTTGGTGGGTAAGAGAACAAGCAGAAACATGAAACTAAATACAAACCTCAGCCATACCAAAAAATAGATTTTTTTTTTTTTCTGCTGTCACCTATGGTTTACTTCATGTTCCTTGGTCTCTAAAACACATTCCTTTAGTAGATATATATTCAGCCATCATTGACTTAATCTCATCTTCTAATTCCTTGTTTCATATTTTTTTTGTTTGCGTGAATGCAGGCTGCTTATGTGCTCAAGCTGAGGAAAAGTTAGTTGCAACTTAGTAGGCCCTTGCATATGGCTCTATTTTGTAACTTTTTTTAACTGCATTTTATCTATCTGAGAATATAGGGTATCATCTTTAGTCATTTTAAGCTGTACATCAGTTCAATAACAAGCAAGTCCTATAACTTGCTACATCAATAGTACTGTAAATTTGTGTTTAATAAATTGCCCTCATTGTTACTTGTATTTTGYGTAGTATTCACATTTTATTTAAAACTGGGAACTGAATACATACTTAACTAGGAATTGCTGATGAAAAAGAACGAAGTGCTCAGCTGTACCTCTTCCTATTTAAAAAAAACAAGAAAGAAAATTATATCATATGATTTTTTTTTTAAGTTGTTGGAGTTATATTTGTTTTTTATTTAAAATAACTAAGGTGATGGAAACCAATTCATCATACACAACAGGGATTCATATAGCACCCCTATAGGTAATGTACTTCCATTTTTAATGCTCACATGACTAGTCATCCTGTATTAGAGTGATGGATTTCTAGGTACATTACAATATGGCTCTGTCCTTGCAGTCAAAGGCCAAATGATGCAACAAATGCCATGTGCTAAAAATTGGGAAGAGTGCAGAAGTCATTAATTCCTTTCTCAACTTTCTTCAGGCTCTCTTCTCTGAAACCATGCCAGAGATGACGGAGAACGAGACACCCACTAAGAAGCAACACCGGTGAGTCTCTACGGCAAAAGGACTGAAATGTGTTGACCAGCCTATTTTGTAGTTCTGCAGCCTGTGATATATTGCATTAATAAAGTTTCTAGTTAAAGATTTGACAAGAAGGGCTGTTAAAATGAAATTCTGAGAGCTGACTATGGTTGATTCAAAAGTTTGGGAATTCTGGTTGCAAAGCTACCTCTCTTTCTTCCCCTCTCCATACTGAATTATTTGTCAGTCTAAGATGTGTCTTCCTTGGCATCCTAGCAAATGCGATTCTTTGATTATTACGTAGACTACTTAGATTTCTGTGAGACTGTATTTCCACCGAGGTTAGTGTGCAGCCTCTATTAAAGAGACTCCTTGTAGATACCAGGTTTTGTGTAAAATAAACAACCAAACAAAGGAGAAATTAACTCATTTTATTGGGATAATATAGATCTTTTTCTCAAATCACAGTGGGATTTAGATCTCATTTCTCAAATCACTGCTGGAATGAAAAATACATCTTGAGATTGAATAGCAATCCTATAGCCAACATCTGTAACAAAGTGACTTGGAGCTCATTACATACTTTTTACATACTTTTCCTTTTTTTTTCACTCTCCTTTGTAGTAGCCTGTTGATCTAATACCTGATTTGATAGGACATTCCTTTAATCCCTAGTGAAATAAAAAATGTTAAAATGTTAACATCCATTTGATGTTAGCTGACTATATAGGATAGGATTTACAACTACAAAAGTGCAGCAAGAACATTTATTTGCCCTACAGAAATTGTTGTTTTCAAAGTCGTCATGGATTTGCAGTTCATTCTTTCTTTCTGCACTAATGGAATTTTTTTGATTCTATATTGGTAACAGAGACAAAGAGCAGCAGGATCTCTTCAGCCCTTATGTTCTTCTGTATATGTAGAATATAYGATCATTTAAAACTGACAGATATGTGTCTTGCATATGAGTGGGAGAACTGCAGTTTACCGTAAAATAAGGAACCATTCTTAAACAATTACTTGCATGTGTTCTGATTCTGTTGGCACAGATTTATAGTAAACAGAAGATTCATCACTTCTTGAACATTTGTATAACWAATGTGCAAGCTTCAGTTGACATTTATTTGACTCTAAAGATGTTTATCTTTAAGCATTGTTATTTAGTCATGTCTCTAGAGCTGGCCACTTGCAGTGACAGCACTGTCCTGTAATCGTTGTCTGAGTTACTCTAGATGAACATTGCTCCCTCTGAGTCACCAGAAATGAATATATGTCAACTCAAAGCATAAAGGATACATGTCCCATAGTAATTGCAGTAGTCATCCTTGTATCCAATGCAATCCATCCAATGTATCTTGTATTCCTTTTTCACTTCAGATTCCTTGTTATATCTGGTTTGTGCTTTAACAAGGGAAATTAAGAGCAGAAGGTACTACTTCACCTGTTGCATGCTCTAGCTGTCTAGTCTGAGAGGATGGTCTTAGAGAGGAATCTTTTGAAATACCTTTTTTTTCTGGAATATTTATTTTACTAGAGAATATATGCTTTGCTTTGTTGTACTTTCCAAGAGTATTTGACTCAATACGTGTGTGCACTACATTTGGTTTGTATATGTAGAGTAGGCATATGGGATTTATCATCTTCCAGCAAAGCAATTGTAGGCATTACAGAGTGATTCTGACCTGGTTACCGTTGGTCCAGAAATCCCAGAAAAACATGTGAAAACAGAGTCAACTGCCATACCCTCAAAGTATATCTAGACCAAATTTAGAGGCAGTAAAGAAGAACTGCAGAGAAATAGTAATTCTGATTTATCAAGCAAAGGAAGCATGTTTGATACCAGCAGATATGATCTTTGATGGTTAACATATCTGCAAGAAACTGTATGGTAATCTTTTTACTGTTTTGGTGACCCATGGAATGTAAAAGTAACATTTCAAATAAAGGATTAACTGTCTTGCTGCTCAGAAAGGAGGGTTTTTTGTTTGTTTGCTTGTTTGTTTGTATTTTCTATAATTTTCTCTATTATGGTAGTAGCAAAGGCCTGGAATTGTATAGTACCAAGGCCTGAACATTGTATATTATAATATRTAGCACTGAAGAAAAACATAAGAAAATTCCACCTCTGCCCCTATAAATATGTAGCAATACTCGAATGGAATATTAGGCTATGCATTATTAAGCTGGAATTGATTTAAGTCTGAAAATTAATGAATTATTTTGGAAACTGTTTAATACTGGTGTCTAATAAGAATCCTTATAAGTATTACTTGTGTGTTCCTATTCACAGAGCAGAATGTAGGATTAAAAAAAATTAACTGTAAATGAACAAAWTTTTTTTTTAATTATCTATATAAAGTTTTTCCTTCTGTTTCACTTAACTATTTTCCTTTTWCCTTTCACAGAAAGAAAAATCGGGAGACACACAACGCAGGTAGGAACGTTATGTTTTGTTGTTTGACAGGGAAATGAGCATAGATTTTTTTTTTTTTTTTTGAACTATTGAAAACATTTTGCATGGAGAAGGTCCCTTCATAAGAGCTCGTTACGGTAAAGGAAAAAAAAAGAAAAAACCCTACTCAACTTTTTCTGTAGTCTTGCACAGAACATCTTTATGGAATGGCTTCCTGATTGGGCTCTAGTTTGCTGGTTTCCACAATACAAGGTTACAGTAACATGTCCACGTATGAAAGTGTGACCATGTCTCCTGTCTTATCATTACTAGTAAACTTAGAGGTAAACAATTTCAGTTCTGTTCAATTCTTAAGGAAGATAAATGCACAGGCATCCACACACAAATATCTCTCTCTTTTTTTTTTTTTTTTTTTTTTTTTTTTTAATAAAGGAGTAAATACTTGAGCAAAACAGAGATGGGTATCTGACCCAAGAGCTTCAGAGTTTTCCTGGGTTGGAAATATTCCTGGCCTGTCCCTTCAGGCATCCATGTGGATGCTGCCTTCCCACAAATTCTATGTGAATGTGATCTATATGTTGTAGGACTTGCTTCTCTCCTGCAGTGTATAGTCTTTTCTTTTTATTTCCAGCTTTAATGGCATTTAATAAGTAACAGCAGAAAGAGAGATATGGGAAGAGTCTGATAGGTTTGACCTAGTTTATCCCAAGAACTCAAATCCAGTTTTTCTGTCATTAAACTGTGCTACAGACTGACTGGAAAAAATACCAAGTAGTTTTCGTGTGAAGACTGTGGAATATAATGTTTGTAGAGTTGTGCCAAGCGTTTGGCCARTATCTTGAGGATCAAGAAGTATTAGGAAATAATCCAATCAAATCTGTTTTTTCCAAATTTGTTTTGATTTTCAGTTCATCTTTTCCTTTTGCTGATAGCTTTCCAAAGTGCTTATGTACTAGGCCTTGTCTTTCTGTTTTAGATTAAGTTTCTTGCAAAAGAGACGTCTTGCTGTGTTTGAATAGTGTTTTGTGTATTTATGCCTGCCTCTCTGAACACCTCTAGCCTGTCCTGAAATTTCAAAAATACTTTAGTAGTTTGAAAAATGTAACCTGAAATGACAGACTACTGAAAAAAAGAAGAGGGGAGGGTAAATTAAAWCCATGCGATCTTCAGGAAGGAATACAGTAGATGTAGACCACTGTTTGCCCAAAGCAGGCCTGCCTACACGAAACTCGAGGCAATAGTCATAGCAATGCATGATATGTTGATTTGAATCTTCACAGAGTCATGGCAGAACTTTATGCAGGCTCTTGGGGAAAAAGGCATCTGGCGGTTTTGCTTTGCATGGAAGACCAAAGCACCTCAGTCAATAATAACAAAAACAAAAACAAAAACAAACAAACAAACAAAAAAACTACGCAAGACAGAACTGTATTTGAAAGARGCTGACTCTAGTGGAAGAACTAGGGACTAACAATAGCTGGAAAAAAACATGCTGGAAGGTTTTCCARATCTGCCCAGACTTGTTTAGTGTAAACCCTCTGTGCCAGTGTTTAGGTGTTGTGAACAGGCTGATCATGTCACTGGAGGACTATACACTGAGCATTTTCTGATCTTCTCCAAGAGGTAATTCACTGGAAATACTGCTTATTAAATATTTTCTTTACTCCTAGTCAAAATTAGACCTTGCAAAACAATGAAAGCCGTTGAACATAAAGATGCTCATATTCCTAGAGCTTCAACTATATTCTGTATTAGCTGCTCCATGTATCTAGAACTTCAATTATATTCTGTATTAGCTGTTGCATCMATACAGATTTAAAATGGAGATTGAAAATGTATAGAATCTAAACTCTTTCTCTTTTGGTGCTAACTTAGCACCATAGCTCAACTTAACTAATGCTCCTTAGCCTTAGGAGTTAAGAGACCTTGATTTCATTCCCAAATCTGCAACTCATTCTTTACATAATCTTGGTCTATTTGCTTTTTGTATATTTAAAGTGAGTATAATCTTTATTTGCCTTTTGAAAAAAGTTTCATAAACTTCATCTGGAAAACATTATAAAACCTGAATTTTCAGTAGTAATAACTTTCCTTTTCCACAAACTCCTTTCCTCAACACCCCTTCTTTTCTAAATAGATGTTAATTCCATTGAATATTAYTTCGATAACTGAAGAAACTTTTTCCTCTCAAATTAATAAGGATTTTGATAGCTCGTAAAATAATGTATTTATGAGCACTAAGATTGGTACTAGTTATGCTGCTGTTGTGCTGATTTGCCCAGCCAGATGACACAGTCCATGTTATTTTTGCTTAGTGGAGAGACATCGAAAGAAGAAAATAAATGCTGGAATAAACAGAATTGGAGAACTTATTCCCTGTTCTCCAGCCCTTAAACAGGTAAGTGTCCATTCAGATGTACATAGAAACTTCTTGTAAAATGCTTGCGCATGTGTCCGTGTCCACAGAAGTGTAATTACTTGTTTTGATACTTGTCTCATGCAGAAGGCAAAACTGTCTGAATTAATATGCTCAGAAATCTTGGATGTTAACCATATTACAAAAATTATTTGCAGTRGAATTGCCTACTGGAAATGCAGAGCCATATGAATGTAATTACATAGATGTTGAGCTGCTTATCTGAAGGTGCTCCATACCACTGCTGAAAAAATGAGAGTATGAGTTAGACATGCAACTGACTTTCTCCTTAGTTCATGTGTGTGATACTTTGGATCGGGTGCTAGATAGATTAACTTGCCTCTAATGACCTAGTCAGCTTGCTGATGTCTGCCTGTGGATTTGATTCAGTCTTCCAAAGTTTGCATCAAGCGTGGCTGAATGTTAGYAACAACAGAAATTATAACTCCTATCTCAGCTGGTGTCTACCCTGTTGTGTTGACCAAATAGCTGTTTGCCCTTTTCTCTGTGAAAAGGGTGGCAGACCACTCTGGTGGATCTTACCAGTGTGTTGCCAGTTAGATTGTGCAGCTCCTGTTTGTCAGGTTGTTTTCTATGGATGYTGTTGAATGTAGTCTGTATGATGCTTGAGTGATGAAACCTGTGGGTTAAGCAAGATTGTTTTTCAGGTCTTTCTCCTAAACCCTTCTCTACCCTTTTCWGATAATCACTTAATGTCCCAAGATTTAAACAGAACAGCACACACACTTATTTTTATAGTCTTTTGTATAATCTGATGAAAGCAATTCACCATGTCAGTAATGGCAATAGGAACAAGCAAGGCAGTGTACTCGTGAAAAATGAAACAAGGCAAGTGGTTTGAGGCTGGTGCCTTGAAGCTGTCTTCTTCAAGACAGAATAGTTTACAGCAGAGATTAGTCTATCACTAGCAGTTCCTGGAGAATAGTAGAACAAGAAAGAAATGAGGAAACAATAAGTTTAGCAAGTATAGCTTCATAAAAGGAATATGGTGGGCATTACAAAGTATTTCCTCTTCCTAAATTATCCAGTAAATTAGTTTCAAAATCATTCATAAATCTRTCTGAATAATTCTTCCACGTTGGTTTCTTTCCAGGTAAAACTTTTACAAAGCAATATCCTGGTAATTTCATGTCATCATAGAACAGTTGTGGTTGAAAGGGGCCTCTGGAGATTATCTGGTCCAGCTCCTCTGCTCAGGCAGGGTCAGCTAGAGCAGGTTGCCCATGTACCATGTCCAGCCAGGATGTGATGTATAGGTTTATTGTGACATATATGTTTTCTAGTGGACACAAATATTAGGCTGTTCAGCAGGCAATGATGCTTGCTATTTTTGGGGTCCATGGCTTATTATCTAGCTTTGGTATCAGAAAATGATAGCTTCTGCATTGAAACTTTTATTTCATAGAAACTCATTGCATTTAGGGTCAGCGTCACTTATGAAACCTGTAGTTCATTTAAAAAGCAACATTTGTCGTTTAAATTAGCATATCTTTTAAAATGAAGACTATTTGATATCTGGAGTACTGTGTCAAGTTCTGGGCTCCCCAGTACAAGAGACACATGGAGCTACTGGAGAGAGTCCAGCGTAGGGCTATGAAGATGGTCAGAGGGCTGGAGCATCTGCCCTATGCGGAACAACTGCGAGAGCTGGGCCTGTTTAGCCTGGGGAAGAGAAGACTGAGGGGGGGGATCTTGTCAATGTGTACAAAGTACCTGAAGGGAGGGTGTCAAGGAGATGGGGACAAACTCTTTTCAGTTGTCCCATGTGACCAGACAAGAGGCAGTGGGCAGAAACTGAAGCACAGGAAGCTCCGCCTGAACGTGAGGGGGAATTTCTTCMCTGTGAGAGTGACRGAGCMCTGGMRSAGGTTGCGCAGAGAGGTTGTGGGGTCTCCTTCTCTGGAGATMTTCAAAGCCCAYCTGGATGCAACCCTGTCTAAYATGCTGTAGGTGACCCTACTGAGCAGGGAGGTTGGACTAGATGATCTCCAGAGGTCCCTTCCAACCTTACTRATTCTATGATCTGAAGCATCATTAATGGGTCTGTCAGTGACAGATCTTTCTCCTAATTTTATATATATTTTATTTTAAAGAGCAAGAACATGATCCTGGATCAGGCCTTTAAGTATATAACAGAAATGAAAAGACAGAATGATGAACTTCTGTTAAACGGAGGGAACAGCGAGCAGGGTAAGTAAATACTTCCATTGGAGGTTCTAGAATTTCTGTCATTTATTTATACTGTGTGTGTGTTAGTATTGACTAATAAAAAAGCCAGGAGCTCTTATTTTCTCTTGATAACAAACTTTAGGAATCCCAARACATTATACACATACAGAGAAAATATAGCTGCTTAGAGTAACCTGAAAACAGGAAGCTAAAGAAAATGCCCGGGTGCATATTCTTGCACATAACTATGAGATGCTGAAGCAGTCATGTTATGATATACAGTAATTAAAGAGCTTTCAAGTACAAAATCATCTGGTAGACTCCACCCTGATTTACTCTRCTTGACTGCCTGAGTACCTGCTGTCAAAAGCTGTAATGACCAGAATAATTTCTAACAAACTTGTCAGGTGTTTTTCACTGAAATTGTGGGGTTCCTTCATGCACAGAGCTATTTTTCCCGTTAAATACTTCAGAAGTGATAATAGCATATTTAAAAAAAACAAAATGCATCATATTAAATCTTACTGAACAGATGCACAAAAATGTAGTAATATRGAGGAATGACAGAAATGAACTCATAGGTAACATTATCGCTTATGATTTTTCTTTCTCCCTATCGAGTGGAATTCTAAACAGTTCATTTTTATTTCATCCATGCACTTGCTTTGAAAAAGCTAGGTGACTTTTGTTAGGTGAGCTATCTCCAAGTACATTGCCAACTTTTGTGGCTTTACATAAGTGTTTTTGTATTTAATTTGCACATCACTTCTATATGTAATGAAAATTAAGTGTCCTGGAAAGCCATGAGATCATTAGTTAAATAAAAACAGTTTTAGTGCTTACAGAGGGTCAGGGAAAGGAGAAAGATAAATTAATGTGCTTATCTTTCCTTTTGTCACTAAAAAATTAGACCAGTTTCGTCTGATTTAGTCTTTATATATATATATATATATATATATATATATATATATATATACACACACACACACACACATCTATGTGAGTATATATATGTATGTATATGTGTATATTTTTCTAAATAAATAAAATATTAATAATTAATAATATAATTAAATAATTTAAATAATAAATAATTTGATATATCTGACTACTGGTGATTGAGCAGTCTGTGAGGTTCATTCACTTTCCTGCTCAGTAGAGAGGTTTATCAAGAGTGTTCATTTATGTTTAGGYCTTAACCATTTGAAGAGAGCATACATTATCAACAATTTATCTCAGTACTGCCATATAATTTGGAGAAAAAATTCTATGTAATGTTACCTAGTATTTGCACTGGTGTTGATGTAATGGAATGTTTTCACTGTTTTGTAGCTGAAGAGATAAAAAAACTACGGAAACAGCTGGATGAACTCCAGAAGGAAAATGGGAGATACATTGAATTGCTGAAAGCAAATGATATTTGTCTGTATGATGATCCTACAATCCACTGGAAAGGGAATCTCAAAAATGCAAAGGTCTCAGTTGTTATTCCCAGTGATCAGGTTCAGAAAAACATCATTGTCTATTCAAATGGGAGTCAGCCCAATGGAAATAACCAGGGAGCATCTGTCCAGGGAATAACATTTAATGTTGGTCATAATTTACAAAAGCAAACAGCCAATGTTGTTCCAGTCCAGAGAACTTGCAGCCTAGTGACTCCTGTGACAATTTCTGGTATTTACCCTACAGAAAACAAGCCATGGTCTCAAACTACAGTTTCTCCACTGTCATCTACTCAGCCAGTTGTAGCAGGAAATGTTATTGAGCTTTCTACAGCAGAGAACGAGCGAGGAGTGCTTGGTACTGCTCCTGTCAGCTCACAGAACGTTTCTCGCTCCGGAACAGATCAAGGACTACAGTGTTCTTCAAGTAATACACCACAGAATGATCAGAATCTCCCCAAAAGTAAAAATGATCAGGAAGGCACTAAATTAACCAAGAAAACGGTCCCGCAGGGCGTCAGCATTCCTCCTAGTACCTCCACTGAAGCCTTTCAAGTTCAACAGGTGAATGAGACCTGTTCAAAAGCACACAGTTCTAGGAATGAATTGCCAGAAAGTGGTGTAATTTCAAACACTGATGCAGGTTGTATGCCACCTATGAGACTGTCTACAGCAGATAATTTTTCTTCTGTAAATGTCCTCAAAAATAGAGACTTAAGCAGTGCTACGACTTCTGCAGTAGAAGGAGTTAAGGCTGTAACTGCAATAAGCACTCTGCCTGCCAGTCCCCTAGAGAACTGCTGGTCTTTCTCGGGCTCTTCAGGTGTTGGCAGTTCAGATCTGAAAAACATGAGTAGCCTTACACGGATGCCTTCAGCTGGAAATACGCAGACRACATGGACAACTTTGCAGCTAGCAGGAAATACTGTTCAGCCACTAAGCCAAACACCGTCCAGTATAATGACTGCACTATTAAATGAGCCAGTTAATGGTGCTGGTACCATATCTTCTGCTCATAGCAGACCTTTGACTACAAGCATCAGTTGGAGCACTTCTCTGCCTGGAGATGGGCAGGCAGCTGAACAAATTGTTGTGACCTTGCCCTCGTGCCCATCCTTACCTATGCAGCCATTAATCAGTCAGCCACAGGTTAAAACTCAGGCTGCAGGAAATATCCTTCCATTGAATTCAGCTATGCAGGTGATTCAGATGGCTCAGCCTGTTGGGTCAGCTGTTACAGGAGCACCAGCTAACCAGAATGTCATAATTCTCCAGCCTCCAAACGCTGCTCCGTGCCCTCCAATTGTGAGAGCAGAAGTTCCTAGCCAAAACGTTAGTCAGCAGATTGTAATTATACAAGCTGCTAACCAGAACCCTCTTCCCCTCCTCTCTGCGCAGCCTTCTGCTTCTGTAAGAGTTCCCATGAATGGGCCTACTCCAGTCACAAACTCCAGCAGTTCTGTACAAAATGCCCCTCTACCACAGACTTTTGGAGGGAAACATCTTGTCCATATATTACCGAGGCCATCATCTCTGCCATCTTCTAGCTCTACACAAACATTTTCAGTTACAGTATCAAATCAACAGCATCCTCAGACTATCTCATTAAATGGGCAGCTGTTTGCATTGCAACCTGTAATGTCTTCGTCTGGAGCTTCAAATCAAGCCCCTATGCAAATTATTCAACCTACGACCAGCGAAGATCCAAATACCAATGTTGCCCTCAATACATTTGGTGCTTTAGCTAATCTCAATCAAAGCATATCACAAATGGCTGGACAAAGCTGTTTACATTTATCTCTCAGCCACCCTACCAATCCAACAACRGTCAATAACCAGATAGCCACAGTTAACTGTGTGTCGTTAACAACTTCTGCAGCATCTTCGGTATCTTCAGAAGGTTCTGTATTAACTAATGCATCTAATCCAATAAATGCTTCCCCTAAAAAAGCTGCTACTGGTTTGTCATCTACTACAAAATCAAAAAGGACAAACAAAAAGCCAACTACAAAAAAACACTTAGCAGTCGGCAGTAAAGTGTCTGGTCCAGTAGTTCCTTGCAAAAATGCAGGAAAGGTTGATTGTGCTACTGTGGAAACTGTAGTCAAGCATTCAAATGGTGAGGGGTTGCTCGAAAGCACGCCAGCAGTATCCCAAACTTTACCTACGTCGCAGGCAGGCACTGTGGTAGCATCAAGTGGTGTAAGCATTTCTGACTATCRTTCCAAAGAGACTGTGAGCTCTGAACAGACTATGGGATCCTGCTGTGTGCCAGGGCTCAGTTCAGCAGAGATACCCAGTTCTTCACCGCTTGAGTCGGTGATGTCAGAACAGCTGGCACTGATCCTGCCGACTGCCAAAGATGCTGCTCCTCTCCAGGAAGCACGGAGATCTCCCAACAATCCACCACCCGACTCTGTGTTGCCAGAGTCTTCCAAACCCTGTGAAACCCCCAGCACCTTAACGCCCTCTCTTASTGAAGCACATGTGACAAATTCTCAGGTTGCTGGGACATCAGCGGCACAAAGCACCACAGCAGATCATACTTCTGATGCAGGGACAATTTCAGAGTCCTGCAACATTGAGCAAGATTCTTCAATTGAAATGCAAGACACAGACTTGTTAGAGGGACAAGGTCTAACCAAAATGCTCTCTGATCTCACAAAAGAAAGAACAGCCGTGGAAAAAACCTCTTCTTTTTCMGTTCATGAGGAGCATTCTAATTTTCCCACAGAAAACTCTAAATCAGTGAATTCGAATGTTGATCTGCCTCAGAAACAGGAACTCTTGTTAATGAACACAGAAAGTGATGCTCTTTCCCAGCATCATTCCTGCATTTCTGATCAGGAGGTGGTTGGTGCTTCCCTTATTACTAGCAGGCAGGCAGACTCGCCAATGTCAACTAGCTCTGGCAGCAGTCGAGGGTTCTCAGTTGCATCTATGTTGCCAGATACCACTAGAGAAGATATTACTAGCAGCACATCAACAAATACATGTAATAGCTGCACTTTTTCAGAACAAACTGACATTGTAGCTCTTGCAGCAAGAGCCATTTTTGACCAGGTAAACCTTGAGAAAGGTGGAGGAGGAATACAAATTAACATGAGGGAAGCTGTTTCTAAAGCAAGTGATGTTGCACCCTTGGAGAAAGAGCAACAGCCTTATAAGCCACAAGCAGTGAAAGAAAACAGTACAGGTCAACTAGAAACAGCACCAAACAAGTTCACTGCTCAGGATACAGTACAAACAAATGTTGATAGGCAAGTTGAAAAAACAAGCTGTTCTGTAGGAGCTGTGGAAACACCAAACACTTCTTTGCAGATTTCAGTGTCCCAGTCACCAAACATAACCAGTTTAAGTGTAAATAATCTAATACACCAGAGTCATGTTGTCCATCCGCTTGTGAGTTGCTCAAATTTATCCCAGCCTTCAGAGCCAGCAAGTGTTCCTGCAACTGTATGTCTTTCTATTCCATCTAGTTCATACGTAAATCAGTCTCCTGGACCAGCTATGATGAATGAGTATGCTCAGGAACAACTGAATGCTATTAGGGCAAACACCATGCAGGCTCCCCAGCTGCAGGAGTCGCACTTAAAGCAACAAAATCATGAAGGTCGCAAAGACTCTGCCAAACGGGCTGTTCAGGATGACCTTCTGCTCTCTACAGCAAAGAGGCAAAAGCAGTGCCAGACAACGTCCATAAGGCTTGAAGGGATGGCATTGATGAACCGAACACCAGAGGGTGTTGCTGATCAAACACAGATGCTAGTCAGCCAGATTCCTCCTAATTCATCCAATTCAGTGGCATCAGTGAGCAATCAAGGACACGCTGATGGCCTTAATAGGTTATTCCCATCAAACAGCAACTTTGTAGCATCAGCTCTGAGGCAAACTGAAGTTCAGTGCAGTTCTCAACCTTCAATTTCAGAGCAGCAAGGCCAGACAGGGCAGCACTTGCAGCCTATTCAGCATGTTCCTGCTCAAGGTATATCTCATCTTCATAGTAATCATCCATTCTTAAAGCAACAGCAGGCTGGACAGTTAAGAGAGAGGCATCACTTGTATCAGCTGCAGCGTCATGTCACTCATGGGGAAAATTCAGTCCACTCTCAACCTCACAGCGTACACCAACAGCGAACAATACAGCAGGAGGTGCAAATGCAAAAGAAACGAAATCTTGTCCAGGGAAACCAAGCCACACAACTTTCTCTACAGCAAAAACACCACGGAAGTGATCAGACGCGGCAAAAAAGTGGCCAGCCTCATCCTCACCACCAGCAACTGCAGCAGCAGATGCAGCAGCACTTTGGAGGTTCCCAGGCTGAAAAGAACTGTGAAAATCCTGTGACAAGCAGGAACCATCATAACCACCCTCAGAGCCACATAAATCAGGATATTATGCATCAACAGCAACAAGATGTCAGCAGCAGACAGCAAGGTTCAGCTTCCGAACATGTGTCAGGGCATAATCAGATGCAGAGACTCATGACCTCAAGGGGCTTAGAGCAACAAATGGTGTCCCAGGCAAGTATCGTAACCAGACCATCAGATATGACGTGCACTCCGCACAGGCAGGAAAGAAATCGAGTTTCTAGCTACTCTGCTGAGGCACTCATTGGGAAGACACCATCTAATTCAGAACAGAGAATAGGAATATCTCTTCAAGGCCCTCGAGTTTCTGACCAGCTTGAAATGAGAAGCTATCTTGATGTTTCTAGAAATAAAGGGTTGGTCCTTCACAACATGCAGGGCCGTATATCTGTCGATCATACAGTTGGCTCAGATGTGCAACGGCTCTCTGATTGTCAGACATTTAAGTCAGCTGGACCCAGTCAGCAACCAACAGGCAATTTTGATGTACAGGCCTCAAGAAACAGTGAAATTGGTAATTCTGTATCATCTCTCAGGGGCATGCAATCGCAAGCATTTCGAATCAGTCAAAATCCTGGGCCTCCCATAGAAAGACAGAAGAGATTACCCTATCCGCCTGTTCAGGGTATTCCAACAGGAAATTCTCTTCCACCGAGGGAAAATGAAAATACATGCCACCAAAGTTTTATGCAGAGTTTACTTGCCCCTCACCTTGGAGATCAAGTTAGTGGAAGCCAAAGATCAATCTCAGAACATCAAAGGAGTACTCAGTGTGGCGCCTCCTCCACAATTGAATATAACTGTCCTTCAGCACGAGAAAGCGTCCACATCCGAAGAGATGGCGATGGTCAGAATAGGGAAAGCTGTGACATGTCTATCGGTACAATTAACACAAGGAACAATTCTTTAAATATTCCTTTTTCAAGTTCTTCTTCCTCAGGAGATATTCAGGGTCGAAATACAAGCCCAAACATTTCTGTGCAGAAGTCCAATCCCATGAGAATGACAGACAGTCATGGAACAAAGAGCCACATGAATACGCCTGTTTCTAGCAACATGCATGGAGTGGTGAGGCCAGCTCACCCCCATCCTGCGGTTTCTCATGGAAATGCTGACCAAGGGCAACCTTCTGTTCGTCAACCAAATTCTTCAGTTACTCAGAGGTCAAGGCATCCTCTGCAAGATAACGGAGGTTCTAAAATCCGTCAGCCTGAAAGGAATCGATCTGGAAATCAAAGACATGGAAATGTTTTTGACCCAAGTCTTCCCCATCTTCCCCTGTCTACCAGTGGCAGTATGATACTCGGGCGCCAACAGTCTGCAATAGAAAAAAGAGGAAGCATTGTCCGTTTTATGTCTGATGGTCCACAAGTGTCTAATGATAATGCTGCCACTGACCAGCACACTCTCTCTCAGAATTTTGGATTCCCTTTTATTCCAGAGGGTGGCATGAATCCCCCAATAAATGCCAACGCGTCTTTCATTCCRCCGGTTACTCAGCCTAGTGCCACTCGAACACCAGCTTTAATCCCAGTAGATCCTCAAAATACTCTGCCGTCCTTCTATCCACCTTATTCCCCTGCCCATCCTAGTCTTTCCAATGACATTTCTATCCCTTACTTTCCCAACCAAATGTTTCCTAATCCAAGCACAGAGAAGCCGAGCAGTGGAAGTTTGAACAATCGCTTTGGATCCATCTTGTCTCCTCCCAGGCCTGTCGGTTTTGCTCAGCCAAGTTTTCCTTTGCTTCCAGATATGCCACCGATGCACATGACCAATACGTCACACTTATCCAATTTTAACTTGACATCTCTGTTTCCAGAGATAGCCACAGCTCTTCCTCCAGATGGTTCAGCAATGTCGCCTTTGCTTTCGATTGCAAACACATCTGCTTCCGATTCTTCCAAGCAGTCCTCAAACCGACCTGCCCACAATATAAGCCATATTCTAGGTCATGATTGCAGTTCAGCTGTATGAAAACTCATAGACCGACTTCCAGTCTGACAAATTGTTGATGTACTTAAGAAAGACAAAGTGGATCTTGCTGGCATCCCTGAAGAGACCATTCATAGTGTCACTGTTTATTTGCCTATATGTATGTATATGAATACTTTCGTATTTATATACACACTGTATTTCCATCCACCTTACTAACTTTAAAGCACCAGTGCCTATAGCAATGCTTACTTACTGGTAAACGGTAAGAATGCAACATTTAGAGCTGTGCAAATATTGATTGTTGATTTTGCAACATTCAAGTTTGATGTCTGATTGTTCCAGGGTAATTGCCACCCTCAGTAATACTTGTATATAGAGACAGAAGTGAAAGCATCCATATGGGAGACAGAAAAAAAAATGTTAAAGATTTCGTTTTCATCCTAATGAATTCACCTGAAGCTAAGAAGAACTTGAAGAGGCTTGGGTTTATCTTTTCCTTTGTAAAATATCTTCAGGAGACTCAATACAAGTCAAGTCTGTGTTAATCTGGCGTTAATTGATAAAGACATTTGTTGTGCAGTTTTTTGTCTATTTGAAGCCTGTCACATACACTTGACTTAAAGCTGACTTTACCTGGAAAAAAATACTGTGTATCTCCATGGTCAGCAATTAAAAATACTCTTTTAGAGAATTCAGATTCCTTTAAGATATGACTTTCAGTTTCCAAGAAGAATTTTGTTTGAATCTGTTTTACCAATGGCATCATTTAGTGCTGCAGTTTGTCAATGTTTTCATGGAACTTAGCACTCCCAGTGCAGTCAGCAGAGACCCAGCAGTTGTATTTGTTGCCATTTCATTGTTCATATGCTGCAAGTTACCTCAGGGTATTTTTTGTACCTTGTTTAGCACCTTTTTAAGTTCTTTCTCTTCCCCCTCTCCTTTTCTTTGACTCATGCTCAAACACCAACTTCCTAGTTTCTTTGATTGAAAGCCCTCTGTTGTACCAGACAGCACAAGAGTACGGGGCTTATGGCATGCCACAGAAATTAATGGGGTTTCTTGTGGGCGCAGTTGCTGCTTAACATTGCTAACGGCATAAGGGCCTAATTTAATATCAGTACCTTGCACTTGAATAGCACCTTTTATCTAAGCCCATATGATTGTGGGTGGAGGAGGAACAAGAATATGTTCAGACTGAAACATTTGCATACCAGGAAGACATTGCGATTTGAGCATGATGAGGGAGGGGAAATGGGTTTGTATGTGTGCAAGAGACAGTGAATGTGTGTGGGCTAGTTTAAGTCTCCAGTACTTTGACAGATTTTGGTCCCATTTCTTTTAAAGGAAAGGGAAGAACTGCGTAAGTTTTATTTATTTAATGGCTTCTGCATTGTGATTTTTTTCTTGAAACAAGGCAGAAATATGTCTTTTGTTTTTATGATTGGAAATACCATTCCAGATCTTCTTCTTTAAGTAACATAGCAACTTCAGGGTTGCTTGTATGCAGTCCTCCTTTGCCCAGCTGATACAGCTGGGAAGGAGGAGTGGCTGGAATTGCTCTGTGGCCTCTTCTGTGCTCAGGGCAAACTTAGAAACCTGGTGTATTGCTTCCCAGTGCATCCTGTTGCTGCTCTGGGAGCTGTAATACGTCCCTCCCTAGTGCCTCTCTTCGGGTGTGTAGTATAGGGAGGGCATATCTTGTCTTCTTTATGAAGCAATTCACTGTTTTATAGGGTTTTTTTTGTTTTTTGTTTTTTGAAAAGGCAGAAAGAAAGATATTCTTCCATCTCCAGGAGCTGGACCCACAAAGAGGTTGGAAGGTTGGAAGTTTTTTTTCATAGCTCAACGGCCTAATGGCCCTTTTATTTTATTTTATTTTATTTTGCTAGGTCTTGTTGTTATGCTGTTCCAGGAAAGTGAAGAGACTTTAGCATAAGTAAGAGCTGGGGTATGACTGTAGTCCATCCTGAGGATGTCTCCATTGTTAATATTACCTGGGGTGTGATGCTTTCCTGCAAAGCTGAGTAAAATGATTCTATCTCAAAGTGGGAATTGTTTTCTGAGTCAAATGGAGGGTATCTTTAGGACACTAAATTTAAGTGGTGCTTTGATTTTCCTTATTTATTAAAAATAATAGATGGACTATTTATTTCATTTCAAAGCAAGTGTGCTTTTCTGTGTTTGACTGTAAAATGGGCTGTCAGAGTATACTTAGTGCCAACATGGCAGCATTTGGCCTATGCAAAATAGTAGGGTTAGGAATGGCTGCTAGTCCTCAACTCTGAGCAAACAGCAGGTTTGATTTTCCTCTAGTCAGACTCTTAGATCCAATTGATTTTTCTAATGCTGTAGATCCCAAATGGACTGTCTCAGCTAGTAGAATGATTTCTGTAACATTGGATACCTTCATTGGTTCTGGATGGTAAGGACAGGAGGAGAGAACCAGCACCTGTACTGTTCAGTGTGTATGAAGAGTACCTTCACCTCTCGGAGGAATGCAGAACAGTTATCCTTCTTTTTTTTAATGGCATTATTCTTTCTGGAAAAGTATATTTAGTTTTCAAGAAAAAATACTGGAAAATTAAGCCCTAGTTTATAAATCATTCTATAAAAGTGTAAATCCTGCTCATCATTCCAGGCATTCGTGTATTACCACATTAGTTTCCAGTGTTGGGAAAACTCCACACAGTATCTTTGAAAACTGGAGTGAGTTTGTGAACTTATATGGATATATTCTTTTGTATTGATTTCAATATTGATTTCAGTGGTGTTGTATCAAGGTTAAATGTGATCCAGAGTATTCACAGTAGAAGACATTGGCTGTGKTTTTTTTTATTATTATTACTTTATGTTGTGACTCATTTTCTGAGCTGATGTATGGTAACAGGCAGTAACTTTGTTAGTTACTTTCATATGCCCCCTTTTCTGCTTACAAAAATAATCAGAAATAGTAACTCATTTCACAGAATACCTGTAGTGCAGGTAATCACAATATGGGCATTTTAGAGATAGAAMGAGAATGTAATTTTGCAGGAACTGCACCTTCTTGCAGTGTATGGCTCAAAAGCAATTACCATGCAAGCCGTAGTCTTCTCTAGAGGAGTGTATCTTCCATTGCTGTTCCAAGGTATGGTAATTCCCTTGTAATTACCAGTCCACTTTATGCTCCTTCTCAAGATTTTCTGTAAAAGTAACAAATCCAGGAAGAAGAAATACCATTTCTTTACCCTTTGTGATCATGGCAATTTCTGTTGAAGTTCAACCACATACTGCTGCCATAAATGATGCTAAATCATCCTGATGTCATGTGTGTGGGATCAGRAAGACTAATATGAAAAGAAAAATAGGAAGACATGTTAAAACCTTCGGAAAGCTTAACAGTGGAGCTGCTTATTCTGTAAGGAAGGTGGGCTAGGTGGCCTTTTGTTGTACACTAGACTTATTCTTGAGTAAACAGTAAAAACAGCTATTTCGCTTAGCCTGGCTTATGGGTATAGTGATAACTTGGTCTGAAAAAAGCAGCCTCTCTTTCAAAGGGAAGCCATTGCTCACTTTGAGGAATGACTGGCAGTTTTGGGAAAACATCTAGGCTTTTCTTATTTATGGGATTACTTCAGAACATATGCTTTATAATAACTAAAATTTCCCACCTAATCTGCTTTAAGGCAAAAGTACAGAACGAAACTCTGTCTGTTTGGTCCTAATTATCTTTGAGAGCTTCACTCAGATGCATTTCTCCAAATGATATTATTTATTCCAGAATGGCAGTAATGTTGTACTGCAAACTGCTGTTTAGCCCAGTTAAAGAAAAATTGGCTCAGGTGTGTATTCTCTTGGTAAATTGACTGTTTGAGCTGGTCTTTAAATGCTAAATCTGGCCAGGTACCCTGGTTTGAGTGATTTGTGAGTTTGTCACAGGCTGCAGTCTCTTACACRTTTGTGCTCGTATGCGTTGAAGGGGGACAATTGATGGCCTGGCTCTTTCCTGTCAGGAGAGGGGAAATTAGATGTTTGTTAGGTGKTTTTTGCTAGTTTCTAATGGCAACATTGTTCTGGGTTTTCTTCTTAACTGTAAACTCTGCTTTGACAAGGCCATGACTCGGTGTCTCGCATTAATTCTGTAGAAGAAGTTGTTTCAGCTGCTCTTGGCTGCTGGTTATTTCCAAGACCTCAGCTCCCAGTCTGGGATCGAGTGGAAACAGTTACGTCTCTCTCTCTCTCTTTTTTTTTTTTTTTCTTTTTTTTTTTTTTTTTTTTTTTTTTTTTGAAACTGTTGTGTTTAGGTGGCAAGTTGATGAGAAGACCTTAAGCAAGGCTCACCTTTACCCCACTGTATGCTTTGGGGAGAGGGGAAACTCTTGGAAAAGGAGTTTCTTTAAGTTTTGCAAATCAAATAATTCTGTTTAGTTTGTTATAGTAAGACTGCTACAAGCAAATACATTTTCTTCATCATACCTCTATGGCACTAACAACTTGGTATCCTTTTTCTCCTAAGAATTACCTGGCRAGTTTGTTTGTTTTTAAAGGTATATTTGAGGAAAGATTTTGTGGAATGCAATTTTCTCTTTTGTGGTTCCATAATACTTTTTTGGAGGTTACTTACACTGAGTGTTTTATTTTGTTTTTGAAGAAAGGAAAGGAAAAAATACACAGTACTGTTCACTGGCAAAATCAGTAATAGAAATTAAACGCTCAGAGCTACCTTAGAGTGGGACTGCCACAGTTGATAAGAATTGCGCATCTGAGGCGTTCAGCTTGTCAGAAGCAACTCCAGCAAACAGTAACAAAGGGGTACAGGGCTAAATTGCAGGTATTTTAGTTTAATCCTTGATTAATCCTTTAAGAAACCTAGGAAAATAAGAGCAAAATTAGCAGAAGCTGAAAGCGGGCAATAAAATAGTAAAGTATCAACAGGTGTGTGGGTTTTCTTGGGGAGGGGGAGAGAGAGAGCGTGAAAGATGAGCTCAGTTAATAGCAGCTACAGAAACTTAGAAATGAAGTGATTTGAGCCTGTGTCAGAGCCATACTGTAATCTGTTTTCTAGCTCCTGTTCTCTGCTCCAGTCCCTACTCTGATGTCCAGGGGGGAGAGCACATCTCTGGAAAAAACCGTGCTGTGCTAGTGTAGAGCCTCCTGAATTTTGCACAGATTCCCTACCGCACTTTAAAGCTGCGCCGCTGCTGCTGCTGTGATTCATGACTGTAATTCAGTTGCAGAAAACAAATCGTTTGGCAGGGCAACTGCAAAGGGCATTTCCAGTGAGGAATCATTTCATTAATTTCAAGCCCCTGGTGTCTTTTCACCTTATGCAGAGGTGCTTGTGCAGTCCTGGCGCAAGGACTTCGTCACAGACTTGTCCTGTGACCTGTTGCTGGATGATTAAGCGTAGCCTAGTGTGTCAATAGCTGTGATCGCTTCCTCCATTCCCCAAATAATTTTCAAGCTTGCCACCTTAATAATGCGCTCTCTTTGACATGGGAAGACAGCRTAGAATTGAACCTGTTTACACCAAATTGTTCCAGTCTGTCTGGTTCACTACGGTGATAGAGCTCTCTCTGTATCTTCAGCTAAACTTAAGTTTTCTACTAATACTCGCCTCRCCTGCTGCTGCTGATCCAGTGCCCCTGGCAGTTACAGGGCCAAGAGCGCCGGTGCAGACCTACAGCCAGGCGTATGGCAGCTTTTCCGCCCGTGTGGAAGCTGCCTTGTGCTCCGCAGCGTAAYGCTGAGGCTTCAGAGCACCAGCCCCTTATCCCCACTGGCTGCGTCAAGAGCAAATTAGTCTATGAACTGGTAAAAGAACGTACCTTACACAGCCATCTTCTCTCTGCTAATGGCATGCGCTTAGTTACGCTTGTCCCACCAAAGCCATTTATTATTTGCTGATACCTGTTTTTAAATGATAAATCCGGAAGAATAGCTTGCTCTGGTTTCAGAGGGCTGGCCTTTACTTTGGCGGCTAATTTTTGTATTAAAATATATATATAAAAAGAGGCATTTTTACATGTAGGTTCCAAGTTTGCAATATGATGGGACTTAGCTATGCTGCTACAGCTGTCACAAATGTGAAACAACCGAGGTAGCGTGTTGTACCCATGTTCCTGCCTGCTCACTGTGCGAAGGAAAGCAAATATGGATTTTGCCGCAGGAGATTAATCAAAGACGCTGTTGCCCTCAGTGATGTAAATTATTTTTATTTGGTCCAGAACTTTCTGCTGTACTCCTGTTTTATACAGCTGTGAATTGTTTGGATACAGCTCCAGGGGGAAGTCTGTACTATTTTGTAATGGAAAAAGGAAATCTGCAGTAGAAGTATTATACTGAATGATCAGGAACATCATCTTGCAAGTGTAAATAAGATCTTGTTCTGTTTATTTTGACATCTTTTTACAAATGTGTTGCATTCAGGTGTAAATATCCCAAATCATAATCTTGTTCAGAGTTCTGACATTTCTATTGTTAAATGTAACACTTTGTTTAATGGTTGTAATAATTATTTGTATAGATATGAACATTATAGTATTTTATTAAAAAAAAAGGAAAATGTTCTTTGTGTACCATATTCTTTTGTTACAGTTTTTTTTCCTGTGGAAGACCACACGCAACTCATTTTTCTTCAAGCTGTGTTAAAAAAAAAAAAAGTTTTGCTTTCGAGACTCAAAGTTGAAAATTATAGTTTTCCACAGATAGATATTCTCTGTATATACCAGAGTTATATATCCAAATGAAGTGATAACATAAAACTACCTGTTCCAGAAGAAACATACTCATAATGAAGTATCTAAATCATGCCTAAATCATGCATGGCGTATGTTGCTCCTGTACAGGTAACAGTGATCACTGTGCTAAGAGCGAGCTTTTGGAAGTACCTGCCGCTCTCTGCTTTGGTGGCCGTGACGTGCACAGCGCCACACAGCATTTCTTTGGTCGCAGTTCTAGACCTAGGGGCTGTGATCTGGATTAAACTGCTATAGAGACTCTGCAAGGGCTAAATAAAAGCATCTGGGGAGTTTGAGTAATAGGTGAGGAACTGAGGGAGAGTTAGAAATGCTACAAACCACTTCGTTTTGGAGGATTAAAGGAAGCCTGGATCATAAACCTTAAAATCCTTGTGGATGCCTTCATGGAGGAGGAAGTTTTTTGTTCGTTTGTTTTTAAGTAATTTTACTAAGTTAGATGATTAATTTCTACTTTGTGCCATCTCTGTGATTTGTTAGAGCATCTAGACCTGGGCACGACTCTAGGCATGCACTTCATGTTCTCTGAGCAGCAGAGGTAACCTCAAGCCAAGCTTCCAGGCCAGCTGGTCTCAGCCCGTGCCCCTTACCTTGAGGGCAGCTCAGGCCTGAGACCTTAGCAAAGGGCTGTTCAACTGCCCTKCACAGCGCTGAGCGTGGGCAAAGCCCAGCTTCAGTGCCAGCTTGTTGCTGACGGGAAATTAGGCAGCTAAATGCCTTTAAGGATTGGCTGTTGCCCTTAACACTGGATAAGGTGTAGGCACRCGATGCAACTGCAGTACTTACCCGTGGAGGATGGGAAGGTGCTGCTGAGGGAGGGGGGAGGCTGCTGCTGGCAGGAGAGCTCATAACCGAGCCCTGGTGCGGCGAGTTCCCGCTCGTCATCCTTGCACCTTCCCTACCTGAAAGTTGCTTTGGGTCCTCGGAGTGCTGGTCCCCTACAAATGTGTGGTGTAGCCACACGTACACGAGGGCAACCACATACAAAAGCGCAAGTGGAACTGGCTCAACCTGAGCTTACCCGCCAACCTACCTCAGTCTGAACTAAACCCTGCTAACGTACTGTACAGGCTCAGGAKCACCCTGGTCCTTCTCTTATTCATAAGACCCCTTTTTTGCCACAATTCTTTCTGCTCTGTGTCTGTGCCACTATTTTAATAGGCACAAAAATGCTACTTTTAGCTRCTAAAGTTGTGCCTTCCCATCTCACCAAAGTGCCACATACTTCTTGCAGCTTGGCTCTTTTTCTACCAGCCCAGAGGTTTTGATAGTAGCTGTAACACTGTCAGCTCACACAAGTCTAACAACTTCCCTAAYTTTGACCTTTTAGCATTTATTTAAATAAATGCTATTTTTTTGTCTCTTTTGAACTGTCCTGGGCAGAAAAGCAACTTTACCTAGATCTCCTAAGGGTGGGGGGGGGAAGGCATATATATGTATTATCTGTCCATCCACTCCTGGATTGTGATCAGCAGACCTATGGTAGACAGCTGTTCGGGAGCTTTGTGAAAAGACAACCAAGGCAAAGCAAAGCAACAAGGTCATGTACCTGCTGGGTGGAAAAGCAGCAGCTGCTCAGCACCGGCTTTCAGGCCATGCATCGCYCAAAACAGCTTCAGCCTGCCCACGGCCCTGCGCTGCTTTTTACTCAGGGAGGTGTTCAGAGGCCAAGGCAGGTTTAGCACTGGGGAAGGTGCTGCAGGAGGTGCAGACCGCAGATCTCTCTGAATACCACACTCGTAGTTCTGCTCACAGAGAGAGCCAGCTTGTCTCCTGACTTCACGTGTAAACCCAAGTGTTTAGCAACCACCCGTTGAAAGGTTAGGGCTGGTATTGCTGTGTAGATCTGGGTTCCACAAACACTGAATGCTAGTTTGGCCACCACCACTTCCAGCCAGGGCCTCTGGCCTTTCTTCTGATGGTCTCCTCAGCCCCCACCACAAGACACAAACCCACTGAATGCAGTGGCAGAGGGCAGAAAAGCCAATAGAAAAAACTGAACCATTTTCTTCCCAGTCAAGAGTTGTTAGAGTAGGTTGTAGAAAGAAGGATGAGCATGTGGCAGGGGAGCAGGGACCAGGCTACCTGCCCACTGGCAGCAGAAGGGCCTGAGTGCCCCCCTCCAGCGTGGCAGCCCCACACTAAAACACATGCACTCTTCACAATTGCTGCTCTTGTTTTCCTCCCCACACCTCAGTCTAATGCTGTTTTCTTCAATTAACAGAGAAAAAAGTGAAACAAAACAACAAAAGATGTACTTGAGTCGCACAGGAGCTGCCTGCAGGTCGGGGAGCAGAGGTCCTGCAGCTATGCAGCAAGCATGTCACAAGGTGAATGCATGTGGAGGAAGGCGGATGCGCTGCAGGGCTCCAGGCTTAGGCTGCATTTGGGTGCTGAACACTGCACAGCCAAGCTAGAGCGTGACAGCTGATAACAGAGCTGCCCAAGCGCAAGGCCAGGCCACCCTGCCAGACAGAGGCACCCAAATACCTCCAAAACGTCTGTTTAGATAGCAGTTGTGCAACCTGCTAAGCTCACAAAATGAAGAATTTTTTTGTTGTTGTTGTTGTAGTTGTTGGTTTTGTTTGCACTACCGTCCCTCCTCTTCCCCACCTCTAACTCAAGGGGTCAAGGTGTCGCCGAGAGGGAGTGTTTGCTTGTTCTTGTAAGAAAGTGCATTGGCGTCTCTGGCCAGACTGGCCCACTTTGTATAAAACATTTGATGGACTCAGAAGTGTAACTGCACAGTCCAGTTGCTGCACTGACACCAGAGAAACTGGACAGTTAGTTAAAGCTTGAGTCGCATGAAGAGGCAGCTACTCTAATCTTTGAGCCTCATGCATATGCAGGGTATTAGCACTACCTCAAGCATCTTCCTCACTCCAGCATAGTCTCTCATCTCCAACAAACAAGGCCCCCAGCTCAGGCAAGAGCAACACTTCTCCCTCCGGGTCCCATAGCAGTGGGACAGGTTTTGCCTCGGAGAGGCTCCTCTCAGCTTGGCACTTTGCAGGAGTTGGTGCTCAATGTGCTGGCAGTGACAGGCCATGTTCTCACCTGCCACGGGCCCCCAGTGCCCAAGATGTAACCTACTTCCCTTAGCACTGCAGTCCTGCAAGATCTCCAACGCATGAAGCCTTGTAGCCATCCCAAAGGCCTGTATGAGGCTTGACCTAAGCTTCTCCAGGCATTTGCTAGAATGARATACTCATTAGCGCAAGGCCCATAGTGAGGACTCCAGCATGAAATTTTCTTCCCTCTGATGGAAACAGCTCCTTTTCCTGCTATACCCCAAATCCTGGCCCTGAAGTACTGTCCAGCGTGCTCCCTGCCTCACCTTAACAACATGCAATATCAGCATCACCAGAACATATCACCTTAGCTCCTGCCAAGGGAGCTAGTACTAAAAATGCAGAGAAAAGGAAGGAAAAGACAGTACTTGCAGCAAGGCTAGTGCTGAATATACCACTGCCCTCTGAGGAGGGCTCTGGAAAGACCACAGGCTCCAGAGGTCACCCATCCTGCACACCTCAGCCTGCTCCAGCACAGAAACGATTGTCACAGATTTCGGTTTCACTAACCTATATCAGAGACCTGGAAATGCAGAACATGGGCTCCTGGAGCAGCCCTTGTGTTTGCAGGTGTGGGCACAGAGCATGTGGTACAAAAGAAGCTGTAGAGTCAAACATTCACACACTTTTGGGTTCAGAAACTTAACTCCATCTGCACAGCGAGTTTATGACCATGCTGTGAGATGCAGTCAGCAGCAAGGGTYTGGGGCATTTTGCACCTCTTGTTCTCGGATTTTCCTGCAGTCCTTCTCCCCTGCCACACACCCCAAAAGAAAAGACTCTGCAGGCAAGTTAGTGCCACTGGTCTTGCACCAGCACACCAGGTCCACCACCACCTTGTGCATGTTGTGGCATCTCCTGTCAGGGATGCAGCTACATCTCAGTGCAGCTCCACTCAGGAAGATGATAACCAGGCGACAGCTCTCACCCGGCGTGCCCCTCCGTGCCTCTCAGCACTGCACCGAGTGGCTAGTGACACACAAGAACTTCAGCTCTTTACTCCATTTAGCCCCCCAAAGGCAATTTGGTTAGAACAACAAGACATCAACATGTACATTCAGGAAACTGTTTGTAAGGGTCTTAGTGCAACCTAAGGATGACAGCAGTTGTGTTACACCACTGGGCGCCACCTTGCCTAAAGCACTCTCCTTGCTCCTAACACATGAAGTGAGAAGAAGTTGGATCAACCTGCAGAGCAGGGAGTTGAGAACATCCATTTTATTGACCATCTTGACAAACTGCAACTTAGGAGGAAGAAAAAAGATTTGCACTTTTTTTCAGTGCAAAGCCTTCCTAGAAAATACAGACTTCAGAATAGAAAATTACTACAGCCTCCTGCTTAAGTAAACATGACTGGAACAGAGCCTTTGCATCACTGGATACATGCACATACACCAAAGGAAAAATGCTCGGATAATGACAAAAATAAGGACAGCAAGCCTCAAAGAATACTCTTTAATTCAAAATTAGCAAAGCAGGTCACATTTTACATGCAATGCCTGCAATATTTCACATCTTATTCTTGTTTTTTAAATAACTGAGAATTCATGAAGAATGCAGAAACCATTAAAAAAATATTTCAGATGCAGAAAAGTTGAAAAAGGGAAAAAAGTTTGGTCCAGATCTTTAGATAAAGAGGCCAACCCCAGCCCTCCTAAGATCTCCTCCTCACCCCCAACCCAGAAAGGGAACCTGCTTTGCCAAGTTTGCCCAAAGCAAGGACATAGGAGCCAGAAAGAGACTGAGGTTGCTGGACAGGTTCTTCGCTCCACTTTGCCCCTTTACCAAGGCTCCCTGGACCATGCAGCAAGGGCCAAGAAGCTACGCTGCAAACAAGGCTGCAGCTTYACCACACTGCTGGCACACACTGCTCGGAGGCAGCACTTCTGGTGCTGTAAAGGAGACCACCACGCTGACAAGCACTCAGGAAGGAGCTGCCAGAGGGAAGAGGTGAGGTTGTTCAATGTGTACAAGGAAGAGAGGCCACAACAGCCAAGGCAGGAGGTGCTGCCTCTAGCAGAGCACTCACAGGCAGCTCCAGCTCACCATCTCCCTCAAACCGGGCAGTCCCTTGCATGAGTTTYTCTCGTTACTGTGGCTCCCCTCCAGCCACAGGACAAACATCTCCAATAAAAAGAAAAGAAAACAATCCCCCACTGCCATCTCAGCCTGGAGTCCTTTGCTCACTTGGCAGTTCTTTTGCACACTGGGATGGCTGCAGGACAGGAACTATACGCCCCCCAGAACCTGCTGAGGGGACCCTCTGAGGGCAGCAGGCCCCAGCGTACAGGCACCAGCTGCAGACATGGGAAGAGTCTGCGTTGCGCCTCRAGCCCACACACCAGAGTCGGTGACAAAAACCTCTGGTTACCTCCTTCTTCACTGGCTCCCACTGAAAATGCAGAAGCCAGYGGGCTCTCACTGGCCTCAGCTGTCCAGTGGTGCCTGCCCCAGCAAGTGCTACAGGAAAGGAGCAAGTACTGTCCTCCCTTCCAGTCCTGCCTCAGTTACTGCAGCATCCCTTCATGCTTGCTACGGGATCCAGCTCTTCTTTCCCCTGGGGCTGCTGAGCATGGAAGCAGGTTTGTTCCCAATGGCATCGGTAGCCTGGTGCCTTCGGCCGGCCAAGCAGCTCAAGACACCCCATGCCTCCCCTCAGGGCTCAGAACACTGGAATCTTGTCCCTGCGCACCGTGTCCAGGTCATCGTCCAGGGTTAGCAGGACCTGAGAAGGAGGAAACCACAAGGTGGCACAATCAGCCCTCACTGGGAGACCTGTGACTGGGGAGCACAACAGCTCCTGATGATAGCCGTCATAGCAAGGCTCCACTTGGGGCATGTCTCTACCATGTACAGGAACACCCCCACCTCCACAAGTCACTCTGGCAGCACAGAGCGASTGTGATGCTCCAAGAACCTGAGCAAGCAACCCAACCTGGGCCTGCTCTGATTACCACGCAAACCCTAGTGTAAGCTGGTCCCTCATCACTGCCCCGAAACACTGCTCTGTTCTCCCATCCCAGGGGACACCTCCACCTTTAGCATCACACAGGCCACCAGGCCTGAAAAAAGGGGACCAAGCAGAGGACACCATGAGTCAACTACTGCTATCAAGCAAAGCCCAGGAGTGAGCTGAGCCCCACACCAGCAACCCCACTGTCCAGGAAGAAGGGAGTCCTCCCCCTAAATGAGGAGCTGGGAGCTCCTCACAAACCTGTAAGAGGGTTTTTCAGACCAGCARCCTCTGTTTTCCCCACAAACGCTGCATGACCCTCAGCCCCAGAAGAGATTTGAAGCCAGGAGGTCCAGGGAAGAACAAGCCAAACCAGAAAGTCTAATCCCTGCTCCCAGCAATCACCACAAAGGTGATCTTGAGAGAGAGAGCAGAGAAGAGGAGCTGGGGCACTTTTGTGGGATCCTGGGGCTGCCTCATCTTTATGCAGACAAGGAAGGACAAGGAGGAAGAGAGGGTGATGCCATACAGCAGAGTGACAGGGGCATGGAGCAGGACTTACCAGAAAGGAGAAGAACAAGGCAGCCGCAGAGAGGAAGTGCCAGACATCATGGTCATCAAAGAAGCCCAGCAGGATGCACGGCCGGTTCTTTTCTCGAGACTCCGCCGGAGTCTCCTGGGACAGAGAGTAGAGGATCAGGCCCAATATTCTCTCACACAGGGCYATATCAGGCCCTCTGGAGAATGCCTCATTTTAACGCTCCCTAGGGAAGCCAGGATAGAGCACTGTGCTAGCAAGCCATGAGGTGAAGATAAAGCAGTAACTCGGTGCAGCGYTTCAGACCTGGAAATTGATCTAGGATCACAAGCCATGGCCAGGGGAAACCCTCTGGTCTTTGTATRAGGAATTCTGTGCAGCACAAGCTGCTCAACCTTGCCCGGACACCCCTGCATCAAGCCTCTCAGTTCCAAAGACAAATGCCACATCTTGTTAAAAGGCATCCAGTCTGGATTTAAGAGCCTTTCCGATCACAGAGAGCCCTTGCACCTCTAGGCAGGTTATTTCCTAGCTAGCTTCCCTCCTCAGGGAAGAACCTGCCAGCCAGAGCTCGTCAGGATTTGCCCAGTTTCATCTTTCAGATCCCCAGCTCTTCCACCACCCCCTAGCAAGTGCTTGGGACCAGTCACCACAGGATCAACTGGGCCATATCTTTTCTCCAGGGCTGCATGCATACAGTCATTTTTGGCTCACTACAGCTTCCTGTGTTTCCCTTCCAATTTGCTGAAGGAGTTGAAGGCTTTTAGTTTACTCTAAGTGGCCCCAGACTCTTTCATAGAAGGTGTCTTTTTTTGTGAAGAGGAATAGTAGGGCGGCAACAAGTTAGGGAAGGGAGGATGGTGAGACAGRCAGGCAGGCTGACAGTGAAAGGTGAATGCGAGTTACCTCCCAGCTGCTGAGGTTCTGGAAGAAGAAGTAGAGGGCAGCTGCCCACATCACTGCCGTAGCCACGATGCAGAACAGGGGGATGGGCAGGAGCTTCTCCGAGCTGCGGAGCTGCAGAGAGGGACGCAGCCTCGCAGCGGGCCCAGAGCCATGCACTGGGCCAGCRGGGATCATCTGGGAGCTGGCTGCACCCAAAGGGCTGCAGGCACAGACAGAGCTCCTGGGCACTGCCTGCCCCACAGGGACATAACCCATACACCTCTGAGATGCACTGTGCACGCAGCACCCCATCCTCACACACGGGGCCAGCCTCAGCAACTCCCATGGACCTGGCACAGGCTGTTTCACACCTCCCTGCCAGCAGCTCCGGGAAACCATAGGGGCCACCCTGCCTGCCAGCAGCTCCGGGAAACCATAGGGACCACAGCTCAGGTGTTTTCCCAAGTGCAGGGCATGGAGCCTGGACGTAGCCCTGACATCTCTGTTCCCAGCACGAGAGTTGGGCCCTCCAGAGCACTTCCCAAGAAGAAAGGGAAGCAGGGAGCCCAGAAAAGGGATCTCTGCCCAGCGGGGCTGGCTCTCTGCAGGGCCAGCACAGGTGTCCCTGCCTCAGCTTTCCTGAACTGGGCTTTGGAAAGCAACAGCTGTCTCAAAGCAGGGGCTGAGGAGCTGGTCCCGCAGAGCCACAGAGGAATTAACAGTTTCCTTGGGCCAAACACCACTACAAAAACTCTGGCAATAGCTGCTCTCTGGGACAGTTACTCTCATGAGCCACATCATGGCACCAATGCTTTTTAAAATCCATGTGGGTACTGGCATGGCCCCTGTACTGGCAGCCTTCAACCCAATACTTGTACCTCATCCTGCGCTCAAGTCCCCCACTCCATGGTTCTGCAGGAGCCCAGACCACAGCCAGGTACAGCAAGGCCCATCCCTTCCCCTTTGGGCAGCTGTGGAGATAGGCACCTTTACCTTCATGATGATGTAAAAAGCTAGATACAGCAACAGGTTACAGATGAAGATTCCCAGTATATAGGAGGCGAAGTCTCTGGGTCGATACACTAGTCCAAAGATAGCACTGAGCAGAGAAAGGGAGGAATAGAGATGAACCAGCTTCTTTCATAGCGGCAATCCCCAAACCCATCACTGCCCGCTGCCCTTCCCAGGCTACAGGGCACTGCAACACTGCCACAGCCTCCCAATTCCCTGGAGAAAACATGCTATATGCCTTTGCTTTCTTTGCTGGGAAACAAAGCAGAGTAGACTCAACCATGCTCAGCCCCCACAAGCAACACGACCGCAGAGGAAAGGGCAGGAGCTCTGGGTTGCTTCCACCCGTGGCCAAACACATGTGTCTCTGTAGGGCTTGGCTGCAGATCTGGATATTTAGCAGAAGACATGTTACTGAAAAACAGCTTTAATGAAAAGCAAGGGCTTGGGACAATGATTTCATCCAAGAGCTGGTCCTTCCAGCTATGCTGTTACTGCTGAGCCAAACACTGACAGCCTGACTAATGAGCATCTCTGTCAAGTCACCTTGGCCGTGCTGGAGACCTCCCAACTACGTGGTAAGTAAGTGTGCAGCATAACACAACCCTGAGGTTCCAGTCTGGCTCTGAATGAGCTAGCTCAGATACATGAAGTCATGAGACAGCACCATTCCATGGATCTGCCTACTGACTCTGCTCATTGGATCCATCTCTTTGCCTGCAGGCATGTTTTGGCACAAGCACGGAAGGGTTGTGGCAGACTCCGCTGCATTTCCCCATCACCTCAGGCCACTCTCATGTCAGCACTGAGTCCTGCACAATGACAGGTTTGTGCATGTACAAGTACATAAGACACATACACCCAACACTTACAAGGACCAGTTGACCAGGTTTCCAACAATAAGCAGCACCATCCTGTCCTGAGGGGAAAAAAAAAACCACACTGATTATATGAAAGCAGAAGGAAATACAAAAGGCCTTTGCCTCAGAAATTCAAGATACCAGTGTCTGATGATTTGGATTCTAGTTCCTGCAAATGCATATGCATATGGCTTTCAAATCTGCTCTGTGGGAGCATTTATCAGATGGACATTGCTCTGACACTCAGATTTGAGGAGAGAATTGCAAGGAGACTAAGCATCTAAAGACAACAAGCCCAGCACTTAAGAATTACTCTCAGGATGTTCACTTGTCTGTGATTCCTTTGATTAACTTTCCACTGTTTTCCAAGTTAGAGTTTCCCCTCCTATTATATAGGACAGTTACCACAGAGGAAGGATATGCTTGAAAGAGGAAGTAGTGGAAGGTTTGGATAGCACTGCACATATAYCCACAAAGCAAGGAGTCCTTTTTCCAGCAATCTCACCATTAGCTAAGAAAGCACTGTAACTGTGGCAGGCAGAAGGGATACATATGTAGGGAATGTACATTTTCTGCTTATAACTGCTTTCATGACATAGCTATTTCAGGCCAACCAGGCTTATTTTATGCTTGAGAGCACCGAGTTTGCTTGCAAAATTCAGTCTGGCACTTATTTGGAGATGAGGGAATTAAAAGAGATGATTAATGAGACAGATGCTCACAGATACGAAGCTCACTTGCCTTCAAGCTCCAGTCTGTGCTCTGTACCAAATAGAAAGAAGTGAATGGGACATAAAGTAACAGCCACTGTTTCTTACTTGTTTGCCATCTGCCCTGAAGTGCTGTAGGAACATCAATAGCCGTGGCTTTAGCCCCAGAGCCATAACAGACAGTTGCTGCCCAGAGCCTTATGCCAGTCCCATTGAACTGGCATCTCCAGAAAGCAAAGGCAAATCCTATTACATCTGTAGCACCTTCGCTCTGATGTCTGTTCACTAAGTCTTGGAACAGAGGAGGCCTGGTCAGGGTAAACGGTTCCCCTAGAGATCTACATCCACCCATACATTTTGGGAAAGAAAAGAAACAAAACATCACTTTTTCAAACAGTTACAACCCCTTCCTCTGCACATCACCTAATAAGCGAGTGACTGGTGAGGGAGATGCCAAGATGAGAGGAAAGCCTACCATGTACATTGGTCGACTGCACTGCTGGATACAGTCTGTGTATAGCACCATCGCTGCTCGGCGAAATATACCCAAGTCTGCAAGAGAAAGACAATGCAGCCATCAGAGCGAGCTCCAAATTGTCAAATGTGGAGGGAAAAAAAAGTGGGCACTTGCTGGCTGGCAGAGAACCCAGCCTGCAGAGGAGCTGGGTAGTGCACGGGTTCATTTCTGGCCCTTGGGAAGCAGTCTGTACTGAGCAGTAGGGTAGCCACWACGATTGGGATACAGATGACATTTGGCCAGGATGACAAGTTAAAAAGGCCATCGCCCCTTCACACTGATATGGCCCAGGATTCAAACAGGCTGTCTGTATGCGCAAACAAGTTGGCTCTGCAGTCACTTCTCTGGAGGAGAAGCAGGTGTAGCAAGGGGAAAAATGCCTTTCATGGAACAAGCTGCCACAGAATARGAACATGGCAGATCCTTTTCCCTCAGAGTTGTCAGAGGGGCCTGGAGAAGCAGCATGCATTCAAGATACTCCTGCGCACAAAGTCATTCCARAGGCTTCATTGGAGAGCCAGCAGTGGCAGGGAGGAGAGGTAGACGCGCATACCCACACCCCCACACACCCTTCTTCAGACACAAACGTGGAGCTAAGAAGGCTCACAGTRCAGGAGAGCTCTGATCTTGGCACTAGATCATCCTCCTCCTGTCAAGGAAGAAGGATAAGCCTTACTGCTGGCAAACTGACTTCACTCCTCAAGAGCCAGCCACTGAGGGCACGCAGGGCTGCCTCCCACCACACATTCATGCAGCTCTGACTGCCACATCACTGCTCAGTTACTTCCCCAGAGAAGAATGGGAGCTGCTGCCAGTTACCTGAGTCAGGGGCATCTGAAGCAGATGGGAGCAGAAGAGGAAGGAGAAAAACATTTGYAAGCAGCACACAAGAGCTAGGTTCTCCAGCAGACCCCTCACCCCATGATGGAGTTTATGTAGCTTGCTCTTGTGAGCACAATGCAAGGGAGAGCTGTGGCTATGTGGCACGTTCCTTAAAAGGGAGCTCACCTCTTCCAGCTCCATGGGACAGCTTGGTCCTGCCAACTCTCACAGATCTGCAGAGCAGCAGCACAAAGACTTTGGAGGCCAGAAAGAGCCTCAGATGAGGGAGAGGATGAGCTAACCCAGAACACAAGCRCAGGCCACAAGACTGGGCTCACATAGGCACCAAATGCTGCAGGAGTCACTTATGCAGGTGAGAAGAGAAGGTGCCTGGAYACCCCAGAGCAACACAGTTCAAATAGCACTTACCAATCTTGAAGCGGCCCATGTAGTAGATCTGAGTGCTGAGAGCCAGAGAGGCAAGAACATGGATCATTGAGAAAATGACCCAAAACCACATGTCATTTTTCCCAAATACCTGAAAGCAAAAAAATATGAAGAGTAAATTGAGCCCTGCTATCAGTTGGCCAGTCCTTTTTTCCCCTTTCACATCACCATGGGGCATCAGAAATCCTCACTAAACATAGAGATAAAACCCCCAAATTCTCCAAACTGAAAACAGATCTATAAGTGCAGACAGAGCCCAGAAAAGCAATAGGAGCTCAGCACTTCTGAAGAAGAGATCATTCTTCAGAGACCAAGAGGTCAACAGCCCACAGACCCCATCTCCAGGGAGGAATCCATACCACTCCAAGGACTGCCAGACAGATGACCACAGCAAACGARGCATAGGCAGAGTAGGCACTGGCATTGATGTCTGGGTGGCGGGTCTGGTAGAGCTTGAGCATGCACAGTCCTGCGATCATGTACATGAAGGAGGTGTCTGTAGAGGAAGCACAACAGAGACAGTGAAGATACAGACTACCAGCAGACTGAAGCTGCTGCAAACTGCATATAAAGGAGAAACATGGCAGCGGGGCCAAACCCAAAGCTAGCAGACGTGAAGCCCCGATGCTACATGACATTGAACACCATCTTCTGTATTGCCATCATGCAGTGAATCTACCATGTTCTGGGACAACAAAGAATGGGGCTCATAAGATAAGCATCCGGTATAGGCCAGCACAGGAACAGGCAGGGAAGGCAGAGAGGCTCCCATAGAGTTTCCAGTGCAGCAGAGAACAGAGCACTGGGGGCTCCAGCACTATGTCATTCCATCCATGCATTTTCCATCTTCAAACTCTAAGCAGCAGAAGTGAAGGAAGYCCCAGGCAGTAGCACACTGCTGGAGTCCCCAGAGCCCCGGAGAGGAGGCTGAAGTGTAGTAGCCCTGGATTTCCAAAGCCATACACCTCCTGACTGAGCCCTGAAACAGGCAAATTCCAAGGAAGTTTTGCACAGATGGAAGGATGGGAAATAMCAGCAATTCAGCAGGAGAGAGAGCACTGCCAATCCTGCCTCCAGCTGAAAAGGAGAAAGGCAACTCAGCTTACCAAACTGGAAATTGGAGTAATTTGGGCAGACGTGGTAACACGCACTGAGCACCCCTTCCATCATCAGCGCAATGCCCATAGCATAAAAGAGACCAAAATGCTTTGGGATTCCATAGTCCTGGAAGAGAACAGAGCTGCACAATACAGTATCCTCACCATGCCAATCACAAGCAAGTTTCCATTCTCCTTTGCTTCCTTCCCGCTACCCCCACACATGTCCTCCATCCACCAGTGCAGCACAGGATGCTGTGTGCAGCTGTATGCTCTGCATTTAGCCACCCTGCACAGCCAGCTGAATCCACAGGGAGCAAAACCAAAATAACTACACAGAAGCTTCCAGACTGGAGACCTCTGTGTCCTGGAACTGACATCTTGAGACCAAAAATCTCACTGTCCTGCCCATTGCGTGGTGCTATATCCTGCACAAAATAGAGCACTGTATAGATCCAGAACAGTGGCCTTGTTATTATGGGCAATAGGAGTTTAAGGGCACCTGAGGAACAGAGCCCATAAGCCCAGGTGAAAAGGCATCTCCACCTTATCTCTGGCTCAGATCTCACCTGAAAGTACATAAACAGCAGACCATAAAAACTGGCCTAGGATCTTTACTTGCTATCAAGCCAGAGAGAACAGGGCTGTCTCCAGGAATCACCAGCATCACTGCTGACTGGGCTGCAGGCTTCCTGCAGTCTTTCCTACAACGTACTGAAAAGCCTGCAGAGGCTCTGGCTATAGYAGGCTTTCATTCAGAGCCCCAGGACACTCAAATTCCTCTGGGTTATTGTAGGCTGCTCTAAACCCTCTTGCTAAGGAGGGGGCAAAAAATGAACTCTGGAGCGTACAAGACAAGGGGAGGAGGGGAAAGAAAAGGGTAGGGAAACAAAACAAAAACAAAAAACAACCTACACACAAACTCCAGCATGAACAAAAGCATCTTGGTACACTTCTACTGTCCAAAAAAAAGAGGTCACAGCATCACAGCAACACCCCATTCCCTAGAGGCAAAAGAGTAGGATATCAGCTCCCAGGCTGTGCTTTTCACAAGCTTCATTATAAACCCAGGTCCAGCTCTTTGTTTGCAGGAGCCTTCTCCCACCTGCTCTAGGAAGCAGATGCTTCTCCCTACAACTTGTCCCATGACATAAGAAAGCAAGACAGGTATCCAGACACGCTTCCAGCCAGCTCACCTGTTCTAATGCCTCCCCCAACAATCACTGGAGAAAAGGCCACAGCCCTAGGAATCATTCCTGTGCTAACCTCTGTACCTGCAAGCCAAAACAAAGTCACCACAGCAGCATGGACATACTGGAAACMAAGTGCTGAGGTGTACAATACCACAAACATCCCGCCTCCACCTTCTTGCAGGTGAAGGAGGAAGACTCAATCCTTCATCAAGGAAGGCAAATGGAAACTCACTGTGCAGCTCACTCTCTGTTTAGCTTCCCAATTCTCCCTAACCTTCCTTCCTCCACTAGGTCCCATGCAACCATGTTCCTTACCAAGGTATAAATGTCTTTCATCTCCATGGCCCGACGGTGGAGGATATCTCTGCGCAACACAATCAGGAGGAAGAGAAAGCCCAGCAGCGTGTGGCCCACATTGCTGAGGATGTTGTTGAAGGCACTGCAGGAAATGAGAAGGTTTAAGATGAGGAGAGCACAGCACCTGGAGGCTGAACTCCAGGCCACAAACTGTCTGCTCTCCTTCCCTCACTATCCTGCACCTTGGCAGCTGCCCAACACCTGCTAGTTTTACATGCTGCATGACAATTTAAGGTTGAGTAGCTCAGTCCTTTCAGTGCAGCATTTCTGATCTAATATGGGAACGTAGAGAGCCTACCGTTAAGAATCTTGCAAGGAAAGCATTTAAATCCACTGAGCCAGGTGAACTAAACATCTTTGCAAAGCTGCTGCTCCTTGGATGCTCACAAACATGTTCAGAATAGCCCAGGAGCAATCTACATTGCTTCCCAGTAGATTTGCTGGGGGAATCCTGGTACTACATGTTCCAGGGTATCTGTACCTCACTGCAACAGAAAGACATAGCTGAGCTAAGCAGAAAGCTCAGAGACTCTGCTGTGAGCCCTAAACTCACTCTGGTCTTATCAGCATGGATGCTGTAAGCCTGGCAAGGACAAAATCTTGACCTGGGCACAGCACAAACACGTAGGATACAAGGCGATATCACAGTGACCACAGTGCTCACTCACCTCAGCACTCCAAGGGGATGAGCGCATAAGAAGTTGTAGTAGCAGATGTCCTGATTGCCTGTCACATTCACTACCTGGGAAAAAAGGAGGCAGGAGACCCGATGTTAGCACTTCCTCCCTGTTCTGAGGGGTTTGCTCTGTGCATCAGCATGCATGCAAGGTATAAATGCCATACTGTGTATATGGCACTCATGAGTTGAAGCTCTGTAACACTACACTGTAAATGGCTTTTTACAACCCACTACAGCTCAGAGACCACAGTCCTGAAAAGTAGCAAAACCTCTGAGAGCAGCCCACAGGTGCTTTGGACAGGACCAGGGTGAGCCGCTATCAGCCAAGCCCTTGACTGGTCTGAATTCCAGCTGGTCTTTTTTGTTCTCTTTGTCTAGTTTAAGTGCTTGAGGCAGAGCAGGGACTGAGTGCCAACGTTTTTGAAGAAAGTAGCTGTGTAAAGGTCCTCTTTGCCTCAAAGACGCATTTCAGAGACTAGGACACAGCCTAACTCAAGCACCAGCACAGAGGAGTAGTAGCATTTACAAATGAAGCTTTTACGGGGGCAAGAGGTTGATACAAGCCACAAACCTTAAAGTAGCTTGTGGGTCTCTGAATAGCAGCAGGATAAGGGGGAAAGCATGGGGGAGGGGAAAAAAATCACTCAGATCACAGAAAATCTGGTAGACAAGTGAAAAAAGTACAGTTCAGAAATAACAAGTTATTCCTCCTGCCTCTAAAGCGAAACAGGCCCCAAATGAGACAGAGGGGTAGGAAGACAGGTGAACTCCTCCCTTTCCAGGTAGAAATGGCAGAATAACTGCAAGCTCAGCACGCCAGGCCAGCAGCAGTGCTCAGCACCCAGTGCAGAGCAGCTGAAGTAAATTGCTCCTCAGACATCAAGTGGGATTCCTGAGTGACCCCATTTTGCTGCAACTGTCCTTGCACCATGCAGCCACAGAGCAGGTTTAAAGGCAAGAAGACCCAAGCTAAGGGACAGCCATGCAGAGGCCAACGCACCGTCTGGTAGGTGATGACGAGCTGGATTACCGGCAGGGCATAAAACACCGCAATAGTGATGATGTTCCTGCAAGGAGGAGGCAGCAGCAGCAGTTACACACACCAGCACAACCACCACACGCTCAACACAGAGCCCAACAGTGCTCGTGGAGCTTGCACATACACCCTAGTGCCTAAGGGCACAGATCCTTCTCTCCCAGCAAACCTGCCAGTCAGAGCTTTATGCCAGCTCAGTTATGATCTTCTGAAGCAGAAGAGCAAACAYGTTAATGCTGTCCAACAGGAGGCAAGTGCTAAGGGCACAAGAAAAGCCAGCACGTGGATAAGCACATGCTTATATGTTTAAATGCCAATTCCACCTTCCCCAGTATGTTCCAGTGCACTGCCTGTTACTTTACTTTAGAGACATTACGCAAACCAGTATCTRTCTACAGACCTATGTGCACTGGTCCCCAAATATCGTCACTTGAAGTAAGTGAGATCTGCAGCTAATTGTTGGAACAGGGTCACAGTGAGTAACAGGATGGCTCAAAGAATATCCTCAAGCCTAAAGCATGGCTCAGAAGAAGAACATGTAGACACAGATGGAGAATCTATAACCAAAAATTGAGTACTGAACTGGGGCTTTTCCAGGTTATTTTCTCCTTACCAGAAATAAATTTTGTATTTTTTGCTGACAATCCTTCGGTCCTTCCTGGACAAGTCTGACAAATAGAGGAACACCTAAAGCATTAGTGGGATGGRAAAGAGAGAAGGAAGGAACAAAAATACTAATGAGGAAGACAAGCCTGTAGAAAATCTTCATGCATTTAGACAACATGCAGTCTGGACAGTTTTTACACAGTAGTATAAAAAATGCTCATTGTGTCCCTTGATTCTACGGAGAGCAAGTTTTACAAAATCCTCTAATAAGCTCCAGGAGTGGCTCTGTTCTCTTACCCACAACRAGCAGTGTGGGTTGACAGAAGAAGTCAGTTTGAGATATGCAAACTTAAATCACAGAACTTGCGTCAGTTGTTTGATTCCTGTGCATTGACCGGAGCACGCTATTCCTGCTAGTTAACTATTAACCATCATACATTATTTTCCCCTCATGCTATCCCATCACCTTAATGTTTCTGGGATACTCTGGGCTTCCTTCCTCTTTCCTGATAGTTCCCAACACACTTCTGGTTTTCCATATTAAATCACCCATTTTAGTAGTGCACTCAGCACATCAGGAAGACTTTCTAGACTGTGGAAGATTTCTAAAAATACATTCATCTTTGTTAGATGAAATCCACCAAGGAAGGAAGCAGAATCGTAATCCTGGCAAGTGACTTTTGTGCTGGTCCTGGTCCAGCTGTGTCCATGGCCCAGCATCATGGCCATGGCTGCAATGGCAGCGGTACCTTAGTGCGGATGACGTTCTTATCGCTTTCAATTTCTGGCATGGTATCAAAGTCGCTCTCCTCCTCAACAGAGCTGTCAGTGTCAGAACCAGCTTGTGGCCCTCGCTCAGGGGAAGACAACGGCCGTCCACCACTGGAGCTCGATTCATCTGGAGCCAGGGGGGGGAGAAGGAACTGGTCAAAGACTAAATCCTCCTATGGACAGCAACATGGCTGTTTAGCCGAGATATCAGCAGCTCTCTTCTGGGAGAAGTGGACAAGGCCATTTCAGGGAACAAACTCATCTCATGATCACAGCATTCCCAAAAGCCCCAAGGGCCAATTAAAAGCACTTTTAAAGCCTTTCTTTTCTTTCCTTTCCCATCTCACTGCCGACCCCGTTGCCCAGCATTCTCTTTGTCCCTGCTTTTACTCTACTGCTTTTTATCTCTGTAATATTTTCTGCTCTTTATTAGCCTAGACTCTGAATTCTGGAAGTCCCACACAAGCCAGAAAGCTCTAGCAAAAACAGCAGGCAGTGTAGGAGTCGGAAAGAGGCCATCCTAGTCTTTGTTTAATTTTTGTGAATAAGCTTTTCTAAAAATCTGAAACAGACAAAAAGGAAGAAAGTTGAGCTTGCAAAGCAGACAGGCCATCAGCTTTCCTCCCATTGCGTGCACAGTACTGATCACCCGCAGGCCACTGGTTGTGATTGCCTGTAATCTCCCTATTGGCTTGTCAAGTCCCCTGCCAGCTTGCTGCCCAACCATTTGAGCAGAACATGTAAGTCTCATCTTCCAAATGCTTTTAAAGCGTACTCTTGAAAAAAGCCTGGAGTCCTCAACTCTGCTCCAGGACCTAATTCCTCCTGAATTTTCCCAGAGCTCATGAAGCCTCAGTTCTGGATTTCTCCACCAGATATTCAGAGGTACTACATCCTGACAGTCCAAAAACTGGGTGACATCTGAGGAGTCAGGATATCTTTACAGCAAACACACCCTGAACAGGGACTAAAAGTTACACAGAGCTACTACCCTCATATTTGAGCAACTGTCTCACACTACCCTCTACGCTGACCTGTGCCACATTACTCACATACCCTGGGTCCCCGTTCTGCTAGACCCAGGGGTTATGCCCCAAGAAGTCCACAGCATTGAGCCGTTTAGCATCTGTCCTTCCACAGGAGCAACAACACTTGCAAGGAGACTATGAAATACTTTGGCAAAGGAAGAAATTTCCCATCTTCTCAGGATGGCAGCATTTTAGGGAGTTTTGTTTCCTCTGCTGCCCAGGGCACAGTTTATCTGCTGACAGTGTGACATTATCACTCACCTAATGAAACCTCCAGACAGAAAGAACCTCTGTCTTTGTCCTGCCTTGGGCATACAATCTTTTAGCCTGCCAGAGAAGGACATGCCCTGGTCTAAAGACGGGCTTGATGAGCTAATAACAGACTCCTGGAAGCTTGGTTGGAAGGGACACTTGGCAATCTAGTTCAACCTCCTGCTGGAAGCAGGACTCTTATCAGATGACTGCGGCTTTGTTTAGCTGAGACTTGAACATCTCCAAGGACGGACTCCCTGGGCACCTCTTCCAGAGACATGCCACCTTTGCGGTGCAGAATTTTCTTTATTTGCAACCTGAATCTCCCAAGCTACAGTTCCTTTTAGAGTAGTTGTAACCTGTTGTTAGATCAGCTTGTATCTTCAGTCCCTTCAGGCCATAAAGCACTAAATCTGGGCCTGATCCTGTCTCTAGAACCCCCACTTCTACCCCTAGGTGTGGAAGATACTGTACCAATAGCACCATAGCTGCTTCCCTCAGGAGTACTGGCTGTGATAGGGTGTGAAGATGGCATAATCCCAGATCCTGCAATGGAAACAGACCTGTAAGAGCCAGTTAGTCTGATGTCAGTGAGAAACAGATCGAGGTGAATGCAAACAGCTCAAAGAGCAGCCAGGCTTGGGAGAAGCAGCATTTCCCCAAGCAGATGGCACCCTACCTCCCTCTAGAGCATACTGCAAAGCATTTCCCTCCTGCACAATATAAGGCAAAAATCATTCCTTCAGTGTCCCCACACAGGCTGCCACTTTGACTCATAAGAGCATAGCTGCAGCATCCAGCAAAGATCATTCCACAGGGCTGCAAGACTTAACTCTAGGATGAGTTTCATAATATTTGGAGCACCCATATGAATTTCTAGTTCTTCTCCTCCTCCTCATCCTCTAAGACAGGATCCAGTCACCTGTCCTGACCTCCCTGAAATTATTCCTGGAAAAGTCACAGGCAGGTGGTCAAACACCCAAATCCCCAAAAGGGAGAGAGCGAGACCAGTGGGAGCAACACCRTGTCTTTCACAGTAGGAAACTGCAAGATAGGCTCAGTGCTCTTAAGGCTTCGCCCTTGTCACAAYGTCATGAGGGATCAGTCTGCAGCAGAGGGGCACAGAGCAGGCTGAATATATGCAACCTCATGGAGGTCCAACTATCAATCAATACTTAAAGCCACTCAGCCTTACTGTGGCCTGATAATTCCCTCCATCTTTCCAAGCTCCCCTTCTGGCTTCCCAGCACCTGACCCATTGCAAAGAAAAGGGCATAGATAGATCTTGCTATGTATGCTGTATGGGACAGACCTATACAGCAAGGACATTTGACACTTTAAGCTCAGTTTACTCTCCCCTCCGACATATTCACTGTGCTTGCTGGGCTGTGGGCTGGGACCTTGTGTCCTCTGCTGCAGCTTTCTTTAATCTCCCAGTCCAGCGGTCTGAATGAACAGATGGGCAACAAAGAGCTCAGAGGAGCACTTGAAATGGAAAACACTGCATGGATCGAACACCCGAGGGAAGGCTCCCSCCACGAGAGATCGCATCAGCTCTGAGCCAGCACTAGCAGCGTGGTCGCTCCAGTCTGCTGCGGGGACGAGCCATTTGGTAGGTACTGGCCTGCACTTCAGCTCTGATTCACCTTCTGCTCACCTGCAATGCAATGCTCCCTCTCTCACGGTTGAGTTTTTCCTGCTGCTTTAAAGGCATTTGGAAATCATGATCACTGRGAAGAGGGCAAAAGAAGCATTTCCTCATGCTCACAGCACTGAGGCACACACTGTCATGTGACATGTCTTCTTTCTCTCCCAAGCAACCAAGCAGTTGCTACAAAAGAGAGATTTAAATCTAGACAAAGTAAACATGCGAGGGAGATTTAAATGTTCTGCACTGGCTAACAGCCACCTCAGACTCCAACTCACCCACTAATTTCAGTCCCACTTCCCAGTGCATGGGTGAGTCAGCAAAGCAAACGCTTGGCTATGCGGTGAACAAGGTGTGGTTCCTCCAGCTGTTCTCTCCTTTGGATAATTATGACGTGAAATGGGAGATGTCCCCCAGGGAAGGAAGGAGGGGAGAAAAAAAGAAAACCAGGATGTAGTATGGGTGATGGGAGCAACAGGGCACACAGGACTCAAAGCACATTTGGAGATCATAGGCAGAARCAGATTCCTAGGCACCTCTGTCCACTCCTTTTTGGCAGGGCAGGGGAAAGAAAAGGGGAGTAAAAGGGAAGATGAGAACCAGTTTTACTTCAGAGGAAGAGAAATTCCAGTGGGTGGGAAGAAGAGAAAGAAATGAGAAAGCCAATGTACACTGGGTGATCTGGAGGACAGGGAAGACACAAGTTATCACCTTTTAGACATCAAATCCACTCTCAGGAAGCACACCAGAGCAAGAAACAGCATGTGGGCAGGAAGGGACAGGGCTGCGACAGAYAGGCAAGTAGTGCTGAGGACGTGAAGCTGAACTTGAATACAAGGGAGAGGCTAGGTCATAAGAGGTTCAGGTGCTTATTTGGGAGGAAACTCATAGCAGGTGAAGAAACTGCATTTCTCTGTCCTTTTATTGGGATGTTATCTTGTGACTCTCCCTTGCCAGGAATCCCGCCTCCTACCCTCGAGGTCTGGGCTCAGCACAGCATTTCCACCCTGCAGCTTCTCTGCTACTTGCAGCACTTCCAYCCTCCAGCTACAGCACCAGGAGTGCTTCCCTTGAACTTCTGGTCTCAGGGGCAGCCTCATCATGCTGCTGAGACATGCCCCTTGGGTTTACACAGTGACCCTTTGGCATCAGCTTGAGCTCTTCCAGGGCCTTGGCCCAATCCCTTCAGCTTCCCCTCCCACCCAAAGTGTACAGGTCCTTCCCATTTCCACTGCTGTCTCCAGTGTCCCAAGTCCTGCTGTTGTCTCACAGATGGAGCCATCTCTGACAACTCAGCATCAGAGTATTTTAAACATACTTTACAATTTCCTGCTTGCTTGTTTGTAAAGGAAACCCTTTCAAACATATATGGGTCTTGCACAGCACACAGTAATGCACGTGTGGATTTCAGTCTGCCTTAAAAAGCCACTCTGAGAAGCCATCGGCCCTAGTCATTTGACAGAAGTACTAACCCAGACAGTGCCAGGTTAGATTGAAGTTCCAGGGCTGATGCTTTAAGCTGAGTTCAGTTATGTTAGCATCCTTATCTAGTGATAAGTAGTAGGCAGGGGAGATTGAAGAAGCTGTGACAAAAAAAAAAAAAAAAAAACAACAACAAAAACATCAACAAAAAAAAATCTCTTTCAAGCTTTTCTTGCTGCCAAAACATAACTTCTCCTCTGCCCTCAGGAGAGAAGTACAAATGATGATGCTTCTCATCCTCAGACCAATGCTTTGAACTAGTTTTCAGGCTCTAAATATTCAAACAAAATAAAAGAATCAGCCTCCCCACTCCCCCAGGAAGCAGAAACCCCAACACCATCCACATGCCAAAATTTCTATCTTTCACTGGTAAATTTTCAGATGCAATTATGTTTTTGTAACACAAAGCTGCAGAACATTGAAACATGGTGCAGCATAAAGTAAATGAAATCCAGTATCAAAGTAAATAAGACAAACAGCRCTACTTTACTGTATTAATCATTCATTCACTTTGTTCTCTGAAACTCCCCACTAAAGACAAATTCAAATTTGATTTAAATTTAAGAAATAAAACAAAGAAACAACCAAAACCAAAGAGAGACCCCATGTTTAAACTAGGCAGGGGAAATTTTAAAGCATAAAAGGCTAGCAGAAACTTGAAGTTCCTTGTTTAGAAAGCAACAGATCTGGMAGCAAGAACATCAGTCTGTAATCAAGTCTTGCCAAGACCTGTCTTTCCTCCACCCCCCCAAAAGTCAGCTCTTCAGAGTAGAGGTCAGGACCAGGTTCAGGGGAGCCTRCTCCAAACTCCCTCTCTCATGAAGGGCAGAGAGGAGGCTCTAGCATTCTTCACCAGTGCCAGAGACCACGCGGTACATGTACAAGGAAAGATGAAGGCACAGAACATACTTGACAGATGGCCTGTCCCTTGCTCGGCCTGGAAGCCATGCTGTTCACTTAAAGCTGTAACACAATAATAAAAAAAAATAACAGTAATAAAAAYACCCCAATCTTACCATCATCAGGACTGTATCTGCCAGCTGAAGCTTTCCTCCGAACCCTGAAAAGGAACAGACAGCACTCATAAGATACCTAACAAATCCTACCACTTGCCAGCCATGAAAGAGGCATCTAGGATAACAATAGGCCAATATGGTGCAAATCATAAAACAAAAAATAAATAAAAAACAAGACAAACAAAATTCTGTTGCAACTTGGCATGGCTCAGATATGATTGCTTGCGGTCCCCCTCTCCAATTTCCAAAGCAGCAGAAGCTGCTTTTTTCCTCACTGTCCATCAAAGTAAAAGCAGTGACATGACACATCCAATACTGCTCAACATGCTGGGAAAGACTCTCAAACTGTCTTCCCACATCTGACTGCCCCACTCTGGGAACTGCATACACGAAAGTCCATGGAATGGACASGAGAGGCTAGAGCTATGTGTCAGTGTGATATTCAAGAAGTCTATATTGCCTCCTTCAATGCAGGTGCCAAGCTGGGAAGGGTAAAAAGAARAAAACAAGCTTGTACACTCACAACAGAGGAAAAAAGAAAGAAAAGAAAAAAATCCAAATAAGCAAACAAACAAAAAACCCCTTCCCCACACTTATGTCATTTTCAATGAAGTGTTTCAAAGAAATGCTGATGTACTGAAGTGTCTTGAAGTTAAACTATGTATCAGTCTCTCAAGCCGCCAAGAATTCTTTGCCAAGTTCAGTCTTAAAAGTTGGTTGATAAATGTTGGTTAGTACACACAAAACCAACCCACTATTTGCTGAAAGTTCTCCATGGGTCTAGATTAGGACCGTCTCAGCTCATGTCAGCCTTTGCCCTGGAGGCCAAGGAAGGCTGTAGAGGGAAACGTCTGCTTCCTGAGCCTCCACACTTTCAGACGAAGGATGCACTTTAACCAGAGTCACTGCCTAAACAGTCAGCAATGATTAATCCCTAGAAACTCCACCTTCCCCATCCCCTTAGGGGCACTGGCTTGCTGCCCCACTGAGACTCATTGCTTGCTAKTGGTTACCTGCCCCGTGGAGACAACTCTTAGCTTCCCATTGGGCTGCTGTCCCTCTTCTGCCCCTCTAGTCATGCTCTTTCTCARGAGGGCTTAGGCCACTTCCAGTGTCAAAGAGGGGACCCTGGGACAGGTGGGAAGAGCTACATTCTTTCTCCAAGAGCAACCTGTTACGGTAACTGGGCCCAGGTTCACCTTCGGACTCCRAGGCCCTGTTCCACACAGTACTTGGTCTAGCACTTCAGGAGTGCCTTTGTTTCCCAGTGCCCTGGCATCCTGTATTCCAGACTGGCCCCATCACAATTCTCACCTACCACCCTGTATCCCTATATAGGAAAACTCACAGACTATGRATACTGTAAAAAATTAGACGGAAAAGCCCTGGTTTCTCATCAGTGCCATGATCCCTTTCAGGGACCAAAAGAAAAAAAAAGAAAAAAAAAACCACCAAAAAACTGTTTACTGGCTGATCCTGCACAGAGGTCTCTGTAGAAGAGCTTACTGAACAGCTGGAATTGTTTGGCCTGCTTGGTTCAGATGCTTGCTGTCACCCGGCTGGATGCACTGCAGGGTGAGGCATTTCAGATGAYTAAGAGAAACAAACATTGCATAGTTGTTCTCATAAAAACTCTCGACTCACCTGATGTAGTGAACGAAAGCAACAACCACTGAGCCCAGGTAAAAGGAGAGGAAGCTCAGGAAGCTGAAGAACATGGCCTGCACATAAACRGACTCTGGAGAAAGAATACAGCAGTCAGTTCACGGAAAAGGGGCAGGCTCTCAAAGCCACCTCTCCCATTTGCTCTTTGCAGCACCGTTTGGTGACAACCCCCTGTCCCAAACTACCTGCCAGGCCCATCCACTTTATCCACCAGGAGYTATTAGAACCTGTTGCAAAGGCTCTCATTATCTCTTTGCCTCCAGTACTGGCTGGTGTGCCAGTGATACCCCCCCACACATAGCACCTCCTGGAAGGTACCAGGGTACAGTTTCAGTTCCTCTGCTGCTGCTTTCTGCACCATCCCTTCATGGGACTGACTCCTCAGCCATACTGTCCCGCATAGAGGCACCAAGTTCCCCCCAAATGCTGCACTTCTTGGTGAAGAGACACTAACTTTTAATAGAGGGCACAATTGTCACTTGAAGGTTCTTTGTTCGTTGGAGGTTCCAGGTACGGTTGCCATTTCCTGTCAGATGCAAAGTATACAGCAATTGTGAAAAACAAACATTAGTGATCTCTGGTCCTGTCCTCAGTTCTCTCTGCACTTGCATTTGCAAAAACACCAAGATCTGGCTTTTTACTATAACCTCCCTGTAGCTTTGCTCTAAAACTTTCCCAAACTTGCCAATATAGAGCTTTTTCCATGTTGTTCTTGCTCTAGCCACAACATATTTTCAGACTAGAAACATCCCGATTGAGTCTTCCACATATTGCTCAAGTTTGTATGTCTGAATGCAAAATACATCGTTTTCCAGTCCCCAGAAGGGCAGTTTCTCCTCCTGCAGATATTAAGTCACCATCTTTGTCTTCTTCCTTCAGCAAAAACTCAGCTTCCCTTCCTGCTTGTATGAGATGCCATGCTACCTGGCTGTTATGTTTCAGCACTGCTCAATACACTTTGCCAGTACAGCTCTGCAGATCACGATAGGACAAGAGAAATACCAGAATGTGACACAAATTAGTGGAGGATGGGAACCCAGTAAATCTTTTGGTTGCAATCTCATTTCTTCTACAGAGAAGCCACTGGCAGCAAGGATATGGATGTCCYTGATCTGAAGTGAGCTCTTGTGTTATGTGGGGACAGCTGCATCCCCACTCCAGTTTCAGCCATCATAGGAATAGTGGAGCCCCTTTCTGGCCACTACCCAGGAGTTAGAGACACATGCTTTCTAGCCTGGGAAGGCACTGGAATCAGTCTCTTGTAAAATTATGCTAACAAATTTCCCCCTCCCCCAAGTCTAGAGCWTTTTTAGATCCCAAGATAACAGTGAGAGAAAGTGCTCTCTGCAGAAACTGCTATTTGTGCCTCCATCCAGACAGGATATTACAGCCTGGGGGGATGGCGGTCAACAATAGGAGACCGTAACCAGCACTGCTTAAATGTCTCCAGTATCACCCAACACATAGATGATTCCTCACAAGAGCACATAACCCYGGCCAGTTGGGTTCTGGGCTACGCAGCTGCTTCCTGGATAGCTATGAATATGGGTATAGATATAGATACAGATAAACTYGTTAACCTATCAAACACAATATCAAATTGGTATTTCAGCCTTCCTTGTGATTACCTGAAGGAAATTGAGTTGTATGACTATCTCATGTCATCCAACAGGAAGGCCACCTAYGATTCCCACTGTTCCATCACCTAGATGCAAAAACCAAGCCTGTCCCCTAACGAAACTTACCACGGAGAGAGGAAGGCACAGAACCTCCACAGGCATAGTCCTCCGGCTTGATGACAAACACAACAAAGAACTGCTCACCTGGGAAGTCTTTCTTCTGTATGGGAGAATGGAAAAAGATGGAACCCATGAGAAGCAAAGGAGCCTTGCCCTCTACACAAGATAGAGGCGATGCTCCAAAGGGCCAGAGATCAGGTTTTAATTGCTACATAGGCAYCAGCCCTACATAAGCTTGCCTGTTTTGGACATAGCTTTGCTTCTGGGTACACTCCCCATATCCTTGCTGATACTAAACTGACCAAGCTCACCTGCATTCAGTACAAGTAGCACCCCAGTACAAGTAAACCAACATTAAAATAAAAATAAAGTATTAAATTACAAACCATCTGCCTAAACTCTGCACATTAAAAGGTTCTACTGCCACCAGTCAKGGGTAGAAGAGCCAAGGTCTGAACACAAGACACCTGGCAATGAAGGCTGCAGCCACTGTGATCCAGAGCCCCCGTATCCAAGATATGACACATCTATCTAAGTAAAGGTAAACAAGGTTTTGTAGTCAAGGTAACCTAAGTGGAAGAAGAGCTATCAGCTGATCTAATAAAAGTAAAGGCCCTTTCTGGAGGCTCACAGCCAGGAACCAGAATCTACAAAAGARCAATAGAACAAGTCACCACTGAGAAACACTGGGACAGAAATCAGCATCTCACCTGCACYGTTATAGCTGCCTGCTTTGTCATGGACTGGTAAACACCGTTGAATTCCACATTATGATCCAGATCATATACAGGGCACTAAAAGAGATGCACGTAAGGATCAAACAAGGCACAAAATCCAAACCAATTTTGTAGGGAGCCACCAAGGAGAACAGATAGTGCAAAGCACCACAGAAAAGCCCAGCTTGGGGTGACTAAGGGAAGAAAAGAACCAGGACTCATGCAAAACCTAGAAATACCATTTTAAAGACACGAATTGTGGTCTGTACTCATTCATTTCATCTCCCTTGCAAGAGGCCTGCAGTTTAATCTTAGATGAGGAGTCAGTCAGATCAATCACTCTGCCATTCCCACAGAGCAGTGTATACATTCAGCCCTACCCCTGGCTATGTTGTATGCTTTGTGGTCTATGCTGTGTGCCAAGTGTTTGCCATCATTTTATTCATTCCCACTACAGATCTTAGTTCTGTACTGATAGATTGAAAAGTGCCTGACACAATTTCCCCTTCTGCCCTTCTACCACTTCAAACAGCAGGATTTGATGTTACTCATTTCCCTCTGCACCCCTGTTATTAAAGGCCACAGCAAGGATTTCACAGGCAGCAGCTACAGCATCTTCCACCTCTGTCTCCAGCTTGCTGCTCTCATACTAGAGGTCTCTGTATTATTCTGTGAGGTGGAAAATGAGGAATAATGGGGACTGTTTCCCAGTTGTGAGCTACAATCAACCTTTCTCACAGGGGGCAGCCATTCTCCCCTTCCCAAGAAAAGGCACCAGCAATTGTGAAGAGAGGAAAGAGAAGACTGAAATGGAAAGGAGGAAAAGCYCATGTTTAGAAATCAGATCTTCCCCTTTTTGCCTTGAGCCAGGGTGAGAATTAAGGGAACAGCCCCATCCCCTCTGTCTGCTGCCAGCTTCCCATCTGCCCCCCAAGGAGAGAGCAACCCATGTCACAAGACAGCTAGGTGTCAAACATGAACAAGTGAACGCGATCATAAATCCCCTACCGATACGCTGGGCAAGATCAGCTTGCTCGCTCACTTGCAACAAAAAAATCTCTAGATGACCTGCTTGGACTCAGCATCTGTCTTTCCCTCCTTCCCACAGGACTTTCATTCCTTCTTTAAGTCCCCCCTTCCTTGCTACCATGGTAGGGTGAAGGCCTTCCTAGGTTACTTTGTGCTGGGGCACAGAGCTCTTGCAGGAGGACRGAGCCCCAGCAGGCAGCCAGGTCCTTGCCCTCCATCCCTTAGACTTACCACAATATCCTGGACAGAGACAACTGAGCAGGGGTAGACTGCATCAGATACCACTTTGATGATGACAGAATCCACATCTTGAGGGAACTTGTACAGAAAATACTAAGGAGAGAGCAGGGTACTGAGAGTTATGGTCAAGAATGCTCCCTGCCATTGGCTTCAGAGACTCCCCAAACACAGCCCCATATCTAATCTAGGCTTTGGGGTTGGAATTGGAGGGCTTTCAGAGACTCAGATTTCAAATATTAAGGCTTTACACTACAAGAGAGGAGATCAAAAAGGTAGAGACAAGTCTCATCCCCACACAGATAACCTCTAACATGCAAGTTGCAGCATATCTCCTGCTCCTCTTAAGCTTTTTTCCACCTGATCAAGTTAAAGTGAACTCATTTTTATAGTCTACTCCAATTTAAGTTGCAATGAGGAATTCCCCAGTGTTTGCACACTGCTGACTATATTTCTATATATGGAACATACAGGCTATCATGGAGCACATCACAGATAGGTTTGCTCAAAGAGCACCAGTGAAAAGCATTAGGTCGAAGAGTCAAACTCTGTACGAAGTTATATAAACACCTAATACTGTTGTAGGATTTTGGGGAGAGGCTCTTTCAAGACTCTTCTTTCAGCTTTGAAAATAGTCCAGCTATTTCTCTGAAAGAGAGTTTGGGAGACAGCGATGCCTGCCGATATCCTTACTTCTTTTGGTGGGGGCAGGGGGAGGCAGGCCCAGTCTGTGGATCAGGAAAAACTCTTCCCTGCCCCAGCAAGGGCCTTTTCAGGCAGAGGATGGCAGAAGGAATATCACTACTTGCATATTTTCTGGTAGAAGTTTAATGCACTGGCTTTGAAATGGAAGCCATTTGCTGAAGTGAGCAGGTTGCCTGCGCCTGCCTCTCCAAGCAGCTTGCCGCAAGGGCTGTCCAGTCTGGCCACCTCAAACTGCTCGGAGCTGCTGCACCCCACAGAGCATGGACACCCCACAGGGAACAAGAGAAGCACTCTGAGCTACCTCAGCTCCCACTCCTGAAGAGATGTTCCCAGCTGGCAATCTCCCTTTAGGCCACATCTGCCTCAATGAAGAGCAAGGGTCAGGCATTTCTGATCTTTGTCCCCTCACCCCTTCCCATGAATTAGACCCCCACATTAGAAGGATGAAGATCAGTCAAAATTCACCCAGGCTTTTCCCAAGTTTGGCAGTTTCTATTAAAAAAACATCTATTTCCACCATCCCCTTCCAACTTTGTGATCAGGGAGCACTGGCTCTGATAGTAAACACTCAACYTGAAAGCTCATCAAGCTGGTTTCTTCAACAGAACACTTTTTATCCTAGCCATACACTGGGTCCAGTGATCCAAGTTCTCCAGCTACCCAGGTGCACTACCCTTGAAAAGCTTTATGTCTTTAAGGAAATCACCCACAAGGGCTCTTCTACAGTGTTTATCAAACCGATACTAAAGTACAGAATTAACGTAAGGGACATGGAGACCTACAGCTCCCTCACGCACAGTCATCAAGTGGTATAAACACATCAAGACAATACTCCTGACCTTTATGAGCATATTTAATTTCTTCTGCCACCCTCAGGTGTGAGCTGGATTCTGGGTGACAATTCCTTCAGTTGTTACACTTTTCTTGATCTTAGAGTTATTCTAACACTGATCTAGATTTTGAAGAGGCTTCCCCCCCTTCCCTTTTTCTCTCCTCTCCAGACTGCTTAATACTTTATTTGAATTACAAAAAGCCCAGCACTATACCAATTAAGATACACTAATTTTGCACTCTGTACATCTRGCCTATAATTAAAAGTCAGCAGTCTCATTTTACTAATTATGACAAAGACTGAAGTCAAAGCTAATTCCTGGCCAAATCCTCAGCATTCTACACCAAAAATGAAAAGATCCTAATTAAGGAAGATWTATAAAGAACCCTTTGCAAACAACCACCACTACTCCATATACTCCTATCATATAAAAYACATAAGATATTTGACAGCAGAATGTTAGCTAGAATGACTGGTAATATAGGGAAGCCTAAAATTAAGTGGTGTTACTAACAGTGATTATAATAATAAAAACAATGACTGCCGGGCAGCCTGATTAAATTACATACTTTCCCAGTTCTATGGTCTCCTGTGCCACTTTAGCTAGTGCCAATGGCATTTCCATTCAAGAGAGGACTTGTAATATCTACAATATATGTTTTGTATATGGGTGTTCTCTACTAAACTAAAACTACGACAAGACGTACAAACAACGGCATGCAGGACTCCTTACCTGGGGCTGTGAAGGGCTGGCAGTGAAGTTAAAGGCTTTGTTTGTCCTAGAAAAGAAGTTTCAGCATGATGAAGTCTCCCTAAAACTTTCAGTTTTGGGATACACACAGGGTACCTTCAGATTAAGCAACAGAAAAATTAAATAATCTCAGGACATTTTCTGAGAGGGAAAGAATAGCTAGATGAGCCTAAACCTTGTATAACAGATATACAAAGCAATTAGATTTGCATTCACCCATCCCAGCTTACTCAAGTTGGAAATTTTCGAGCCTGGTGACTAGCAGCTCATATGCAATATCAAACGGTGCCATGGAAGCGACATCCACAAATATAATCTGGTCAGAGAGTCCTGTCTCTGGTGTTGGCTCAGAAGGGCAGAGGGTCCGACTCACTTCTTGGTAATTGTAGGTCCTCTGATAGCTACAACAGGTGGGGGCAGGAGGGAAGGGAAAGATGGACAGAAGAGAGAGCCAGCAGTTAAGAAAGGTTGTTCTGTAGGTCAAGGGAAGACCTGATTTTTACCCTGCTTGCACATGAGAAGCTACAATCATGCCGTCTTCCGAGCTCACACTCCACTCCCCTGTTGCTTCTTGTGGTCTACACATGGGACTGCCAGGTCTCAACATTTTGCCTCCTTCCAGACTGCCCATGCCATCTGCAAATCTAGTGCATCTGCGATTTGCTGATGTCAGAGAGGGCAACAACAGCCCAGAAGAGCAGCTGCTGTACCAATCACCTGCATCACACAAGACACTGCAAGATATCTGCTACCCAGCTCCAGAATTTCAGTCACAGGGGGAAGCTTCAAACCACATTTTTCATGTTTTAAGGTACCTGCCAAGTCTCAGTACTTGCAGCCTTCCTAGCTCCGGGGCTGGTGAAGCTACACAGCAGCATCATTCTCAAAAGATCAAAACAGATTACAAGATCTCTTCTAATTGCTGGTTCAAACCCTGCTTCAAACTAAATGACAGGAAGTACTTGCACACACCATAAGCAAGGCCAGTAATGCCATTTGGTAGACTCACTGCCTAGTGACACAGTTAGATCCACTGTRGACAAGCCTCCTTGTGCTTTGTGTACATATTTGAGAAACACCAACAAATGAGAACAGGATGACAAATAAGATGTTACCTACCAAATCCAGATCCTCCTACGTTCAGCTGAGTGATCAAGCATGCTTTGCAACCAAACCCTGTAGCCTACACAAGTGGCAAGACCTAGCACCGGAGAAAAGCTGATGCTGGACACAATTGGAAGACCAGTGTGTTATGGGGAAGAAACTCCTGTACTTACAGGCCTCGAAAAATTAGCGGAACCTGCCATGACAGCACCCCCTTCTGCTGGCGAACTACAAACAAAACGGGATACTGGAGATTCTCGGAGCTGCTGTTCACATACACTCGCACTGCATCTACCTGTGAAAACAGAGTACAGATAGGTGTTAGTAGAAGGTGAAAAAGGAAACTGCTCCAAACCTAGCCGTGAGAAGCCCATTCCCTTCACTAGTCTGATGTAGATCCTGGAAATAGCCACAGGATAAGCAGAGTTTGTCACCAAACTGGTTATCATTATCCAGAGTGCACTTGCAGAAGCTCCTAGCTGCTGCTGCTCTAATCCAGTCACAGCCCTGCCCCCATTCCAGGGCTGGCTGTCAGATGAGACACAGTGGACAAGCACAGCAGATAGAAGACAAAGTTTATTAGCTTACTTACCCAATGAGTAGCAACCCAAATTACTTGTAGTGTTTTGTTACAATCTAAAACAACAGCAACACCACCGACAACAAAAATAACCCAGACACACACCCAAGGCTGCAGCTAAGAAGTTTCTTGCTTGTGCTCTTCTGTTGCCTGCTCAAAATTAATAGTACAAGAAAGTCAAAGATGATTGAAAAAGGCAATAATGCTTAGGGATGACAAAATATGTTAGCAGTCAGCACCTGATTCTGCTGTAATTGACACCAAGATAGCCACCATCGTTATTTATCCCATCTACTAAAAGAGGAACACACTGCTGACTGCCCTTAAAAGGCCAAGGAAGGCTACTTAGTTTATAAAAGAGGATTTTAATGTAGCCAACTATATCAACAACTGAAATCCCTCCTTATGTTGTCTAGCCATCACATMGTTGCAGAGACGGACATGTGGAGTTGAACACCCTCAATTTTACTATTTGCTTTGAGAAATAACCAAGCAGTCTGTCTGGTCATAGTACCATTTCRATCTGTAAAGAGCATCACTTCAGCTCCCTCCCAGGAGCGATATGATTGAGCATAAAAACAAAGTATGAGTACATATAACTCATCAGAAAAGACAGTTAGAACTTGATTGGAGGCCTTTAATTAGTGAAAGTGCATCAGGTTGGCAGGGCATACATATTTTAAACCTACTATATCTTGGAAAGTTAGAATAGATTCTCACTAGACTAGTAAAAGATGCATCACACAACTTTCTACCCTACAAGAAATGGATGTGTAAAAGGGGGTGCCATCTTCTGATAAAACAAACAGAATGGCAAAGTACCAGAAAAGGAACTACCTTAAATGGTAACTTGTGCTTGGTTGTAGGACATCAGAAATAAGGTTTAGCAGCAGTGTGCATTGCATCTGCAATTGCAAGTCTAAAGATAAGAATTTCCTATTTATGTTTAGTGTTTCCAGGCTTACTTGTGAGTTGGAACAAAAAACTTCCTTCTTGAAAGCCCTAATCATTATCCATTTCATCATCAGCATACAGAGTCTACAACCACCAATTCCTGAAAGATAGTCTTTAAAGAGTCATAAATCATTTAATTAAAAAAAACCCGTGAGATATAAAAGCAAACAACGGAATCTTCTTCCATTGCCTTCTGGTTTCTGAACCTTTGCAATACTCTTTCGGCATGCCTTCCAGCTTTTCCTTCTGACCACAAAAACTACAACTGCAAGTTGTTTCCAAGCAMAGTAGCGGCCCTGTGAGTATGGTCCCACTATGGGATCCCAGAATGGAGATGAAAAAAACCATGACATAACACAAGATCATGGATAACCCCTGAAGGACATTCACACAATAGGCCATCACCAACAGACAGCAGGTTACTTGGCCACTTCCTTGCTCTCTCTGTAGCTGCCTTGCTCAGATAGAGGAACTTGAGCCAACATGTGCCAGTAAAACCAGGGAATGCAGGTGCAACACTTTGGTCAGCTTGCTCCCTACACTCACAGGCATTAGCTGTAAGTGGATTTTACACAGCAGTAGTCACAGAGATAAGAAACTATGACTTGAACAACAAGGGGACATTGAAACTAAGATCTAAGGAGCAAAAAAAATACAACTTTAAGTCTAAGTCCCGTGAGGGCTATGACAGCCAGCATGTGCAGCCATTCTTCATCCACAGGGAAACCAAGTATCATTGCAAAAGGGACACATGTTCTAGCTGTGTGACAAGCAGCTTTTGCCCATGAAACAGTCAAAGCAAGTCCACCTGCATAGATGGAATAATTTACACTAGCTCTGGCTGGACACAACCCGGCAAACTCTCCAGGTCTCAGCACATAAGAAATACATACAACTGTTTGACATATATGCTAGTGCTGAGCAGTATTTAAAAAAAAAAACATTACTTTTACAGTTTGTCCAAGCTTTGGACACAGGCAAATGTGAGTGCTGCATAAAGGTGAGAATGCCTCTTTTTTCCACCTTAGATCTTCCCTTTCAGCAGCAAACTAAGTCTTAGTATTTTCTACATTGCTTCTAAAAGAAAACAAATATATATAGAAATTCATTGGCAGTTTTTAAAAAGTCAACCAAAAAAAAGCAACAGTTTTTGATGCACATTAAGATACATCAGGGATAATTCTACAGTTTAGTTGTAAGAGTGGGAAGAGCTGAGATTTACATTATGTTGCACAWGCAGCAAGTCATTCATCTCCATTGGCACAGCTTATTTTTCAGCTATATTAATTTCTTATGCTGTTTGACATATACAGGTAATACATGCTGCCTGCATTCTACAGTTTATTGTTTGATTATATAGCCATGGATCCCCAAATACTGTTTCACAAGAAGACAAGCACAACAGGGTGAACACAGACTGCAGACCTACTTTTAGTGCTGGTATTTCAGTCCCAGTCTTTCACTAAACATTTTATATGATCATAGATATTTATTCGGGCAATGTGTGGAATTCCTCAGTTTTAATGAGGAGAGGGGAATGCGATGCCAGGACCACATCTCTGAACACTTCTATATATTATTCAAGGAAATGTTTTCCTAACACTGACCAGACAAAACAGCTCTTGCAAAGGCTCTGCAGCACTCTTCCCATGGCTCTTCATGCACAGTCCACCCTACAACCCAAACTAGAGAAGAGCATCAGTACCCCAGCTGACAGGTTTATCCAGACTCCCCCGTACTCACTGTAAATCCCAGCAGAGGGATGCAACCAGTGTTATGCCTCCATTTCAGCCTCAACTCCTACATCACATCTTGCCAATGCAGCTCACAATCCGGGAGCAGTCAGTACCTGYATAGGATAGCTCACTGCCAGACAAGAAAGGTCTTAAATCCAAAGAGAGAGGGCAAGTCTTGAATCCGGTTTCCCTTGGAAAGCCCTAATATCCAATTTGAAYGACAATTCCTACTCTTGTAGGAGTCAGCAGTTCAGTGTTTAGCAGGACACAAGCTTCCAGCACTCAGCTTGTGTGACCCTCCCTTATCTTACATGGTACATCAGCTGGGCTAATTRTTTCCCTTTCAGGCTGCTCTAGCTGAACCAGCCCTCACTGGAATAGCACTACAGASCAGCAACAGCCTTAACAGGAGGCTGAAATAGCTCAGCTAGAAGAGCATTAGMCTGACAATCTAAAGGGCCCTGGTTCAAGCCCAGGTTTCAGCAAGGGGGGTCCTTGTTGCTGCAACACTGTCTAACATGCTCTAGGTGACCCTGCTTGAGCAGGGAGGGGTTGGACTAGATGATCTCCAGAGGTCCCTTCCAACCTTATCCATCCTATGGATCTAGGACCACAGGTAATGCCCTCTCCCAGAGGTCAAGGTGCGCAGACAACTCCTCTAGGGAAGGCATTATGCCTATTTAGAAGCAAAAAGTACCAAAGCCAGAGCCACCACATCCTTTTGCCAGCAAGTTCCTTGAACTACACAGTTTTCCTCCCTTCCCTCCCACCTTGTTATGCATTTTAAATGAACTTGAATTAGGTAACCGACCTGCTATACCAAAGAGGAGAGGGGAAGAAATCCAACAAATTAGCAGTATTTAAAAAAGAAAAGTCATTTAAAAGTCATTTAAACTTTGTGRTCACCTTCTAAGGCAATACTACTATGTGCTTCAGAAAGCTGAATCCTGCAGATATTAGGTGGGACAAATAATCAGAGCCACCAGAGTAGTCTCAGTAYGTTGCAGCCCATAAGAGATCAGGAACGCTCACAGCTCTCATGTGCACCTGTATTCTACCTTGCCTGGCTGGTAGACCCTAGGGAGATGAGGATGAAGAGGGACTAAGCAGGATAAAGACATATCCTTGTTACTGATAAGGAGTTGGAACTGAGGCAACAAGTGATGCTCACAATTTCAGCTCTGCTTCAATTCCTACCTACCTGATCTGATGAGCTTTTAAAGTCTGGTTTATCTGGATTAGTCTAAAGTAATGTGGTGTGCCCATAATGGCAAACGAGATCTTCAGAGAGCCAGGCATTGTCTCCACATGGGGAGTCATTCCTTCATCCTCAATTTATAGCCCTGTTACATTTCCTTGAWCCCTTTGATACCTTCTGTTCCTTCCCTTCTCCAGCACAGATGCTCCTCTCCAAAGGGCGGGCAGCTGCACAGACAAGGGTGGTCATTCAAGATGCCCCTTGCCCCTCCAAACGCTTTCTAAGGAGTGTAGCCTGAAGTCCTTTCACATCTTTGCTCTCAAAGGAATAAGCCATTATAAGACCAAAGTTTCATTTTGGTTTCCTCAGGTCTGGCTGCTTCTACCACCGCCACCTCATAGCCCTTCCAGTGTATTCTTTCTGAAAAGAGTYCAATTCACACTGGTGAATTTTTTGGTCCCACTGTATGCACTGGAATGCAAGAGCTCTCACACAAGGCCAATGTAATGGAAAAATGCACTTGGGTAGAAAAGGGACAAGTTCCAGTCACAGCAGGGAAGCTGCAACTGTAAGTGAGGAGTTGCCACCAAATAGCCTTCTGCTCAGGAAACACCAGAACGCAGTCTGTTTTCTTTGAAAATGAGCTCTGTGCTGTATATTYCTTCATCTCCCTTTAAGGTAAGCCCAGAAATAGGGTGTGCTTTGCAGCTTCGTACCTGCTCAAGTTGACTGCGCAAAGCACAAGCCCTCCTGTCTTTACAGGACAAAGCCACCTCTATAAGAGCTTCCTGGACAAGCCCAACAGGTCTTGCACACTAATAAATTCCTGTATGATAAGTTTAACACTCCATTCACACAGGTTTTAACCTTTATGCCTTCCTGCTAGGCTCAATGCCGATTCCTAAATCTAGCCAAAAAGACTTAGCATTTTAGTTTCCTGGCCAAGGAAAGCTCATTAAGACCATGACTGCAGGTGCAATCCTGCCGCTGTCACATTTTGCAAATGGAGCTCAGCGAAGATGCAGTCAGCTCAGGCCATCTGTTGCCACTGCACCTTCCACTTCCAGTCCCTGCTGCTCCTTGCCCAGCATGGCAGCAATGTCCCCAAGCAAAAGGTGTCACAAGCACAGGCACAGAGTTACAAATCTCCTCCTCTGTGCTGTCAACATTATCACTTTTTTCCTCACTCCTTACCCTGTAGGTCAATGTACTCAGCACTTCTTTCTTCAGAGCTTAAGGCTTTCCCAATTTAAGTTTAGATGTTCTGTTAGTCTAAATGCAGGCAATTTTCCTTTAAGGAGTGGCAGAAGGAAGACGGAAAAAAAAGCTGCCTGTGAATCCAAGGCTATCAGCTGTTTACTTAACTAACAACAAGCAATGCCCAGCTTAATTCATTCTGTTAAGGACAGATCATCTATTTTCAGGCAGCCCTGCTGCTGTGGCAATTGCCAGTCCAGTTGCCTGCAGGGCCTACTCAGGTATCCAAGGACTTTTGCAATTTTTACTTTCCACTGTATAGCTAAAGTACAGCCACTGAAAGGCCTCAGGATACTGCAACGACATACTATATGGCCATAGCAGTAATCATCTCCATTTCACAGATGCAGAGACTCAAGCATGCAAAAAGAGGCAAAAGGCCATAAACACATCAGATGCTTAACTGGGGACAAATGCTACTGACCGTTCAAAGCCTGTTATTTGCTCCCTGTACAGTTGCTGCTGCACAAGCGTCAGGCACATCAGGTTAAGGGCTCTTCTGTGCACAGTTCTTGTTTTTGCAAATGAGAGAATTACTAACCTCAAGCTTATTATAAAACTAGTAGAACTTACCTCCCCAAGATGACACCTCCATATCTAACGTTTGATCTTGATAACCAAAGCTAGYGCGAGTTGAGCCCCAGAGGGCAAGTGCACGGCTCACCTGTTCCTCCTGTACCTTATGTCAGAGAAWGGCTGTGGTATTTCCCCAGTGGGATCAAGAGCAACAGCCACTGAAGAGCAAACAYTGAGGGCTAGATTCACTTTCCGATCTGTGTCTAGGCCAACTTCAGGAGGCAAATCCTGCAGCCTCCATCCTACTACAGGAAAGGTTTCATTGCTAAATTAAACTCTGGGGCACCTCTCAACTGCAACAGAAAAGGTGCGGGTCACTGAGATACGTAGTGTATACTGTGCCTCTCAGAAGGATGTCGTTATAAAGCGCTTCCCATCTATCCTAGAGAAGGGCGAGGGAAGGGAAAAGCAAGAGTTCTGGTGGTTAATGCTTTGCTGGGGAGGGGCCCGAGAGCGGACAGGAGGTCCCTGCCCCTTGCAGAGGTTTGTTAGACCTATAATTCAGTTTCCATCTCTCCACAAAACTAAGCTGAGCAGTCTACAGTATTTAATCAGCTTTGCTGCTGCTTCCATTTTCTTGTATTATTTCTTATGTTATCCTAGTAAAAAGTGAGATTTTCAGGACAGGAGGCAAGATTCAGAAGTAAGGAAGAGGAGCTTCCCAAAGGCTAAGGTCAGAAAGACAGTTTTGTCACAGCCAGCCACTAGATATTTGTTGCATTTTACAGAATAAATTTGTATCAGCAAGAGAATATCTGAAGGCAAGATAAGTTTACACAGGTGACAGGAAAATAAGAAATTCTGCTCCAAGGTAGCATTCTGCAGTGTTCATGCTGAGGTTCAAATCTGCAGATGTCTCAAAACCTACATCCATTTTTTTGCCTGTAGGCCAAATCTGCAGAAGAAGCTACCAATCAAAGGGCCCTTCAGACCCCCTCTCTGCCACTTGCAACTGAGCTTGGGGGCATTAGCGCAGAGGAGTTCAGCAGAATTAAGATGCGATTATGAGGAATCTTGGGAAAGTGCAGCAAGTTAACATTAAACTGCAAGTAGGGCTTGTCTTATTTGCTGTCAATCACTGATTTTGTGCTACAGAGCAGAAGGAACCCTATTTAGTGCCTTAGAGAAAAACATACTGCTTATCAGGGTGAACTATGTCTAGCAAGAGCATCACAGGGAATGGGGATAAGGCAGCATCTATGAACAAATAATGTTTGTGCTTTTCTGACTCTATCCCAATTAACCTACCTTAAACTCTTAGTCCATGTTTTGCTTCTAGATTATATTGTATAGAAGCATTACTATTGTATGGTATAGACTATATACACACATTTCTGTGCAATAGATTTAATGAATTCATTATTGAGGTAGTGCTAGTAGCCCCATCTTTCCCTTTTGAAGTCAAGAGTTGTCGTTTCCCTCCATGATATCAACTCCAGCATCTTCTCTTCCAGAGCAGAGGGCAACAGGCAGAAGGGGAAAAAAGTGACCTTCTCCCCCCATTCCCTCCAAAGATTTGAAAAACAAGCAGTTCTGACAGAAGGTCTCCCCATTCTGATCTCACACACCCCTCTCTCAACACAGAAATAAGACCCTACCCGTGTTGCACATAAATACAAGGAGAATTCTAGCTAAAGAACAAAATTTTTAATTAAAAAAATCCCCCACACTAGAGTAAAAGTCTGAGAGATCCCTCAGCACCCACCCTTCCTCACTTAAGAGTGAGATGAAGCAGCAGCTTTGCCTGGGCAATAAGACAGTCTGCCACGTTGCAGCCCCTCCTGCAATGACAACACTGCTGAGAGAKTTCACTTTTCAGCAGATGGTTTCCAGCCCCACTGAAAACTGGTTATGTCTCTCTTCACCCTCCTTGTACACAAATACGACAACAGGCTCTACTTCACCACTACCCTCCATGCAGAAATCCTTGCCTCCTGCAGAAATCTGCAGGTAGGTTCCAGGTGGGATAGTCCAGACTGTACCAAATACTCTCTTTAGCAACTAAGCCCTGCATGATATTTCTCAGCAATAACCATCCTATTGCCTTTTTCTTTGTGGAGCTGAAGCATTGCCAAGCTGAGGTCATGTGTATCTCTGTATTCACTGGCTAAGTTAGTGAAAATTTTGTTTTTTAGATCACTGAACTTGAGCTTTTTTCCTGCATTTCAAGGTGGACAGAGCAGTTAGACAGCTGAATAAAGACAGAGCTCTCAGCACTACATAAAAATGTGTTAGAATAGGAAAGACAAATATTTGCAGTTCAGCTCTATCACCTCCCCAGAGATAGGGGAAGAAGAAAGGAAAGCAACYAAATTCCTTTCTCGAGATGGGAACAGACAGAAGGAGCCAGTCCCAAATCCGCACAGCTGAGCAGGACCAACATGGCTGCAAATATTAAGCAAAATAAACTGGGCTCTTGTTGACATGAGAGAGTCCTTGGATTGATAATTAAGCCTACATTTCCCACAGAGAGTACACATCAGTTTAAGACCATGAGGATGCAAATTTAAGGGCAGAAGGAGGATGCAACAACAATTTCTGCAGTGAGCAAAGGTTTTCAAGAGCATTACTGTGGATTCCTGTTCACCGCTAAGTAAAACCTTGGAACTACACTGAGGCTTAGCCATGTCCTCCACCGCACCCACASGCAGCCTCTCCTTGCAAGGCCTTCAGGGATTATCAGTCCACGTTGCAACAGTGTTTCCTTGTGAGCCTGATAAGGCACCAAGCCAAACCAGTGGGCATGGAGCACATCCGGCAAGCAAGCACACAAGCAGTTAGTTACAATGCAAGGTCTCAGTGCAGGATACATCTACAGCAGCCATCAAATTGCTACAGCTTGCTGGTGCACAAGAAAAAAAGAGCTTCATTTTTATGCAAACCCTGAAATTAAGTAATGTAGAATTCAGTCAGATGAGCTACAGCAATTGAGGTAGTGAATGAACCACGTACCTGCAAGTGCCTAACTCTGCCGCTCTTCCCACTGCCAAGCAACAGGGGATTTTGAGCCACTGAGGGAAAATAATTATGAGACACCAAGGGAGTTACAGAATCTCTTTCCTGCCCTCTAATGAGGTGCAAGTTTCACTCCCGTCCAACAGGAAAGTAGCAGAGAGCAGAGCTCAAAGGAACATTCCCTTTAAGCCTTTCCCTGTCTTCATGCTCTAATGTCAATAACTTAATTGCTGTTCAAAGCAATCTGCCAAATAACCTTGGCCCATAGTTTCCCTCTAGTATTCTGCCAGAAAGTTTATACTGCTTTGGATACTGAATACAAGTGACAGCCTCTGGATATGTCAAGCATAGCCTCAGTTACATTAATGCACTTGTTCCAGAATGAGTATTTTCATTTAAAATTTCTACTTCGTTCAAATATGCTGAAAATGGACTCATGGTCTGCCATAGACATTCCCAGGCATTCACTTGTTTGCTAGAGTATCTGTGCAGCATAAATGGAAGAAAGACAAATACAAGACATGTTAATATTTATCTTTAAAAAAAGTCCTCAAACCAAGGTCACCAGGGAGACTGTAAGACAGCCAGAAAAATAATCCAGGAGCTGCCATGCTTGATCAAATGGGTACCTGTTTCTGACTACCCTCATAGATCTCAGAAAACTTAACAAAAGAAAATCCTTTTTGAACAGCTAGTTAAGGAACAAATAACCTACTTTCAGTACATAGTGTCTTCCAAGTCCACAACAGCAGGAACTCTGGGCTAGGACAACTCCTGAAACCAAAGGGTTTATAACCTTTCTAAACTGCCTGCCACCCCCAGCTCACTGCAGCAACTCATAAATTTCTCCTCGTCAGTGCTGATGTGGATTGAATTCTGTGCCCTACATGCTTTTTCTTTTTTAACCATTCTTTGTTTGTTTTTTCAAACTGTACTGAAGTTGCTAATTTGTATGCTCCAAAAAAAGCAGCGGCATAGGGAAGGTAAGGAGGAATATTTATGAAATCTTCTGTGTTTCTGTAAATATACCCAGTGGGAAATAATGTTTGCTTATGCAAATATACTAAACCATATTCTCAAGCTAAGCAGATGGCACACCCTTGCAATACAGCTTTTTTACAGACTGCACTTTCATTCCCTGCATATGCCTTGAAATAGCAGACTAAGTCTGCATAGGAAGAGATGTACCTTCTTACCCAACAACTTCTGCACAAGTTATTTAAGGACATTTCAGCCTCCACTTACAATGTAAATGTTTGTATTATAAATTGCTGCATTGTTCTTGGAAAGAATTCAAACTCAGGAAACATATTTCGGTAAAGTTACTCTTGTTCAGAACTTTTTCCTTTTTTTAATCTAAAAGTCAGGGGGTTAGGGGGCAGAAAACAACATATGACAAACCCGGACCAGCTTTACTTTTAAATAGTAGGGTAGCCCAAAAAGAAAAGAATCATTTTTATTTTTAAGACTTGGAAAGATATCCATCCATATTCAAATGATATCTTTCAGTTCAACGACAAGATGTTAGGCTCGACCTCATTGGCTCACACAGTAGAAAGAAAATAGACAAAAATATCACCATCTGAAGGGCCACTCTACAAGAAATCAGGGCAAACTCCCTCAGGCTTTAGGGGAAAGCCTGCAGACAGATCATCTCCTTCAAGATATGCTCTCCTTTTCCTCCTCTGCTTAGAGGAAACAACACAGTACAAGACCACAGAAAGCCACAGAGCAATTTAAGTCTTCAGGGACCTCAGGAGATTATCCGATCAGATCCTCTGCAAAGCTGTCTCCCATACTTTTCTTCCACCTAAACTATCCCATTTCTACCAGAGCAAAAGCCTTCAAGACAGTACATTTTCTGCTGCAGAAAGCAAAGGCCAAGCTCCTATCTTCAACAGATCCCCACATCATCTCTCCCTCAATTTACTTGTGCTTTCTTTCATAATGAAAAACTTTGGCATGACTCCAGACAAGGCAAGAGAGGCGGGGAGGGAATAAGCAGCAGTGAGACTATCCCAAACACAGCTTGTTCTACACTGTCTAAATTATCACCTCTTAAAAAGCCAGACCTTATTAAATATGCAAGAATTGTTCCACAGGGCTTCTGCCTGCCCCTCTAAACTTCAAACACCATACCTTTACTTCAACTTCTCTGGATTTGACACCGTGCCTGAACTTCTGCCTCGCAAGGCATTTAACATTAAGCTCCAGAAATGGCAAGGCCTTTCCAGTATCCTGTGGTGAACAGACTCAAGCCAGTAACTAAAAAGCAGTTTCAGTTCCTGGATATCCTACAGTAACAGGAGTTTTGCAGAACTTAGACCTTCTTCACACTCAACTATTTATAGTCTTCCCAATTTACCTGATTTTTGCCTGCATCTTTGTGGATATAAGGGTGGGCTTCCACTCAGCATTACAGAGAGAGATGCTAACCTATTCCCCCCACTATGTCAGACAGCTCAGGCTGGGCTATCTCCGAACAGGAACAAGAAGTTTTACTGTATGCATGGCGTAACTGTGGGGTGAAAATCTGGCCACCAAGACTAACGTTACAGTGAAGTCACGTAGGAGATCCAGGGGATACTTTGAAGAAGTTTTGTTCCAGCCCAGAAGAGTCCTACACATCCAGYTTAAAAACAGTTCAGAAGCTGGAGGTAAAAGGGGAGTTTCTGGAGTTCAGGTAAGACACAGGTACTGCTCTAGGGGGACCTGCATTTATATACAATAAGTAGAGAATGGTAAATACAGATCTAATCACTGAAACTTATTAAACCAAGTTGCCCCGCGTAGCACAGCAAGGAGTTTCCCTGCAGCTACGACAAATAGCTTTCATCTGAAAAAAATAACTCGTCACACAGTCCCAGAGGAATGTATGGATGAATTTGGGTTCTGCCTCCTTGTCTAGAGCAAAGCAGGCACAACTGCTGTCCACAATTGGATTATAAAAGACTCTATTTACTAGGGGACAGAGGAACCCAAATGCTTCACACTCTTTGGGGCACCTTGTCTCCATCAGAGGGTGTCATAMAGTTTGAGGCATCTAACCGAAAGACTTCCATCCTTTTCACCAGTGTTGCTTCCCCTCTTCCCTTAAACAAGCCAATATTTTTCCATCTACAATCATGAAAAAAAAGGAATGGTAGTGGTGTTAGCAAGCCTTGTGGCAGTACACAACCTTTCTCACTCATTCACTGAGGGCAGTTTTAACTCCTAATCCCTCAAATAGACTCCACATAGGAAATACAGTGGCTCCAGAGCCATGCATCCTCACGTGGCATGATGGCTACATGGAGAAGCCATGCAACCATGGGAAGCCAGGCTTATTCCACTGTCAATCACTGCTTGCTGCAAGGCTGGGCCATATGGGAACAGAGACTGGGGATCTGTTCCTAGTCCTAGGAAGGGAGTAGGAGGAAAATATCACCCACTTATTCTCCCAAAATAGGTGCAGCCCACTGCTCAGCTTTTGGACACATTACARCCAAGATGCAAAACAGCATGTCCAAGAGCAGTGTTTAGGCTGCAACAGCTTTGCCTAAGAAAGGAAAGTTTGAAACTTGCAGACAGTTGTTCTTCTCACAGATACTTGGTTTTCTAAATATAGTCCAAACATCTTTCAATGCACACTTTCAGCTGATTTGAACTCTGACCAGGAAGTACTTCTGTTGTCTCCAGCAGTCTTCCTCAAGATACTCTCTTGCATCTGTTAGGACTTGGTACAGGAAACACCCATAAGCACAATATAATGAGTGCTGTTTGTTTTTTTCCAGCAAAATAATCATTAGTGCCTGTCAGACCTTAGAGCAGTGCAGAGAGTAGCTCAATCTGAATTCCTTCATTGCTTCCTCCCAACCTTTTTTAATTTCTGGAAGCCTTTGTATTATTCCAATTGTGGAACTAAACAGGCTTTCTCACTTGTTTCGTAAAGCCTTTTTTAGCAAATGTAAATCCAGCAAAAATACTTTGCAACTTAAGTTCAGCCTTCTAGGCACGCATACTGCTGCACAGGCAACTCCAGCATATCCATTTCCCCTCCACACCCTTCTGCTCCCAACTAGGGACATGCGGAATATGTGGACTTTAAGACACTCAAGTGCATGTGCCACATTCACCTTTTCCCAGTCCTGGATGTCCCCAATTTAAACAACCCTAGAATAAGATAATCCTGTTTGCCCAATTAACTGATCACTCGCTTCCTAAATAGCACACATCTGGCTTTGTTGTTAGAGTATGGGTGAACAGGGACTGGAATAACAACTGGTTTTATTTTTTTCCCCTCTCTGCATATCCAGTTAAACATTAAACAAACAGCTGTACAGAGAAGGAGATCTCAAAGTGCAATTAGGAGGAGAAAAAGGAAGCTAGAAAATCATTCAAAAAGACTCCACAATGAATTAAGACTTGCTACCATGCAAGACTGAGGAAGGAGTTCCTGGTGCCTCCCTCTGTCCATAAGCCCCTCACAGCAGAGGGGCTGTGTCCTCCTCTTTCGTCACAGCTTTGCTTTTACAGTTTGACCTCAAGAATTAGGGCCTAAATCCTAGTTGCCAAGTATAAAGCAGCCTGGCAGCTCTCCTGCCTTAAGATGCTTGGTGAAGTATTTCTGCAAAGCACCCAGGGCTTCCCCCCCACCCATCCCCAGARGAGGGGACGTATACATGCACAGGAGTTTCAGCTAAGAGATCTGGCCAGAAGATAAACACCTTTTTAAAAATTTTGTATACACAGAAAAGGAGGTGCAAAGAAGGGAAGTATCTACCTATCTCAWATCAGCTCTGCTCCAGAGCCAGAAGTAGCACTTTCTGCACTGGGAACACTTCAATTTATACACATCTGCCTCCGAGTGATGTTGTAAGACTTGCTTTTCCCCTTTCCTGGCACAGGCATATCCATACCCAGGTAATAAGGAAAATTATGCGGATGAAGAATATCCTCTAAGATCAAGCAGGCATAATTCTCCCTAGAAAAAGTGCTGGGTCTCTGAAGCACCAAAACAAGAATAATTGTTTMATTCCTTCCCTGCCTTAGTCCATCACTCAATCATTGCTCCATCCTACTGCATTTTGAGACATGCCTTGGCATTCACAGCAGACAATTAACCAGAGCATTTGCAGAGGATAGATGGAGTCACAAACCAGCCCTCATRCCTTGTCTTTGGCTCCAAATTGTCCCTTGCTTGCAGACCTGCCCCCAGGAGAGAKGTAGCAGAGAGGGTACCAGCAGAACCCGCAAGACCAACAAAACCCTTTTAGAGCCAGACCACTTCAAATTTTCAGAGAGAAAGCAATTACATTCACCCACTGCAGCCTTTCCACGGGGAAAATGCTCTTTTTATTCAATTAAATTTCCCATAACTAAGGTTAATTGTCTATGCAGTATCTGCCTCAAGGTACAAGGGACTACTGGCTGGCCTGCCATCAGCCCAGAAACGGGAGCAGTCTAGATGAGTCAGGAAGGGCAGGGACCTTACAAGTGACAGGCAGATGGCTGACTCTTCGCTCACTAGTAGTTCAGGGCTGAAGACAGCAGTKAGAGGAAAGGACTAATGCACTGAGTTTTTGCAGACATTATATTCCTTCAGAAAGTCCAACAACTACCCAGAATCAGGCACTCTGATTCAAAGCTGGTGGTGGTGGACAGCATGCTGCTAAATATCTTTACAACTCTTGCACAAGAGAAGCCTGTCTACAAGAGCATGGTCTCCTGTTAAAGTCAAGATTTGCACCACCCAGCTTCGAAATGTTGAGCAACAATCACCCGTAGGGAGATGCAGGACTGTCAGCACAGACCTGCCACTAGCTCTGACCAGGCTGGCAAGAGGAGCCCTAGTTCCATTCGCCTCTCCACTTCCAGGGCCACAGTTGGGATGGGGGGTTGCACACAGCTGCAGCAAGTTACACTGATCACACCAGACACATTCTTGGAGGTTTCTGCTGCTTCATCTCAGGAGCAGCATCTATAGGGCCTCCCACTGAGCTATCCTCAGGATCTGTTTTGAGCACCTCTCACCCAAAAGCCTCCTAGCACATTTCTCCTTTTTATTTTGCAAGAGGTTTTCTCTTTCAAATTAGCTTTCATAGAAAGATACAGCTGCATGGCCCTCTTGAACCATGTTCATGGCAGTTCAGTGCTTAGAGTTCTGCCTTGAAAAGAAAAAAGAAGGAGGGGAGGGGAAGGAAAGGTAAGCCTGAAATCTGAAGTTTCCTCTCTTAGATATATTCTTGGTCAGCTCAATACCACTACAAAGATTTTTATGTTTCAGCACATAGGAACATGGAGAGGAACACTAAAGTTCCTGTTTGACTGCAGCAATAGCCTGGGCTTATGGGCTTTTCAAAGCCACAGGAACAGGCTTGTCTCTGAGAGCAGCCATTAAGCAGAAGGTGGATATAAATACCTGGAAACCCCACAAAGCAGCTGTGTATCCTCCCCCCCCCCCAATCACCCAAGTTATTCTTCTGGAGAGAGAGAAGTAGGCTTACTTTCTCCTAGAAGGATCCAACAAAACTTGGGGCTTTAAACAGCACAGTTAAATCCAGCAAACTGGATTCATTTTAACTGAAGTCACTGTGTGCATTGTCTCAGCTAACAAGCCCCAAACTTTATTTGGTCTGCTGACAGGCCCTCATCACAATAACTCCAAGAACCCGAAGAACCCTAACTTACRTCACCATGAGCTTCTAGAATGGAGCTTATGCTGTAAATCTGCGTTCGACCTCCTGTGTTCAGTGGCRACACCCAAGAGGAAAGTAAAGCTGGGTTGGTTCACTTGCCTCTCAGCCCCAAACCAGAACTCTTGCCCCAATAAATACCAAGCATGTTTTATTATATGGTAACACACACAAGAAGAAGAAGGAAAAAAAAAAAAAAAAAAAAAAAAAAAAAAAACTTGGATTTTGTTTGTGTTTCAAAGCAAAGTCAAACAAGGGATTATTAAAAAGGCCTTTTTTTCCCCCCTTGTTATCATGCTCTCTACCAAATCCCTCCATATTGAAACATCAGAAACACAGCATGGAAGAGAGATGCTTTCCATTTTCTCTTATCCTGTGCAACTGAGGGTAAGAAGGGAGAGGATTCATCAGCCTGTGTTTTAGAACATCAAAGCATCTCACCAAATAATTAACGCCCAACCCAAATAACGGGGACCAAGTTTCCAAGGTACCACTTGGCTGCTCGAGATAAACATGACAGTAAAGGCCAGGGGTGGGGGGGGAGGCTTGCACACATAAAGGGTGCATTTTCCCCTCTCACGCAGTGGTGCCTCCAGCATGCAGTCACCTTGCACAGCAAGTCACCCATGTGCCCTGCCGCACCTCCCGGGCCCCCGCGGGGGAGCCCCTGATTCCCCCCCTCCCTCCCCACCTCACTGTGAAGCGTGCAAGTGGGGAGCACAGTATTTAACGAGCCTCATTAAGTACACCTCCTTAAAAAAAAAGAAAAA
>NW_028187111.1:2599470-2646180 GCF_003343005.1 Rhea americana
GCCGCCGCCGCCGCCCAGAGCAGGGCGCAGAGCAGGGCGCCGCCGCTGCCCCCCGGGGCCCCGAGCATGGCCCTGCCGCTGCCGCCGCCGCTGTCCCCCGGGGCCCCGAGCATGGCTCTGCCGCTGCCGAGCTGTGTGCGCGCCGCCCGGTGCGGCACCCGGGCTGCCTCTACCCCGGCAGGGCGGGCGCCGAGCTGCTGTATTTGCAATTTAAATAAATAGCTCGGCGGCACGCACGGGGGTGGGGAAGGCGAGGAGGCAGCGCGCCTCGGACATCCCCCCCCTCCCTCCCCTCGGTGCCCCCGGTGCAGGGTGCTGCGCTGCGCTGCGCTGCGCTGCGGGGGCAGCGCGCAACTTGGGCCCCCGGAGGGGAGGACCCGCCGGCGGGGGGAGGTCCAGGCGGACGGGCCCAAACGCCGGGCCGGCCCCGCGGTTGGGCGTCAGGGAGCTTTTCTCCCCTTTGGGAAGGTGCCGAGGCYGTGCCGAGAGGCGAAGGGCCCCGGTGGAAGCTCGCGCCAGCGTCTTCGTACGCGCAGCGCCTCGTGGACGGGGCCGTGACAGCCGCGGCCGGGTGGCTCACGCACCGCTTGCCTGACAAGCCCCCGTGGTGCCTGCGGAGCACCAGYGCGGTTGGGGCGTCACGATGCGATGGGCGACGTGCCTTGTGCAAGACCGTCCCCAGCAGTTATTTTTGGCCGTTCGTAACTTTGGGATGAACAGTCCCATCTTTTAATTTGGTCCAAAGGTGATTTTTTTTCTCAGGGTGCAAACGGCTGGAGCAAAAGGATCAAGTCAAGTCAAGCATGGCTTGGTCAAGTCAAGCATGGCTTGATGCATTGTATATCGTTTAAGTCTTCTGTGATACTAAAAATGTGGTGACACTGTTAGCCTTTTCAGCAAGATGAGTGTGATACTGTTGGGCTGTGAAAGTCCCAGGGGTCTCTCTTTCACTGCTTTCCCCATGTGTGCTCTTCTATTGAAAACATGTCTGGGAAATGTGTCAAATCCTTGGGTAGAGGGATGCATTTTTACATCAGAGAAGACAGCACATAGCTAGAAAGTAGCTTGGAATGTTTTCCAGACCACAGGCAAACTTGTAGAAGCTGCAATTTCGTGAAGCCTACCCATGTTCTTTGACTGTGTTGAGTCTGGCCACAGAAGCTTCCCAGCTGGGAATTTTGTTTTCAAAATGGAAAGATGTTTCCTGAGGTTGCTCTTCTCATACAGATGAAAACCTGCTGTAAAGCTCAGCAGAACAATTCAGCTTGCATTCTGCCATCATTTTGATCTGTGAGCCTTTGCGTGATCTCTGCCAAGAACAAACGAAACAATTGTCGGTGATTCTTGTGTCTGTCATGAAGCCGACTTGCTCTTCAGGTCACCCTGCCTTCTGTCAGAGTCCCCCAAAGTGGCAGCAAGTGCAAAACTCCCATGTGAGATGTCCTCCAAGATGGACTATCCAGCATGGTGGTTGTCTGTTAGCCTGGAGTGTTGTGCTATGCCCTGCAGACCAGAAGACTTGGYGATGTCACCCCCAAACTCTTGTAACTCCCTCTTACCTATTACTATGACATGGGGCGACCTCTTCTGAGGCACTTCAAGGAGTAGTTGCGCTTGTGGATACCCTTCTGCACCTATAGTACCCTGAACTCCTGACCTATGCAGCTCTGTATTCATCCACATCCCTCTTCAGACCCGCAAAATGTGGCCACAGATGGCCCTATGTGGCCATCAGCCCTCTAGTACTTACCAGACTTAAGAATAACTCCAGCCACAGGGAGGAGTCCAGGGAGCACATTTGGCTTCTCATGCCTCTCGAAGAGTAGAGACTTGAGGGAGACTTGGAACAGGAGGAGATGAGGCAAAGGAAAAGTATGCCTGGGCCATGSCGGGTCACTCAGAGCAATATGACAGATGGCGCCGGACTAGTGTTCTGCATTCCAAGCTGGCGTTGGCACCTACTAATAATTTCTGTGTCATTTTGTRCTGTGTGTATTTCCAGGCAGGAGATCACTACGGTATCTGCGCATTGTCTTTCTCTAGCTGTGTTGTCCTCATGACACAGAAGTGGTAGCCCACGTACACACTTTCCAGTGCAGAATTACAAAATTCTTCAAGTACTTGCCCTGAGCTGACRTATGTTTTGGTACCCTACACATTTTTTCCTCATTTTGAATTAGAGAATTCAAGTTTCCAAAATGTAATACTTTCTGCTTGCCTTTGTTGAAATTCATCTTACTGTTTCCAGAGCTTTTCTGCAATTTAGCAATGTTATGATTTTATTCAAATCCTCGCCTGCAAAGTGCTTGAAGTGCTGCTTGACTCAATATTATTTACAGATATTTAAAGGCAAAGATCAGTTTCATCATCCAGGTCACTAATGAAAGTAATTAATCTTGGAACAGATCAGATCTCCTAATTTGATATGCCTTCCTATTTACAGGAAATTATCCACAACCACATTTTGAGTATTGCTTTTCAGTCATCCACCCCTCTCACATAAATTCCATCTGGGCCRTATTTGTCTTTATGAGGCTGGTATTCAAGACAATATCAAAAGCTCTACTGAAGTCAAAATATGTTCTATCCATTGCTTTCATGGCCTACTATGTTAGTTATCCTAGTAAAGAAATAAATTGGATTATTTTGACATGATTTGTTCTGGACAAATCCGCACTGCCTGTTTCTCATCACTTTTTTCTTATTCAGTTGCTTGCACGCCGATTGTTGAACAGTTTGTTTCATTACCTTTCCAGATAACAAACAGAAGTTGGCTGTTTCRTAACTCTTCACTTGACCCCTTTGATAAAGATAAATATCACGTTTTCCCTTCTCAAGTCCATCTGGATCTTGTGCTTGAATGGCAGCATATGTTTTGGAAGGAAGAACTAGTAGCAGTCACTGTAAAAGAGAAGATGCTGGTCCAGGTGGACTATGGGTCTGGACTAGTGGAAATACTTAGGTATTCTTGTATGTACCACAGTACTCTGGTGTCAGGGATCAACAAAGGCTGGCTGTTCCCTAAGGGATGCCAACTGGCACAGCAGGGGCCTGGTTGGCCAGGATCAACCAAGAGTCCAGGTAGCCAAACAAGTCTATGGTGGTGAGACAGGTCCAAGGTCAAGCCAGGAATGCGAGTCAGCGAGTCAGGGTCAGGTCTCATGACAGTAACCAAGGTCAGTGATYACCTAGTGATCAYCAGGCAAGTCTGTAGCAAAGAGGCAGGTTGGCGGCCAGGCCAAGAAGTCGGTCTGCAGGCCGTGGTCTGGGTCTAAATCGAGGAGGCCACATTGCTGTGCTGCTGCTGTAGCTCACACAGGGACTGAGCTCTAGAGCCTCAGCTTGAAAGCATCTCTGTGGGTGTGGATGTGCTCACGTGCACTGAGCCTGGGGTGCCAGACCTCCAGGAGGGAGGAGGCTCTCAGGGCCCTTACATCTGGCCATGTCGGAGGCTGACGTTAATTATGGAATTGGTCTAAACGGCATTGCATGTTCTGAATTGGACAAAATGTTCAGTAATCTGTCCAGCTAACTGCAGTGGTTTGAACTGATGGCAGCATGTGTGCTCTAGGTCATGCAATGTGGTTAGCATGTATGAGATTTTAAACATGTCTATCTAGGCTAACACAGTTTATCAGCAGTTAAAGCATTAGCTAATACATTTCTTAACACAGCTCATTTTCCCAGTATAAGCAAAGCCTAGGGCTGTGAGTGGCTGTGTGCAAAGGAGAAAAAATACTGAGCTAAAGGCTCAAAAAAGTGTGGTATTTTTTTTCATAGCACAGAACAGAAAATCACACTGCTATTGAAAAAAAAAACATAGTAGGGAAATGACATTTCTCTTCGTAATTAGTGCTATAAAAACATGCAGGACAGAGAAAAGATCTTAATTACACAGGAATTTCCCAAATCATACTAGTTTGGGAGAGAAAAAAAGAGAGTATAAATGTATAATCAACCAAACTGATTGGAAAACCTGATGGTTTTAAATCACAGCTGTTTGTCTGACTATATGGTTTCCATCTTATGTAAGTTCCACCGGGAGTACGTAGATGCTGTAGATGTTCAGCTGGCTTCTGCAGAGCTAATAGAGCATTTGCAGACTCTGCTGTAAACGTAGTATGAAAAACAAAATGAAGTAGGTGGGCTTTTAAAACATCTGATAGAAACACAGTAATCTGCTTCCCGTTTTCTTAGGGGTGTCTGAACTGTTGGAGAATAGGCTAATTGAATGAGAAATATTTCTGGCTTGTATTGTGTTAGCTTATATTAGCTATTTAACATTTRTATTTGTTTGTAAATTAATAACAGCATTGAGGTTTAAGAGACTTCAAAGTGGATTGATCTATTTGTGTCCTTATTGCTTTTTTACCCTTTTCAATAGACCTTATTCTTCAAGACAATTTAAAGCCACGTTAGGAGAGAATTCTCAGTGTGTCCTTAATTCATTTCCTTTGGGTTCCAAATTTTCCAGTGCCTTGCCTTGCATATATGCTCACAACCATGATTTGTACCTAAGGCTGAAGTCTGATGTTCATTTGAGACTGCATATGCATATGGTATCTATGGGGATGTGTCGATGGAAACTGAAGTTCAGGCATAACCTCCCAAATAAAAAGTGACTCAGCCACATTGGCAGCACTCAGCTGAGGTCATTTGCTAATGGTATTTTCCCATCACTTTTTCTCTCCCTTCATAACTTCAGTCTTCCTTTTCTTCTCTTTTTTTATTTTCCCATGCAAAGCAATTCCTCCCCTCAGTGCATTGATCATTAGCATAAGCATCTTCATAAGAGGATTTTTACAGTGATGTTGGTAAGCCCACAACTAGATTGATGAGGACCCTAGAACTAGGAAATCTTGGTGAAAGGGAATTTTTCTTTTTGAGCAAGAAAGTTTAGAATTAAAGGGTGATAGTACCTACATCTTCACTTTCYGCCTCTTAAGAGATAAAATATTAAGCTCGCACTGTAATGCAAAACGTGTTCGTTTCAGTCAAGCCAAAGTTGAACAAAACTGTTCAGCTTTCAAACCCTTTGAAGTAATTTACATCTTGTCTCTATACATGTGGCCTAGATGAGTGGAGGGTCTGTTGTATATTTGTRGGGTAAGTCTATAGGAAAGATATTGCACTCTGTTGTAAGCTAACTCCTTTGAAACAGCAGATCTCTTTGTGGAAGCTCAGTATTCCTTGTGGACAGGGAACTAAACACTTCCTCCGTGACAGAGATGATGAACTCTCTATTTGTTGAAACACAATCAAAGGCCACTCTTTAATTTGATGTTTCCTTAATTTCATTAGCCCATGTGACATTCTGTTAGTGATCATCCTTCATAGTATTTGAAATAATTTTCAGTGGGGAAAATTTCCCAGGTTTCTTTGCAGACACTATAGGATGGCCTTGGAGTCAGCAGGGAGAAATATTAATGAAATAAATTAGCAGAAAAATTAAGGCAGGACGGGCAGACCTTGCCAGCAGAGAGAGAGGATGTTCCCTCACGCGGCTCACTGCTGCCTCCCTGCCGCAGAAGCCGAGCGGAGAGGGAGCTGCAGGCACTGCCGGTACCAGCCCAAGCTGGAGGAGAGCACGGAGCGAGGCGCGGGTGAATAAGGATGCCGGGGTGCGGGGTATGGGACCCACATTTCGTGCGGAGGAGATCGGAGTTCCCGGTCAGGCTCACCGCAGGGCCAGGGGGAAATCGTTTGGGGTGAGGGGCGTCAGCGGGGCACGGTGGTGGCGGAGGAGGGAGGCAGCGCGGGAAGGTTACGCTGKGGAAGGCGGCTGTCGTACCCTCAGGGGGCTTCGCCGGGCAGCGTGCGGCGACCGTTAGAGCCGCGCGAGGCGGGCTGAGTCGCGCGGCGACCGTTAGAGGCGCGCGCGCCGGGGCGAGCCGTCRCCCGCGTTCCTCCCCTCAGGGGCGGGGAAAGAGCCCCGTCCCCTCGGCAACGGGCGGGCGCGCGCAGGCTGTTCGGGCCTCCGCGGCGGAGTGCGGCCCTTTCCGCCTCCTGCTCTGTCCGCGCCGCCGCCGTTGATGTCGTTGCTGCGCGGGCCGCGGCCCCGCGGGCCCTGGGCTGCGGGCAGGAAGGGCCCCAGGAAGCCGGCGGCGGCCAAGCGAGACTGGGACGTAAGTGCTTCTCTTTCTCGAGTAGAGAGCTGGGCCTCTTCCTCCTCCTGCGGCGGGTAGCCGGTACCCGCGCAGGGCTCGGAGCCTGGGGCTGGTGGGCGAGGAGAGGGCACCTGAAGGTCTCACGGTTAAGTGCCGTAGTTACTGTCTGTGTCTCGCTTCAGCCTCGCTAGGCTTTGCATAGCGTTCACTAAGGCCCAAAACTTTACCGGGTTGCCCCCAAGTTGGGTTTCTGAAAAAGCTTATGGTGAACCTGGTCCTCTCTCCAGCTTTATTGCCCCGTAGCAGTTCCTGTCAGGTCTGTTTGGGGCTGAGTCGGGCAGCAAGGCGAGCCTGATCTGGATCTGGCATGTATTGTGCCTTTGGGGTGGCATGCAATGCACACTGGCTTTTCACCAGATATAGAAAGACTGGTGACTCTCTGTATCCATAGCCATATTGCTTGGCGGGAACCTCTAGAGAYCACCAATGTCATGCTTGGAGTGGGATTGTCACCCACACTAGGTCGGGTAGATCAGCCCTGTCTTCAGCTGAAGCTTGGAAACCTCTGAGGAAGGTGGACCATGTCTCCTGGTACCTTTTTCTAGGGCTGCACTACCTTTCTGATGAATAAAACTTAACATGGTATAAAGTCAATACAGAGTTCTAAGATTTGGGTTGTGTTTTTTTTTTTCTTCTTTTTTCCCATCAACCTTTTTTACCTGCCTTGAACCAGCAGGATGAATTGATGTTCATGAAACTTTGTATTATGTGGCTGTGGCACTTTTGATCTGGTATCAGGTGCATTAAGGATGGATTTATAGGTTTGTTCAACTYTGGCCTGCGTGAAAAGAAGAGAAGGAAAAGGCAGTACTTTTTTCGATACCTACAGTTTTTAACAGCCTTAGCATGTAAACACAGAGCTACAAATAGAGATGGCCAATTTGTGTGTCTGTGTGGATTCTAGGGGGAGAGGATACCGTGACACGGAATTTTGTGTGCATTGCATAGGTATGACTGCAATGATTATAAAGCCCAGTAGTTTTCAGAGCCTTTTTACAGTGGACTTGCTTACAGACAGAAGACTACTTTTGTTGCTGTCATGGCTGATTAATTTTAACATCTGTGGGGCTTGTGACTTCATTTCCCCGGTCTGCTTACAATTATGCCTTCTAATTTGGAACCTGCTGTTGCAATTTGGAACCTGCTGTTGCTTTAGACTGAAGAGTGTGCACAGTCTTGATAGGGATATCATTTTTGCTGATTGTTTGCTTTGCTAGCAAATGCTTTACAATGTTGTAAAAATATCGTTATATAATTTTATACTATTTATGTTGTAATTTAAGGCTTTTTAATGAAACTGAAATCCATTTCCTCCTCTGTTCTTGCTTTTGATGTGATCCCTTCTTCCTTTCTGCAGAGTACTGTCCATGATTTGACAGTCCATCGTGCAACTCCTGAAGACATAGTGAGTTAAAAATTTATCATTGCTCCTCCTCTAGGTGATTTATCTGGTTATCTAACAKAAGTGTGTACTGTATTTATGGTTATATTTTTCTGGCGATGCTTAATCTCTCTTTTAAAGCTTTTGAAAATGTTAGTCTTAGTTGTTAGTGTTAGATCTTTGTTTATGGTGTTTTATTTCTACATCTATCCCTCTGGCAACCAGAGTTTTAGTCTCCTGTCTCCATTAGGAAGTGTTAGCCATGTTTTTCTTTCAATAAAGTATTTACYATCATAAAATAAACAAAACTCCAGGGGATTAGTCTAAAGTTAAGTCTCATCTCTGCTGGAAGGACTGAAAAACATGTTTTATTCTGATTCTCTGGTTCTAAGGATCTTCAGTTTTTCTTTAAACAATTTTACATCACTTTTTTACATTGAATGACTTCTTCTTTACAAAGCATAACATAAGCATAAAAGCATCCTACCTAAGTTTTGCTGGTTGCGCTTATTGCGAGGATCAAATAGGCAATATGAGCAATTGTTGATATCAATTTGTATGTTTTGAGACGCTAGTCAGGACAGATGGAGATGATAGGGGAGAGAAACTTGACTCTGTAAGTTATTGGCTTGATAGCCTTTAACAAGCACCTCACATTTARTTTTACTTATTAAAACTGAGCATATGTGTCTCATTATTGGAAGAACAGTGAGAATGTCACTGATGATTGACAYTGGTGTTAAATTAGGGAAATGCATTGTGTCTTTTTACCTATCTTGTAGGTGGGAGTGTTTTTCCTCCCCTACAGCTGGGAAAACTCTTGCCAAGCCAGTAATATAGGGTAGAGGAAAACAGACTTCTCCTCTGTTACCTTTGGAGTAACTAAAATTTGTGTATTAATTTGATTGATACTGATGGGATTTGACACTTCTGGATGTTTATGAGATGATCATTGTTACTACCCTGAAATTGTAATAAGTGGTATTCAATGCATGAGTGATAAAATTAAGAAAAAGTACATGCTAGCATTGTCCTGCTGCTTCTRCTTTAGATTGTCCTTTGATTTTGAACTGGTTTCTTTAATGTTTTTGTAGCTGCGTCGTCATGAACTACATAAGTCAAAAAACAAAGCACTAGTGCATCTGGAACTACAAGAGAAAGCACTGAAAAGAAAATGGAAGAAGCAAAAACAAGTGGCTCCTGGTTCCTTGGAGAAAAGGAAATTGACTCTGATGCGTGAGGTGAGAGCTAAATGTGCATTGTCAGCGTAGGAAGCTTGACCAAACCTTTCCTCCTGTTCCAGATAATTTGCAGTAGTTGTGGAAATCTGCTCTTGCACATAGGTCAAAATTGGCTCTTACTGCGTAATTGGATTCCAAGTGTGCAGACATGCTCCCTCCTCTACATGCTGCGTGCTGTTTTCAGTAAGGCAGTGATTGGAATAGGCTGTATAACATTTTAACTGAGCTACACAATTGGTGATTTCTCTTTTGTTGCCTGGCTGTGCCCTGTCTAGCACTGCATTCTTGTTTGTGTCTGTTGAACAAGAACTGTGCACTGTGAAAAGGTGAGCATTATTTGTGCTCTTATTGTTGTCTGCCCTTCTCCTTTCCCTACCTACATATATTTCTTTGTTTGATGGAAATAAAAATATTTATTTTGCGGGGTAGGGGATAGATCTTTACCTGCCATTGCTGCATTTAAAGAGAGAAAAGGCAGAGTCATAGGGTCAAAAAGGATTGGTAAGAAATCGGTAAGGGAAGAAGAATTGACAAAACAAAGGTTGAGAAGCTACAGTTGCTAGCAGACAAGCTTGTCATCTGGGAGTCAAGCTTCTTATTCTCTAGGCAAGTCTGAAGCACTCTGACTGGAAATGTTAATATTATTTAATTTGCTTTTGAATTTTTCACTGTATCAGCAAACCCAAGCTTAGCTAAGAGACAGTAGCTTATCACTGCTTCAGATCAACCTTTTGTTTCACATAGCAAGCGATTCCTTGCCACATACTATGAAAACCCATCTCAAAATATGCTATTAATGAGCTTTCAGACCTCATCAACGTTTGGTCAAATTGAGAATTGCTTTTGCTGGAGAAAAATGAAAATGAACAATGTTCACCTATTACTTAAAATAAATATGATTACTAGTCCTGTGAGTGTGCAGTAGGTTGATAATCAAAGACCTCTTCTTCCTTTCCTCTGTTTTTTACAGATTTTCAGAAATCTGTGCATTCTGATAACATTGATGCATAGTACAAAAACAGAATCACAGAATCACAGAATAAGTAGGATTGGAAGGGGCTTCTGGAGATCATCTAGTCTAAGCTCCCTGCTCAAGCAGAGTCACCTGGAGCATGTTAGACAGGGTTGCATCCAGGCGGGCTTTGAAGATCTCCGGAGAAGGAGATTCCACAACCTCTCTGGGCAACCTCTTGCAGTGCTCTGTCACTCTCACAGTGAAGAAATTCCTCCTCGTGATCAGGCAGAACTTCCCGTGGTTCAGTTTGTGCCCATTGCCTCTTGTCCTGTCGCATGGGACAACTGAAAAGGGTTTGTCCCCTTGACACCCTCCCTTCAGGTACACATTGAAAAGATTGCCCCTCAGTCTTCTGTCCTCCAGCCTACACAGGCCCAGCTCTCACAGCCGTTCCTCATAGGGCAGTAGCTCCAGCCCTCTGGTCATCCTCGTAACCCTACACTGGACTCGCTGCAGTAGATCCATGTCTTTCCTGTAATGGGGAGCCCAGAACTGGACACAGTACTCGAGATGAGGCCTCACCAGGGCTGAGTAGAGGGGCAGGATCACCTCCCTCAACCTGCTGGCAAAACTCTTCCTAATGCATCCCAAGATACCATTGGCCTTCGTGGCTACAAGGGCACATTGCTGGCTCATGATCAACTTGTCGTCCACCAGCACTCCCAGATCCTTCTCTGCAGAGCTGCTCTCCAGAAGGTCAGCCCCCAGCCTGTACTGGTGCTTAGGGTTATTTTTCCCCAGGTGCAGGACTCTGCACTTGCCCTTGTTGAACCTCATGAGGTTCCTCTCTGCCCAACTCTCCAGCCTGTCCAGGTCTCTCTGAATGGCAGCACAGCCCTCGGGTGTATCAGCCACTCCTCCCAGCTTGGCATCGTCAGCAAACTTGCTGAGGAAGCACTCTGTCTCTTCATCCAGGTCATTGATGAATAAGTTGAACAGGATGGGATCCAGTACTGAGCCTTGGGAAACTACACTAGCACAGGCCTCCAGCTAGACTTCGCAACACTGATGACAACCTTCTAAGCTCTGCCTTTCAGCCAGTTCTCAATCCACCTCACTGTCTACTCGTCTAACCCACACTTCCTGAGCTTGCCTAGGGGGATGTTATGGGAGACAGCATCAAAAGCCTTGCTGAAGTCAAGGTACACAACGTCCACTGCTCTCCCCTCATCTTCCCTCATCTACCCAGCCAGTTATTCCATCAGAGATGGCTATCAGATTGGTTAAGCATGATTCCCTGGTGGTGAATCCATGCTGGCTACTCCTGATCACCTTCTTGTCCTCCACGTGCTTGGAGATGACATCCAGGAGGAGCTGTTCCATCACCTTACCAGGGGTGGAGGTGAGGCTGACTGGCTTGTAGTTGCCTTAGTCCTCCTTCTTGCCCTTTTGGAAGACTGGAGTGACATTGGCTTTCTTCCAGTCCTCAGGCACCTCTCCAGTTCTCCAGGACCTTTCCAAGATGATGGAGAGCTGCCTGGCAACAACATCTGCCAGCTCCCTCAGTACCCGTGGGTGCATCCCATCAGGTCCCATGGATTTGTGAATGTCAAGCTTGCCCAGAAGATCTCTAATCCAATCCTCCACAATCAAAGGAAAGTCTCCCTTTCTCCAGACTTTCTCCCTTGTTTCCAGGCTCTGGGATTCCTGAGGGCTGCCCTTAGCAGTGAAGACTGAAGCAAAGAAGGCATTCAGTAATTCTGCCTTCTCTGTAGCCTTCCTCACTAGGGCCCCTGCCCCATTCAGTAGCGTGCCCACATTTTCCCCAGTCTTTCTCTTCCTGCTGATGTATTTGAAGAATCYCTTCTTGTTGTCCTTCACATCCCTTGCCAGATTTAATTCCAAATGGGCCTTAGTCTTCCTYGCWGCATCTCTACATACTCTGACTGCATTCCTATAATCCTCCCAAGTAGCCTGTCCCCTCTTCCACATTCTGTGTACTTTCTTCTGTCTGAGTTTTGCCAGTAGCTCCTTGCTCACCCATGCAGGTCTCCTGCCCCCTTTGCTGAACTTCGTTCTCCTTGGGATGCACTGCTGTTGAGCTTGGAGGAAGTGATGCTTGAATACTAGCCAACTCTCCTGGACTCCACCTTGCTTCTAGGGCCTTAACCCATGAGATTCCTCSAAGTAGGTCTCTGAAGAGCCCAAAGTCYGCTCTCCTGAAGTCCAGGGTTGCAATCCTGCTTGTTGCCTTACTTCTTTCCTGCAAGATCCTGAACTCCACCATCTCGTGGTCACTGCAGCCAAGGCTGCCCCCAACCTTCACATCTTCAACCAGTCCTTTGTTGGTTAGGACAAGGTCCAGCAGGACATCCTTCTTCATAGGCTTCTCCACCACCTGTGTCAAGAAGAATTGACAAAACAAAGGTTAAGAAGCTACGGTTGCTAGCAGACAAGMTTGTCATCTGGGAGTCAAGCTTCAAAACAAATGAAAGTACTTAGAATTAAAGATCACCAACTAGATAACAGTTTGAAGTCTGTTTCTCCATAAACACAGCAGAATTTTTGTTAAGGATACCATACTAATCAAGCATCAAACTTTAATTTTGACATTTGTTATTTTCATATTTTTCTTCCAAATGCATTTTAATGGAGTATTCAAATAAAACTGTGGATTACTATACGAATTTCCCTAGTGTAATAGCAACAGGTTCAATAATACTTCCATTTAGAAGCAAATTACATATCACTAAGGTAGATCAGCTTTAAGAAGTGGTTGGATTACCTATTACATGACTTTGTAATTAGAGATGTAAAACTCATGGTTAGGAAACAATCTGCTGTATTTTTTGTCATTTCTAATGCTGATGCACAAATTTTAATTCCTCCTGAATCTTTCCACCTCATCTTTAAGAGAGAGCTTTTTATCAGCATACCCTATTTCTACTTATTAATGAGAGCAGATGTACTTCAGTGTAGGAAGAGGAGATAATGCCAGACAAGATGGAATGCGCCTGAGTTTTTTTGTTAGAAACATTGGCCTTTCCTTGTGTGCAGAAGAAAAGATATATGAAGAAGAGTCATCATTTTTCCCTATCCCCAGCTTAAATCCTGTTTGTTGCTGGGTCCTAGCATTCAGAGTAACTGAGAGACTCTTCCTTCTGAGTCTGCTAGTACAGTTCAGCCACTGTGGATTGTCTGCTTGCCTGTCTCGTCTTGGTAGTATTTTCTCCTTGTTTACTGCTGTGAGAGCTCAGCTTTCTTAAGCCTTTTGACTCCTGCTCAATTGCAGAAGTCCAAGAGAAAACTAGGGAGATACTGCTGTTAGTGTGCTTTTTCTTGTACTTGCGGGTTGAAGAGAAGGGGAGTAAAAGTTGTGAATGGGTGAGTGAAATAGTGTTTTTAATTTTCTGGGGCTTTGTCTGTCTAAAATCTAAATGAAAAAATAATTTGAAYTGGTCTCTATAGCTGTGGTTAGTGAATATGTACTTACCACTGGTTGGTTCCATAACAATGCTTTGCTTTAAAATAACATCAGTGTATTACAGTAAAGGGTAGATAGTGAATTGATTCCCATAATGGGGAGTCCCATTTAATTTTCTTTAATAACAGTCTGAAACAGGAGGGAAGATTAGTATCACCTGTGAATTGCATTAAAATTAAACTAGGAGAAGCTGTAGCTGTCAGTGAATACGGCAAAGACATGTAGATGGGCCTAGTGAGRTTAGATGGGTAATGTCACTTTGTTTACTGCCAATCACAAGCAGGCAAATTAATTTACCTTGGGAACAATACTCTAAAAATGTTTGTAATGTATTCAGCAGGAAGGAGAAGCTTAGGAAACTGCTGATGGTGAAAGAGATCTAGTAGAGAGGGTAAAGACAAATTAACTGGGATTATTTTTGGCTGATTACATACATTGCCATAGTTTTAATTGCCTTAGGCAAAAAAAAATCACATTTTGGAGCAGGTAATTTTTTTCCTTCTGCAGGTCTGAAATGAGTAAAGTCCTGCATCATTTTGACATGAAACTGCTAAACAAAAAACATAGATTTAGTTCATAYTGAGTGTAAAAAAATGGAATAGTGACTTGGCAGAGTAGATTACATGAGGTGRTTAAGAGATAGGATATTTGCTGCTTTACTAAGTTGGTTGTGAGGAAAAATGTGATATATTGCAGTGAAGTTCAGGCTCAAAAGTCCAGTCCAGAATGGAAACAATATATGGGGCAACTTCCTGACATAGCAAGGCATAACAGAATGAGAAGTTGACAGGTGAAATGCTATTGCTAGAATTTTTGAATGAGGCTGAATATAAAACATAGGCAAACTTACCAGTGGACACTGAAGGAAAATATAGAGCATATAGAGCTTTGAAAGAGCAGCAATCCAGTCCCTCTTGTGATTCCTGGGTGAGCAGAAATTGTTGCTGTTCTCAGATTTTGTGTGGGAGAGCATAAGTGAGCTTGTCTTTTCTATGGCAACTTCTAAAGTAGTTACAGTCTCTCTGGACAAATTCCACAAACAATAATGAAGTGGAGATCATTTACACRTTTGATCTCCTCTCAGGTCTTTAAAAAGTAAATACCTTCCTCCCAATCTATGTATATAATTTTATGATGTCACCATTTCAAACTTTGTGCAAGAAACTACAGGTGAAAGAGGAGCTTTGAGTTGTGCTCTGCCTGTGGGAGTCATTTCTCTAGGCAGCTTCCATTAGCTCACAGTAGCTGATTGCTTTTTTCTTTAAACTCAAAGACCTCCTTCCTTAAGCTGACCTGTCACAGTGACAGGTCATAGTGATGGACTTCTCTGAGCAAGACCTTGGATAGGAAGCTTTCTTGTGAGAAAGAAGTGGAGACTCTCAAAAACRTCTTATGTTGCCAGGTGTAAGCAGCTGTATTCATATCTTTTGAAGCTTTTATGAAGTTACATGGTTTAATTTTTAGGCAGGATTTTCAACTGTCAAAGATATATGAAGAAAATCTGTCTGAATTGGTTTGGATCTAATAAAAATGGTTCATGGTTTTTGGGTGTTTGTCAGAGGTAAATAAGTGGCTGTCTCGACAGCATTGAGATCAACTGATTTGAAGCTGTGCCCTGACTTTCTAATCACCAAGTGTATGTCTTCATTTTGATGAGCATGTCCTAAACTCTCAGCGTCTTGTTTGTGTTGGGCTGGGGACAGAACAAAAGAGTGAGAGATGAGTGGAGTGGTTGTAATAAGAAAGAGTCAAGGCTGATTGGGACCTCAGTTGTAATAACTGTTTATTCACCTTATTTTTCAGAAAAATAAGATGAATGATTGTAGCACTCAGAATGAAGTATGGTCTTTTGATCTATGTTGAATAAAGATCTAATTGCACAGTGCAAACTTAGTAAACATTGGCTTTTTAGCTGTTCCCTTACAAACTGCTTAGAAGAACACTACCAAAACTCAGAGGAAAAATCAGTCTGCATAATATGAAATATTTCCTTATATGTTGTGCTTTCAGATACTCTCTGATCAGTACCAGTTGCAAGATGTGCTGGAACGATCTGATCAAGTTATGGCTGTGGTGAAAGACTTGTTTGGGGATGCTCCTCGCAGGCGAGCAGGTAGATCTTCTCATTTATATATGGTAGTACCTTTAAGATTATCTCATTGCTTTTTTGGTAAATAGTCTTGTTTTACAAAGTTGTATGTTGAGCATTCTTTTAACTATCTTTTTTCTGGTGAGCTAAAATAGTAGAATTAATCCTGCTGATGCTGGATGGCACACAGGTGAGGGTAATACTTAACATGGCACAGGAGAGTGAGGTGTGGCCTGTTATCCCACTGTATCAGTCCGTTGTGGGATTTCTGGTCGCTTACTCTGAAATATCTGACATTGGCCACTTTTACAGTCAAGTTACTAGCCTATACAGAGAACTAGTTTGATCCACTGTTGTAGTTCTGGTTCATTATTATGTGCGTTGACTTCCTGCTCTTGGATATTGTTGAGGATTTATCAGTAACTCATGAACAAGACTTCTCCTTTTCTTATCCTGTCCATTGAGTCCATATTGGGCTGGAAGGCAGGACTGGCAGTTTGCTTGTAAGATTCTAAGCTTAGATTCTTTTCTCTGTAGGCTGTCATTCTCCTTTGCTTATAATGATTATTTCATCCTACGCGAATTTTCTGTATGAGCTTATTTAAGCAGGGGAGAAAGAAAGAACCACAGAACATGACTGAATGTGTTAAGATAAYTCTGTGTGTGGTCTTTGGCAGTTACTCAGACGTAACATACATCCCTGGGACCCTTTCTGTGCAGAGTGCACAGACTTGTTTTTTGGTACGAAGTTCTGAGGCATAGTGCAGACTGAGTCCTGTACAGACAGGACTGTATCATATTTCCCTATTTTGGCTGATTCCTCTAGGTTTCCCTAACGTAACAATGGCTCCTAACTGTGACCTAGAATCTTCTGAAGGACCTGTTGTACAGAAACGTGATCCTCCCACTCGGCTTTCCATGCTTAGTGAATCTGTCATGGATTCCCAGGTAACGTATGTTCAGTTCCATCTATGTCCTATGGGGTTTTTTTATTAGCGCTAAATGAGGATATTCAAAGGAAGGGTTTCCAAGCAGACCTAAACCTTTCTTTGGTGTATTGTATGCTGTGTTGATAACATACAGAAAAACTACATTAAATGGAGGTGAATTTATTTTGTGTGAGTCTGGGAATCTTGATTTTGGATTTCTTACCCTTTGAGACAAWTTTCTTATGTATCATACTGGCATGCTCTCTCTTTTAAATAGTGGGAATTTTCAGAAAGAGAACAAACTAATTGCAGACTGAAGAAAACAACTTGAGTGCCACTTAACTAATTGCCAGCTATTGCGATACGCCTGGGAGGTTTAATTGTGTCAGCATATCTGGGTGCATAGCCAACTGGTCTATGATGATATATGTATTTCTGATTGTGCATCTGTAAATGTACCCCAGTTGACTCTGCAGCCTTGATAGTCCTTCAACTTTTAATACTTCGCATTATATTACAATTATTTAGATTTGCTTCAGAAGTAAATTTTTAGTCTTATTGTTTAGATTGTTTCAGTGTTCTCTRACATGAGTTATACCAGGAATGCTTACTTTGGGCTGAGAAGAGGTATATGAAACTTCTGAAAAGTAGCTCACTGTGATGAAGATCAAAAGGATTGYGCAGTGAAAGTGCCTTTTCTACCATACCTGTTGTCATATTCTCATGATTCTCTAATCCTGTTTCCTATTGGCTTGCACAATGTGTGCAATTTGAGTTGCAGTATTGCTCTGTCGTGTCTTTTTGTGTATGTATCTTTTTTAATACGAAGAGTTATTTTTGTAAGCTGTGAATTTTATGTACAGAGTGGTATCAGTGAATGCATGTGGCAGAATAGGCTTAGATTTTTAAAAGAAAACACTATTGGTAGGTTTCTGCTAAGCTTTTGTGAGATTTGCTTTCCCTTATATGCCTATGAAAATCCTAGTTAAAGGCCATCTGGTGAGGCCTACCCACTGAGACTGAAAGTTGCAGGAATTCTAATTCCAAACATTAGTCCTCTTAAGTTTTGTTAGGAATGTGATATGTAGGACTATATTTCCTTCTGGTTGCTTCTTTATGCATAGAATGTAAATGTAATCATGTAGATTTCATTCCAAGGTTGATTAGCTTCTAAAGTCAAATGACTGAAATTTTAGAAATACTATAATTTAGGTTACCTTTTCCAAGTTCTGACTGCTCTTGCTCTATGTTTGTTACGGTACAGGCCTTAAAGCTTTCTTTTTTCTTTTTTAATCCTGCAGTGTGTATGGCCTTTCTTAGCTAAATAAAATATTGGATATTGAACTTGCACTTGTTTTGTTCTTTCCAAGACAATTGTCAGTATCAGTATTTCTCGGATACGATGTAGTTCCTCAAAAACACAAATCTCTGTGGGAAGGTTTTAGCTTTGTTTTGGAGGTGGGGACCGAAACACGTTTTTGTTTTGGTTTTGTTTTTTCCTTGAAGCACTTCCACGAAAATGAAATAAATTAGTATTTCTTCCTAACGACAAATTAGTATTTCTTCTTTGAAAATGCTGAGATCCCTTTTGTTTTCTATGTGGTTTCCTAAAAAAGGCTCTTAATGAGGTGGAAGAGGAAACATCATCCATCTTTCAATCAGAAGATGAACAGCATGACTCTCTGAATTTCAAGTCCAGCATGAACTCTGACAGGTCAGTGCAAATATATTCATTCAGGTTTCCATCTCCTTAACRTTTGACGTACAGTTAAAAGGATGTTGTGTAGGAATAGTTAGGTTACTTTTTTTGTTCTCCTTCATGAATTAAAGATATGCTCCTAACTTCAGAATTCCAGGGAAAGCTTTTGTTGTAATCTTGAGACTCTTTGTGAATGAGGAACTCGTGAACAGTTACAGCTATTTTTAAAAAGCTTTTTACCTACAATCACATTATTATCATGTTACAACTCATTGTTATGCTTGTTTTGAATATAGGTTACTCCAGTTATTGAGAGAAGAAAATTYTTCAGAGAATTCTCAGTTATGGGCTGAAAAAGAAATGAAAAAAACTACRTTATCACAAGAACCAAATGTACCTTTGACTCCAACAACTGCTTCTCCATCATTGGATCATTCAGGTTGGATTTGCCAAAGCACAGCCTCTCAATGGATATTAAGCTGTTAACAGGATCTTATCTGGAATTCCTTTTGGTGTGGATGAGAGAAAGACACATGCTAATCTAGCTCAGATGAATTTCTAGTCAAAAAAGGCATTATTTCCATATACTTACTTTGAGACATTTTATTATTGGGAACATACCTGAAGTTCTTTATGTGTGTTTTTCGTTTTGTTTTTAAATCAGCTCTTAATGCTACCAGTGAAGTCAAGAGAATTCATTCAAGGCTTCTGAACGAAGAGGGAGAAGGAACTGTGGACTCCACTTACACTGTGAGACAAGTGCTGAACCCAGACTCAAGGAAACAAAAGCAAATTTCAGCAAAAGGTTTAATACTTTTAAAAATAACATACCTGCCTTTGACCAAGATCYTTAGGTTATAGGAAAATGTAGGTTGAAAGGGACCTTGGGAATCATCTAGTCAAACTTCCTGCTCACAGGAGGTCTGACTCCAAAGTTTGGTTAGGTTGCTCAGGGTCTTGTCCAGCTGAGTTCTGAACACCTCCAAGGGTTGACGTTCCATAACCCCTTTGGGCAATATATTCCAGTGTAGTCTGCATTTTCATTGACAAAGTCCATGGGAAGTTGGGAACCATATATATGGTTCTTTGATGCTACCCATTTCGTTGTTAGCCATACTGTTCTCTCCTATGTGCTTTTTTCTCTCCCATTGTCTTCTCTTTGTTATGTTGCACAGATTTATGATGATTTTCAGTKTACTTAATCAGCATGTATTTGCATAGGGGGATTGACATCAGAAACAAAACCTGTAACATGGAGAAACTGGTATAGAGGAGTCACTTGCTAAATGTGAGACCTGAAAGCAGCTGCTCACTTTTCRCTAGCAGTTCACCAGCAAAACGTTTCTGTGCTTTTAATTGAGAAAGGTGAAAGTATAAGCAGGTATCTGAGATAAAAGCAGCAAACCATGATTCTTGGGAGCTACTAGTATGGTGGCAGAAAAGGTGGTTTTCTTTTTTTGCTTTCCCTCCCTCCCCCCGAAGATCTGAAAATAACTTGAAAGACTGAGGACATTCTTTGATGGTCCATTATAGCTCAGGGTCAGAGAGGGCCTCTCCTTTGACTTACTTCAACAAACACTTAATGTAATTTCACTGGGATTAGAAGCTTTCTGTACAAATTGAAATTTCAAGGACTTCCTTTTTTTTTCCCCCTTCCTAGTGAAAAGGAAACAAGCTGCACAGAACTCTTCCARACAGAAGAGAGGTGATTCTTATACTAATTCAATCCCCACTGACCTTCCAAGGGACAATAAATCCAGCCTGAGTGTTCTCAATTGCATGATAAGCAAAGTAGAGCGTGAATTGGAGGAATATGAGCGATGTACAGGCCGTGAGGTTCAGGAAACTCAGAAAAATGAAGGCCTCACTGGATTTACGTTGTCACTGGTGAATGTTCTCTGTCGTTTAATGCGCTACCTCAGAGAGGTGAGAAGACTTTGAATTGCTTCTGTAGAATGGTAAGAAGAGGTAAAACTTTTCATCTGCTAGAAACAGATCTCCCTAATGAAAAGGGAGGAGTTGACTGCAGTGAAAGTCTCTCAGGGACTAATATCAGAACTTAGTGAAATAGTTTTGAAACTTGTTGCTTAAATATGTTCAGAGTTGTAGCATGTTATGAACTATAGCTTTGTTTGCAAACTGATTTTCTTCCTTGCCTTCCCTTTGCTTGTGGGCCCTGACATCATTTGAAGACCTGAATTTCTTGCAAGTATTCCCTCACTTATCTGAGAAGTAAAGGTGATGATTCTTATTCAGTGGCAGATTGAACAAAGATGACTGAAGCAGTCACCACTACCAGCTGCTTGTTTTGCACTTCTTTGAGGTAGTGGGATGGCTTAACAGATGTATAGTGGCTTCTGAGCTGCTGCAATGTATGTATTTGTATATTAAAATAGCACAAAATTAGTTCTGGCTTCCTTTAACATGCAGATCTGTAAACTGCAGCAAAAGTTGTTGTATTGCCATTCTAGCCCCCACAGCTAGGAGCAGYGACTTTGGGGAGACTAGCAGGACAAACAGTTGTATATGGTAACTTGCAGTAACTGCTGGTAACGTGATGTTGTAACATCATGTGTTTATCAGATGCTGTGACTCAAGATGTCTTCTGCTGTTGTGTTTTAAGGTTTCTACCTCTGATCTGAGTGAAGGATTCTCTGGATCTTTTTTTCTGCTGTCTCAGTCCTCATTCTGGGAGCACTAGGTATTCTTCTGTGGAAAACTGGGAAGTTTGTATTACACAGTACTTCTCTTTTGAAAGGTATTAGACAGCTGTCATCATTTGCAAGCTGTGTTTTGCAGAAGGCTAAGAATTTGCCTGGCATTAACAAAACTGAGCTTTCATATCTAAAGCAATATACTTCCTTGGATGATGTCAATGAAGCCAACCATTCTCTTTCCCTAGTTCGTGATTTCAAGGAAGAAAAAAAAGGCCTTTCAGAAATTTCAAGATTTATATGCTGACAGTCACACCTGATCATCTGAGATCCATATAGTGCTTTTCCACTGACAACTTCAGATTAATTTCATTAAATAGCATTGAGTTAACCTCTATCCTGAGCTACCAGTCGGAGAGGCTACTGTGTTTGTTCAGTGTTCTACCAAAGTATAAGTGCTTACAGAAAAACTTATGTAGCATCCAGAATGTTTGATGTCTTCAGTGTCCTGGAAAGCAATTTTGTATACTGTATCCTAAGAAATACTTTAATTATTTTCCTTCTTCCTAATACTAAGTTCCTTACTAATGGAAGGAGTTACCTAAGGTGATTTTTTCATTCTACTTTGGATAAAGATATGGAAGGAGATAGGCATGTTCTAGGAGGGAATTTTTTGCTTTTTGCTCCCTTCCCTTTCACAATGAATGTAAGAGTTGGAAATTATCAAGCCTTGCAACTTTTTATCACTGTGATGTCTTTTTGTTAAGCTACTAGGTGAACAAAAAAAATTTTGTCGTAAGGCCAGAAAGTAGCAGAGCCTGCATTGCAGGCATCTTGAGAGTCCTCAGAGGCTATTTATCTCTGACACTAGGCTAGGCTCAAATCTTTAGGACTGCACTTAAAATTGAAAGGAATGGTGATAGATGCACTTTTGAAATTTGTCTCTGCCCACCCACCATCACTTTGACTTTAAAGGGAAAGGTCTATTTAATACCAAGTCTGATTAAGCTATAGAGAATGTGTAAGAATGTGTACAGCTAGGTTATAGGTGGTTGTAATATTTACAAGCTTTTTCAAAGTTATTTTCCATTCCCTTATCCAAGAAACACTAGCTCAAGAATATCCTTGCCAGCAGAATATTCTTCAAACCATGGCAAAAATGACAACTGTAGTGACTAAACTGAAGTTTTGAATTGCAGTTTGAAATTATCATGAGATATGCCATAGTATTATTTGAGAGAAAGGGAAGAATTTGAGCATCTCTTTCTTTTTTTTTTTATCTTCCTCTCCACACTCATCTTAGAGAGAAGACTGTATTAGATCTTAAATTTCTTTGCAGATGACTTCCAAAAGCTACTCCCTATCAGGCAGCCATCCTTTTCCCTGTTTAAGGACTCTCTCAGGAGGAACTGTTGAAATTCAAGTTTCTAGCCCTTCTTAGACTAAAGTTATATACTAAGTAGATGCAAATTCAGGGCAGTGGGGTTTATTTTAGACATTTTACTCCTCTAAAAGAAAAGTATTTTTTAATAAGTAGGAGATTGTGTGAAAGTTTAATAGCTGAGTAACTTGTAAAGTTGAAGTTAATTTCACCCTCTGTAATAGTCTTGCTTTCTTCAAAAGATTACTTTTACCCCTCATCATAAACCATAGTTCATCATCCCAGTGTCAATCAAAGATAMACTGGCTTTTTAATATAAAGTTCTTTACTTTAGGCTTCTTGAAAGCACATACATGAAATCTTTCTTAATAGTGGCATTAAACTTGAGAAATAAGAGAATCTGTGTATTTATATGAGCTGGCTTTAAAAAGTCCATTTTGAAGGAATGCTTCTTCAATGGTATTGTTCATCTGGCTGCAAGCTTTAGTTCTTTGAGTAACCAAAAAAAAAAAAACATATAAAGGCTTTAATAAGCGGAATATTTTTGCTACAGAGCAATGCTCTAAGTACCAGTCTGGCTGTAGAACCTTTGCAGTGACTATTCCTCAAACTGTGTTTGATTTCTTCTAGTTTTTCTGAATGTTAGCTTTAACACGGTATGCATGTTTCGGTAAGGTATCTCTAACAATGAATATGAGCTAATTACAGGCAAGGCATAGATGATAAGAACTGAATGCTTCTCATCCCAAAGGAGATACTATTGTCATCTGATTAGTGGCCAAATCCTCAGTTTTCTTTTAAAGTATTTTGTTAGCTCTCCTTTTCCATCCATAGAGGCAACATCATAATAAGCAAGAATGATCAGAAGTACTGCTTATAGCAGTGCATGGTTGAGGATCAGTGGCATTCCTTAAATAAGATTACATTTAAGCCTTGTAAWACTTAAAAAAAAAATAAAAATGAGAGAATATCTGTGGTTTTTCCATTTCTATTCATCAGCATTGAAATCAGTCAGCCTGCATTGCTTGGAACAGCTGGAAAAGAACCAAAAAATGGATGGCTGGTTTCTGGTATACTTAGAAAAAATTCAGTGGGTTAAAAACTGATATCCATAAAGAGACAGTGGTTGTGGCTGCAGGCTACAAAAATTGTAAAGGCAGAAGCACAAGAATTTAAAGGATTCCTTGCAGTGTTATGGAATAACAAGGAAGGAAGAATAAGCCCACTGAGAGTTCTCAAGTCCTGAAAATCAGATTTTGTAGCAAAAATGTAGAAGTTGTTTTAGCAGTAGTGGGAAGAGCTGTTTCAGTATAATGTGATGTGGAGCTATTCCTGTTTTCAACTATGAATCTTTATTGATTAAAGTGGGTTTATAACTTCTCACTTTTTAGAGTGAAATGCAACTACGTGAGAAAGAGCTGATGAGGCAACAACATGAGGAGATGTTGAATGAACATAGAGAACTGATTGATGCTTTGACTGCAGAAATCCTTCTGGTGAGGGAAGAAAACATTACTATACAGGTACTGAGGGTTACTGAGCCTTCCTTACTTCCTTTTGTCTACTGCAGGAACAGATGTCATGAAAGTTTTAAAAACATTTCTTCTGCAGGATAAGTCTTGAGAACAGTAAGTAGTGTTGCAGAAGCGGGCTAAGATGTATTGTCATATGTTCTGGAGACTTTAACAGTAAAGAGAAAGAAGATGATAAAGTTAAATGAGGAGACTGAGAATGGTAATAAGCAATGTGCAGGGAAGAGAAGGAATGTTTCGAAAGTCAACATTTTGTCTTCCTTTAAAATGTTTAACTTTTAAGGCCTGGTAAATGCAAATTCTGTGAAACTGAGCTTTACTTGATGTGTATGTACAATCTAAAGGTTCGCTTTAGTGACTATGGCTGTACAATCTAAACATTTAAGAATCTTTCTCCACGCTTCTATAATATTAATGCAACAAAGTAGAATGCATGTAATGTTAAAATGAACTATTCTCTTTTGTTCATTTGTGGGCACCAGTAATGAGCAACAGGAGTCAGATTTCAAAGTGCTTTCAAAGTGTCTTCTAGTTTTATTGCAAGCAATAAGGTGCCTCTTGGCTGGGAGCACAAGAAGGGACCTTGAGCAGCTTTTTATTGCAAGTTTTAAGCAATAGCAAGTTGTTACATATTCAGTACTTAACCAACCAGATCTATGCACGATTCTTAGTTTCAATTCTCTTGTCATGCCACAGTGCGAGATAGTTCCGTGCCAGCCTTAAATGGTCCATCTTATAAATTATTCATTCGCTGATTTTGCACCTCTTCTGGTGTTACCTTTGAACAACTTTTGTACTGCTGGCTGGATTAAACTGGCCTCTTTGCAGTTCTTAAATTTTGTATAAAAAGCAGGTAAGATCCAATAAGATGTTCTGCTTGCAGGGTGCATGACCTTGCATGTTCTTTTTCTGCAAAACTAGAGTATAGTAGAAATTTTCTTAACATTAATACTACATTTTCATTTTCTCAGTTTGCAGTGGTAGATTTGTATAATATTTACATTGGGGAATGAAGCAGTAAAGCAACTTTGGAAAGGAAATGGAGGTAATGAGTCAGGAAAAGAAAAAAAAAAACCCATGTAGTTGAGGCAGGAGAGAGAATAAATAATAAATTTTGTATTTAACCCTTGTTGGAATCTTACAAATTTAGGAATTGATACTAAGAGGGCAGAATTTCTTCTCAGTGCTGATTGTTGTATATAATTTTCTAATTTATGTTCCTTGAATATACATTTCTATGTATCTCTTTTTCTCCCTTTCTCCCTTAGAAGAAACTTCAGCAATACATGATAGCAACAGATGAACAGCTGACCTCTCTTGTGCAAGCATTTAAAGGTCTCCCTTTAGCAGAATCTAAAAGAGGACAAACTCCAAATTATTTTGGAATTGCAAGCAAAGGTCCAGCGAACAGCCAAGGTGTGTGTATGCATGTGTGAGGAGGGAGATGGGAGTTTATTCCCATGGTGGAAAACTTAGTATTTAATTGGTGTCTGCTTGAATAAGCACCCTTTTTGTGAGCCTGGATCAGACTTCTGGGAATTCATGTGCCGCAGTAAACTGTGGCAAGTTCTGAAGCAGAACAAAGTTCTGCTTTGAGCACAGTTTAAAAATGCAATCATTTTTAAACTGATTTTTTTTCTTTTTATTTTTTAATATATAAACTCTATTCCTTCACCACTGACATCCTTCTGTCTGGATCTGGACTTCAAGGTTAGCTGTATAGTTAAATCCTGGGGTGGAGCTTTTTAAGTGATACATAATGTAAAAAATAGCCTCTCATCATGCATGGGAGATTTCCTTTTTTTCTTTCCCATTAAGATGTCTTAAAGTCAGGTTTATTTTGAGGGTCCTAAAAAATCCAACTGAAGCAGGATTACACCTTTCTGTGCTATGAGGTGGCAAATAGTATGAGACTGGTTCTCCAGCAAGCCGCTGGAGGTCGCTGCTGACCAGAAATGGCAGTTACTTAGGAATCTTAAGTGACCAGACAGAAGCCTGTTTCTTGACTTGTTTTGTTTGGGGTTTACCAGAGGTGAATGATCAGTTAGGTGATACATAAAAGATACTGGCTAAGTTAAGCCAGTAGCATCTATAGGCAACCTAACAAAACGTGATTCATCCTGTGTTTTTAAGCTTCTTTTACCATTGAGTTTGCTCCCAATTCTCTTCCACTCATGAGCTGTTTAAACACCTCAGCTTTGCTCTCAAGATCAGTAATTCCTAGTGAATCCTATGATTACTTGGAGCTATTTGTATTCCTTAGTTAAATGTTAGTTGTGTGAACATGAAATTCAGCAGCTTTCTTCTTAACTGTTTCTGTGATTCTCTTCCTGAGAACCCATGCACCAGATTCCTTTCTTGGGATAAAAAAAGCTTTGTAATAAAAGAAAAATTAAAAAAGCAAACAAACAAAACCCTTCTGTTCAACAATTTTGCAGGACTGTTCCAAATTCTCTTTCTTTATTGATCTGTTGTCTTAGAAAAAGACTGCTTCCTGAGAAGAAGCTTCCTAAAGTTGCAAAAGTATTTCTTCCTCCTCCACTTCCCTCAGGAGGAGAGTTTATGTACCTTAAGGTTTCTGTCTGGGTGTTAAATATTTGATGTCTGCTAGGTGGTTTTGCTGCAGAAACCACCATAAGTTAACTATATTATAGAACTTGACTGGAGAGAGGAGAGTGGCTGAAGAAGGGGTGGGGACAATATCRTAATGACAAATAGCATACAAGGACAGTGCCTTGGAAGCACAGTTCTGTAAGGTGAAACATCTCTTGTCAGGGTCACTGAATAGTCTTAATGCAATCTCAGTAATATGGAACACAAGCAATATCCTCAAACAATGTCTTTTGGCTCTTTGCCTTTGAAGAGAGTTTTTCTCTCTTGTATTTTTGGATCAGGTATGTCCCACTTAATTCTCCAACAGCTTCTCTTTTGCGAACAAATGGTTTAAACAAAACTATTAATGAAGAAACCAAAGACAGTAGTAATGGAGCAAAGGATATAAGTATATTAAAATTACTGGGGTGCATTGCTAGCTATAATTTTGATTTCTTGCTTTTCTTTCTGTGCCTCCCAGCTATGTTAAAAACAGATGGCTAGACTCAAACTAGTGGTAATTAAGTGTAGAGTAATAGCTTCTCTCTTTTCTGGAGAGAAGCCCGACTTGAATGAAGTCATAGTGAGAGCATTGGCGTGTTCTGAAGAGTTTTGAATTCCTTTCCAGCCCACCATTCTTGCCATTAAACTTGGGGGCATTAGGGCAAGTATGTAGGTCTGCTTTTTCTCAAGGGAATATTACTGAATTCAACTCACTTACATATTGATGCCTCACAAGGCATATGTCTGTAAGTTTTGTGCATGGGGTACTAACAGACCTCTTAGTGGTATCCTGAGGCTGTGAGGCTACATGTGGTAGCTCTTCCTGTCCAATAAAAGTTTGTGTTACACTCCAGTGAAAGTTTTCTGTATTTGGGAATTAAAAGGAAGTGAGGAGTGTGCAAGGAACATGCATCTAGACTGTCTTTTCAGGCACCTGAATGAAAGRGTGACCATTACTGAGATTTTTCCCTACACTGCTGCTGCACTATTTTTATATTCAATCTCTGCTTTGTCTCCTTCTTTAGAGGAAAGCACTTTGAGCTGTTTTGAGCCCAGGACTGGTGCGAGCGATGGGGACAATATGCTGCAGTTCCCACCTGAGGAAATGCCTGTCAAATTTCTCCAGAGACCAAGTGCCTCAGATAGTGTGGGAGCAGGTAGAAGCTTGCCAGCTCACATCTTCCAGCCAGCTATACTGTTGTCACCACCTCGGCAGAAGAGCAGTCAGGAGTYATCTCTCCTCCAGAATGGTGAGCTGATGGTTGCTCTCTCACTCGCTCTTTCGCTCTAGTATTGTGTTACTATTTGAATCTGTTAGGCTCACGTTCTCTTTGGAGATGTATCTTTTACGCAAAATTTTAATTTGGGCATCTAGACACCTTGGCCCTATAACTGGATCTCCTGCGTCTGCATCCAGATAAGCATTTGTTTTCTTTCTGTGCCTGTTGCTGTAGCTAGTCTGTATACTTTCTGTCATCATTCCTTGCAATTGTCTGTCTAGCCTCTGTAGCCCTATCAGTGGCATTCCAGACTGCCATTCTTATCTTGTACTGCACTTGTCATTCTGTATGGTTTGCTCTAGCTCACTGTCTGTGATTTAGAGCACGTCGTCTCAGATCTGCATCTGCTGCTGATGTAATCCAGCATCTGTCACCTGTAATGGTGACACTGCTTAAGATTGGACCTTCAGGTATTTCTGGAGCCCATGCAGACAAACTGCATACTCTTATCTTTCCAGCAGAGATTTTTCTAAAGGCTTTGGGAGCATGTTTCCATATGGGTTTTATGTACTACACAAGAAGAGGGTGAAGAAGTGCTGGGTAAGATTATGGTCAGGTGCCAGTTAACCAGAWTAGCTCACAATCTTCTTTCTGTATCTGTAGGTTTCAGGAGTTTTATAGAGATAGGTAGCTCAGTTCGTGTTGCTTTCAGGAGAAAGGTTTCTCAGAAATGATTAGGAAAACAGCTTCTCAATTAAACTCACTTAAGCTTAAACTTATTGAAGTGAACAGGAGGGAGAACCCTTTGTGACTGTTCTAAATTAACTGTTTCCTACTGAAATTGCCATTATAACCACATGCATATTACCAAGTGTGCTAAGCCCCTGTAAACCTGTGTATTGGGAGGCAGATAATCCTGTTTATGGCTAGCTCGACAGTTGTTCACAGTAAGTAAGGCACAGCAATGAAGTTCTTGGCCTTCTCTCCTCCTTTCCCCTCCTTTCTGCAACGTTGATTTGCAAGTCTTTCCCAGTCAGAAAAATAACTCAAAAGTACTTTTGATTTAAGGAATTGGCAAGAGGAGTGGCTGTATCTATCTAGTTTATGCTTTTGGTAGTCTGGTATGCTGTGAGGAGGCACAGAAGGAACTCAGGAGGAAGTGAGCTAAAGGTAATTTTCTGCAAAGAGTAGCATCTGGCTTCAGTGGCATTGAGAACTATCAGACRCTGACTGTCATTTGAAACAAGAATATAAAACTATTTCCATAGACTTCACTGTAGCTTAGCTATGTGTGAAATGTATTGTTATTCTTTACTACTGTTGAGGCTGATAAATGGGCTGACAGTTTTTAAACTTATTGAGAATGCTTCTTCATGGAAAATAATTCATAAAACTGTAGATTTACATATAAATTTTTGAATGTCATGCTTTGTGCAAGACTCAAAAGCTATAGCTTTGGGAGGAGTGATGTGTTATCAGTTTGCTAATGATGAACATTAAAAATACCTAACTATTTCTGTGGGCCAGAATGCTTGCCCTTGTTCTTAGGGGCTTAATAAATAGCATTTGATTATTATTCCAGATGTTTACTTGCTTTGTTGCCARCCCAGCATAAATAAAAGAAGAAAAAGGCAGACTTATCGTTCATTAGGTAAGGTAACTGGATTTTGGGAAATGGAGGACAAAGTGAGTGTTCTCATTTCTCGGTCAGCTAAGAAATTCAAAACTATTTCTCTTCTGTCTGACTTCTTTCTTCAACTCTGAAATCATGCAAATATAAGACAATTTGCAATGGGAAATACTAAATCTTTGGAATGATGAGTCCTTGTAGCACTCTTGCATAAAGGAATTTTACTCCATAATGTACCCCATTCAGGTTAGATGTTACAGTTCCTCCTTGATTATCTTCTCTTGTAGATTCCTAGCCTGATAGAAGGAAGTCACTGCTAGTTTCCTTGACAAAGATCACATGTTTCTTTTCTTACTGTTCCTTTATTTCTTGTTTGTAGTCTTTAAGACCATCTCTCAGTCCACTGAAAACATTGAGAGAGAACCATGCAAGGAAAGGACCTCACCCTCCTCCCTGATAACACAGAGCACAACTGAGGAAAAATGTCTCTTCTCTCAAAGGCAACCAATTCCTCCTGCAGACAAAGACTTGAGGAGTTCCCAAGAGAAAGTCAATCTGTCTTCCCTGGGTGATTCTGGAAAAAACAGTGCAGCTGAAGAGGTCTCTCAAAGCAGTGATCTGCTGGGACAGATAGCTGAGCTAACGCGGCAGAACTCTCTTATTAAAGCTCAGCTGAGCAGATTCAGAGGCTGCTCTGAAGAAAGAGGTGATGGCCTACATCAGCCAGATCAAATACAAAATATAAACCCTAGTCTGGATACTTCACAGGGACAGGTGAGGATTTAATAGAAAAGAAAGGGTGGATCCCCCTTTCTGCTTATCTCTTTTTCTGACAGATTACTCATGTTTTGAGATTATCTCTTCTCTTTTCTCAGTTGGTTTAAGACCTAATTCATATGATGTTGTATTTAGTCAATTAATGACTTAGATACATGACAGTGAAAGAAAATCTGAGATCTTTTCCACAAGAAGTGCTTTATCATAGAATCACAGAATCAGTATGGTTGGAAGGGACCTCTGGAGATCATCTAGTCCARCCTCCCTGGTCAGCAGGGTCACSTAGAGCATGTTAGCCAGGGTTGCATCCGGGCRGGCCTTGAATATCTCCAGAGAAGGAGACTCCACAACCTTTCTGGGCAACCTGGTCCAGGGCTTCGTCACCCTCACAGTGAAGAATTGTATTTACTTAAGGAACTGGTTTTCAGTTTGAAAAGTTAGATGTGTAAAAGTACTTGAAATATGTTGCATGCTGTCCCTGAAGGTGCAAATTACAAGCTTTTAATTAAAAGTAATTATCTGTATGTAGACTCATCTTGCAGTACCAAAAAGCTTGGAGGAACGAATAGCAGAGCTGAATCGTCAGAGTGCAGAAGCACGTGATAAACTGTTGCAGCTAATAGACCAGCAAAAATTAGCTGCTGCCAATATGGTGTCTCCAATGATATCTCCTATTCCACCCCCATCCTTAAATTATACTGGTAAGTACTCAGCTTTAGGAGAAACAAAAACTAGTAAGATAATGTTTTTCCCCTTTTGGGAGTTCTCTTTAACTGATTGGATCAGCCATTGTGGTCAGTGCACTTGCTCTTAATGACTGTGTGGTACAAACACTCCTTGTTTTTAGAGGTGGCAGGCTTCAGAGCTAAAAATATACCACCTAAACTTCTCCTAAAGTTAGTTTCTTAGTTAGCTTGCTGCAAATGTCGTGCTATGTGGTAAATTCATTCTTTGCTATGCCTTTGTCTGCAGAACTGTTGCACTGTCACTTAAGAGCAGAACTAGGTTTTGTTGCTAATGGGCAGCAAGAGATTTCCAGAGTGTCTGTAATGCCCAGTGTTCCCAATTCACAATTTTATATGTTTTTTTGTTGTTGTTTGTTTGGGTTTTTTTAATTATTAAATGCTTGCAGCATTTTAAGCAGGCTTATCTACTGTGGAATCTTTTAGGAAAAGATGAAGCATTTACATCAGACCTCTAAAAATCACWGAAAAATGGTTATCCAATTCTTAACCACACTTTAAAGTTTTTGGTCTTTTGGTCTCTTTCCATCAAAATAGCTTGCTGAGTTACTGCCAGTGCTAGCAAAAAGAAATAACAAGCTTAAAATAATCTGAAGAGACAAATTAGTGAAGAGAATGTTCTTGCTGATTCGAGATCCATGGATTAGTTTCTGAATRTAACTATAAACAAAAACATTCTCTAGCAGATGAGGGTTTCTTAATCTTTTCACGGAGTTATTGTAATAGCAGGTAGAACTGCATGAGYATGTGCACACATGCTCTATCTAGGCCACCCACCCTTTCCCCCTTCCTAAACCACAGAGATGGTGTAAAGGGAAGGAATCAGGAAAGAAGAGGAAAGAGAGATCATGTGTGTGTGCACATGCAYGCAGGTGCATATGCAGTGACTCACAAAGTGGGACCCTAACACTTTCAGCATGTCTACTGCCATTGTAACATAAAAACAACATGAAAAGTAAATATATAAATCTAAAGGACCAGCAAAGAGAAATCTGAAGTCTCTAAGCCTCTGCTTGCCAAAGTCRGAGGGTTTATCCATAGAAGAATCATTCTATATCTATGCATGTTGTCCATAGTTTCTCTGAGAATCTGCTTTCACTATGGGTCGTTTTCAGAGAGTGAATATGGGGTTGAATGGACCTTCAGCTTGATATTTTTTGTCTGTTCTTTATATTCTATGTAATTGTGAAGAGTGAGGGGGTGTTCCCCAAAAAATGGGGAAATGAAATGAATGTACTGAAATGTTGTTGTGTTCTCATCAGAATCAAGCTATTATTTATCATCTAGAAAATGCAAGGAAGACAATTGAAGTGTCTATTCCAGTGGCATTTGCTRTGGACAGCTCCAAAGAAGATACTCCTTCTCCTGCCAGTGTGAACAGTATAAGAAGGTAAATGTTTGACTACTTTACTGATTTATTTTGTAGTGGCTTGGGTGTATATGTAGCAGCAATGGCAAAGATTTTTAACACAAGGAAAAACTGCCATGTTTTTCTTCGGCTTCGCTGACTTTCTTTGGCTTCATTGCAGTCTAATCTGAAGAGATGGAACAAAGTTCGGATAGCTTCTTCACAATTTTCATTATTTGTATTTAAAACACCTGCAATTTCACATAACACAGATCATGTGAGTTGCTGGAGACCACTGATGAAGGGTACTGGATCAAAATATGAGACATGTATCTAATTGTCCCAATTTTCATTTTTTACAATCTTATTTTGAATGTCTGCAGATCTGCAGGTTCCTCTAGCAAGCCTTGTTCACCTCTAAGTGCCACTTCAGAAAGTGTGAAATTAAGTCCTGTCAGTCAAAGKCCAAAGGTAAGACTGAAAAATCTTCAATCAGAGCACTTAATTGCTATGTCATACTTACATATATARAAAGCTAGACAGATAAAAGAGAGGGAGCTCCATCCTACCCTAAATACACTGAGCTAACAGTTATCAATTCATACCATTGTATATTCTGGCCAATTGGTAAGGGTAGGCCTTAGGGCTAGGGACATTAGTTGTTTGCTGCCAGAGAGCTGTAATTTACAATAATCGTGTAAATAATCCTGTAACGACGTTTCTACTGTGGCAGCTATMTGTGTAATAACTGGGAACCTCTTGCAGTCTTTCACTGGTGGCTTCAGAGAATTTCAGGTAAACATTATGATGCACTAGTACAGCTACATATAAGAGGCAAGCAAGCTGTTGCTTACCTAACCATTGCACAAGGCAATTGCTGAGAGATAAATAATGTAAACATAGAGTAAAATTGCTACTCCAGACTTTTGATACCTGATTGTCCAAGAGACTACACTAAAATTCTTTCATTGTACTAATGCTATTATTTTTTTGATGTCTAAAATAACCTAAGGTAGGAGTGATACAGAAAAATAAAGTTAATGTCCAAATCTCCCTATCTTGATAGAAAAGTAAATGTCTCCAGCGGGGAAATACAGAATACTTAAGGTAGATGTTGCTTAAGCTAAGTGTCTAAATTAGATGGTGTTCCTGCCTCCGTAGTGCCTATGTCAGACAGTTGCTACATATCAGGGAACTGGGTAATCATACAGAAGCTGACACTAACTGGCAAGTCTAGGGAGTTTGCAATGTATGAGTTTCAACTTGTTTCCTCTCTCTAGCAGGTGGAGAAGCAAAAAGAAGAAGGTTGGTTTGCATTGTCAATGCATATTATGTGAAGGAAGCTGCACTCAAGTCCTGCTTTATTTTTGAAATTTTCTCATGAACTACAATTAGATCACTGTAGTACCCTTTCCACATGTACCATGTAACTCTGAAGTGCCTTTGTGTCAGTGCCATTATATATAGATAAAGCTCCATACAGTTATTGTATTTGTGCCATGCAGAACACAACAGAAGTCCTGGGAATGGGTTTCTGAATGGGACATGCTGCTGTGACATTACCCCTTTTTACCCAGTAAATCTTTCACAAGATTGTAAAGTGAGGCTGCTTTAGAAATATAAATGGGCTARGGATCTATCTGATATCCATGTTAGATACGCTGGAGAAAGGAGGTTCTTAAAAAGATGTGTGAAACTGATAATATCTGGAGCATATATTGGCACAAGATGTGGGATTAAAAAGAACAAGAAAAACTGAGATGAGGGAATGTACATACATTCAAAAGCAGCCTGGAGATTAGGAAGCTAGTCTATTTCTGCTGGATAAGAACTTGCGTCAGAAATAACTTGTTCCTTCTGTGTTTGCAGTTTCCCAAAAATCCTAAGAGCATTGTGTTTTCAGTGTAGTCAACATACCAGGGATTGCATCCAGACTTGAGGATTGCTTTTTAAAATTTTTAAGGCTTTTTTTTTTAATAATAATAAAGTGGCTATCTGAAGTCGATGTCAGAATTTCTATTTGCTATGTGCTAGAGTATAGTCTCTTTGGTAAAATAAGCAGCTATGTGATATGAGTTCAGCTATGTTAAACTACTCTGTATTATGGCTGTGTATATAATACTCTGAAGTTTACTACGTATGTTTTTATTTGACATTTTAAAGTAGCAATTATTTTAATATTAACAATTAACAATAAAATCTAGGACATCCACGAAATGCTTGTTTATTTGTCCCATACATTGTAGTAACCCTGGGCAAAACCCTCTGTTCTGAAGACAAAAGTTCTGAAAAATTGAAAACTGGATTTTGAGTGAAGCTGTTTTAAGAAGTGAAGTTTGAGCAAAGCTGTTGAGATTCTCAGTGACACTGTTTTAATCTTGTTTTATAACTGTTAAATCTSCAGGATTGATGACCTAAAAGATATTTAGGAGAGGTGATAAAAAGGGGCCAGTCCATATCCTTTYAATCATTTCAGTTTTAAGAGAATGAAAATAAGATACTTCTCTAAAAAATGCTGGGTTTTTGTTTCATTTTTTAAAAACAGATTTCCAGAACCTCAAAAATGTTGGATTCAGAAGGGGATCTGTTCAAATGCATATTGAAATCTCTGCAATTTATTTTTCCAGAGTTAACTTTGAGAAGTGAAGAAAGCTCATAGTCCTGAATTTTGTTAGTTAACATTTAAAATTGCTTGGAAGAAATCCCCCAATTCATGCAGAGAAAGGAATACCAAAGATGGGATGGACTACATAAACATAGTGCCCCCACGCTAATACTATTATTTCTGACATCTTCCAAACTATTGGCATGCTACAAATGTTTCATAACTACAGGAAAAAAAAATAATTATTTTCTGCCTAATTAATTTATTTGATCAGAGATTTTTTTTTCTGAAATAAAGAATCGGAATTAACCTTTGAGTCACTATCTGGCTTCCTTAAATTGCAAGCTGCTCTATTACCCTTACTATCAGTTCATAAGCTGAGATGTCTATCTGCATGCAGGTCTTAAAAAAGCCACTGAGATTAGAAATATTGCTGGGTTTTGTTTTTTTCTTAACAGTGAAATCCTCGTCTGCTTGAAATCAGTAACTGAACTCAGGTTCAGGAGGACTGCTGATTCGCTTTGGAGTCAGGACTAGTGAGGGACCTCTCCGCTCTACAAAACAGTGTGTGTGGTGCAGAGCCCCCCTGCTTWGGCCCATTTGAAGCAACAGACCACACAAAGCTACAGGCTGGGTCCCCAAAGCTTAACAGCTGCATTAGTGAAGAACTGCGCTCAACTTAGCACAGCTAACTAGCTCAGGCGCTCCACTGCATAGATGTGGCCGCTCTGGTGCGAGAGCTCCCTCACACCATAGGCTAAATGGATGTGCTGGCTTCAGAAGGCAGGCAAGCATTACTGGGTGTCCCAGGTCGCCTCGCCACAAACTCCTCTGCATGCTATGACCAGAGGCAGGCAGCCTCTTACTGCTCAGGCATGGGTCAGTCAGTATTTTGTGGTTAGAAATTCGCTGTAGCTGGGATTTAGTGGAAGTGTGTTTGCTGGAACAGAACTGTTTGCTGGAACTCTGTATGATAGTACAGGCTGAAGGCAATTACTGAAAAACTATTTGCATTACTGTTTGGGTTTTTTTGCTTGTTCTAGATCAAGCAAYGAAGTGTAGCTGTCACCACTAGTAACACATCTTACTTTTAACAGACTATCCGTTGAAGGGCAAAGTTTTAGGGCTTCATTTGATTTTTGTTGTTGTTACAGGGTGCTTTTTGTTTGTTGGTTTGTTTTTGTAAAATCATGGAAAGTCTGGAATCATCTAGTCATAGTGTTGTCTGTGCAGTGTCTTATTGCCAATGACTTTTTGATTTTTCATGATAAACATTTTACCACCTTGCTTCCTTTTTTTCCAGGCCTTTCAAGTTTCTGCTTTTTTGTTTTAAGTATCAGCAAAAGGACATTTGGCCACAGACCACAGTAAGCATGAAAATAAGGAGCAGGTAGAAGAGTTTTAGCCCTTGCTTTTCCTTGTTCTCTTCTTTTAACAGCTGTATCAAATGTGGTTTCTGTTTGAAAATGTTTCCTTGGGAAAGCATGGCAAAGTTTTCTATAAAAGTTCTGATTAGAAAACTCTGAACTAAAAATTCCATTGCAAGAAGAGTCATTGTTTTATTTTATTTTTGGAAATGGGAAAACTCTAGGGGTTTTTCTTGCGTTTTGGGTTGTTTCCTCTTTCATAGTCATCAACTCTTCTGTAGTTACATGAAGGAGGCTCTGTGCAAGTGTGTGGCCTTGTTTGGATTTTGTTTTGTGTTTGAAATACTACATAGTTGTCTTTTAAAAAATCTGACAAATTAAGAGCAGTGTGGGTAAAGCTGAAGGTAAGGTACAGAGGGATTAAATCTATAAATGGATCTTGGTTTCTGTTTTCAGCTTTTACTATTTGTTCTAATCTCTTGAAAATTTTAAAGGTCAGACATTTTTGATCTTTGTTTCACATTAGACTTTAGGAAGGCATAGAAAGGCCATAAGCACTTTTTTAAACTGAAAAAATCTCAAATGAGAATATTTCCCTTTAAAAACTTTAGCAATACAGAATTGCCAATTCTATTAAGAAGGCAGTCTGTCACTGTTAATTCATGTTGTCTAGGCAGGCGTTAAGATTTCTGCTAAAAATAGTGATGTAGCCCTTTAGGTCTGACATGGCAGAGTGTTACTGAGATACCTGACCCTTTTTAGCTGTGGAAGGTAAATAGGGAGGACTCTTCTCACAGCCTGAAGAACCTGTGTGATGACAACACAGAGAGGGGTAGGCAACCGTGAGGATGTTAGCAAAACAAGGCCTACTTAAAGGATGCTTTTAGTGCTATGCTCTTATCAAAAGGAAGAGAAAAGCGCAGAACTCTATAGGTTCTGAATATTTTGCTGGTGAGAGTTGCTTAATTCAGTAATAAAAATTGCTGCTTTATTTTTCTTCAAAAAAATGTATTGAAAAAAGTTGAGGCTGAAATTTTCAGTGTGATGGATTTTTAAATGCCTGAGGCTAGCTGAATCCCAGGGGATCTGAGTGCTTTGCTTTTGCTTGAGTTTGAAATGTTATTTGTGACTTGTTCTCTCTAAGGGTGCGAGACATAAGGAGTTTTATGTAGTAAGGAATATTTTGGGCACACAATTTTAAAGATGTTCCTCCTGAGAGCTGAAATAAAGTAGCTGATCACTGAGATCAGCAGCTGTGACATACATATGCTGCTCTGCAATTCCTGTAGAACAGGATACGGACATTCTATTGCAGTACTGACATTTGATCATACTGAAGGCATGCTTCTCAGCCATCTTGTTTTGGTTGCAGTTATTTTGATCACTTCATTATGCATCTTATGRAGGCTTCTGAGCCTTTTTGTTCACAGGAATAGGACAGGAATCCTAAGGGGACAGCRTGAAAAGAAGAACTGGAAGATGGACTCTGGCTTGCATCCTGTATYTGTCAAGAAAGCAAGCATATTTAAAACCTCTTGCATCTTATGTGCGTATCTACTTCCTAACTACTAGGGAACCGAAAATAATTTCAAGGCAAAGAGCTACAGAAGTGTGATGTAAAACTCTGCAGACAGCAGCTGTTTTGCGTGTAGCAGACTACTTGCAGGCACTGTCTCCCAAAGCAACAGTAGAGATGTTAATACTTGAAAATGAGAAACGAGGTGGGGCCYGGGGGTGGGGGGAAAGCACGGCCTATTGGCTAGGACAAACAGCTTCAGAGCAAGCTGCCACATGCAGTCGGTCAGGTGCTCTGCCTTCCAAGGATGCTCCTGCCTTTGTTTTGTTGGAGCTCTGCTCCTCTTCCMCCGCTTCCGCCACAACCAGCAGTGGTGGCCTTGCTGAGCAGAGCTCCGGGGAATGCCTCAAAGCTGTGAAATCTTTGCTGTTCTGGGCATATCGTCCAGCTCTTTTTCTTAAGATGTTGTGTTGCATAACACGTGCACTACATTTTGCTGCGAGGAGACAGGAAATGCRGTGAAAACAAGGAAATGCAGGCTGGTTGAGAGGCATCCAGCTACCACAGCCCCATCTGTGCTGTCTTGGAACTGSCGCTGTGTGCCAGAATAGTCATTTGGGAAAGAGGCAGGGGAATCATTTTTCACGTAGTAAACTCATGTTGGGAAACTGGATGGTGTATTACAGTTTGGAGGAGCTGCCCTTTACGTGATGCATATTTAGCTATACATAGTGTTTGTTAGGCAAAGAACTTGAGAGATTCACAAAAGTTTTCTTATATCATTTTTCATCTTGAGAGGCGCAGAGCAAGATGTGGAAAATTCCAGGTTCCCTAATCCTAGCCTCACCACTACAACATACTTACACTGGGCTGATTGCACAGATACTGCACCCCAGCACAGTGATAGAGGTGTATCTTACTAGATACAAGACTGAGGAGTCCTGGGTCGCCTACACTCTCAGCAGCATAAGTTTTGATCAATGAAATCCTCATGATATCTAAGTTTCTAGCGTTCAGGTAGGCACACATTCAGCCCCATCCTAACAGCTTTCTGCTGTTTGGCCCTGAACCATTGCAAGATTCAGAAGCSTGTTGTTTTGTCTCTTCCTCCAAGTACCCTTGAACAGATGGGTACTTACTGGAAGGGGCTTTGTGTGACAGAGAAGAGGAGCCCAGTAGTCTGAAGAGGATTTCTGTCTCTTTCTTATATGAACAGGCCAATATAAATATTAATATATATGTTTTCCACATTTCACTTCTTAAGACACTGAAGTAAATGTATTAAGGTCTCAGGAGCACAGAAAACACTGGTAATTCTAAGTCTTCACTTCAACTCACCAGTCCTTTGGGAGACTAGTAGGAAGACAGGAGATGGACATGAAAAGGCAGCACAAAAAAGAGCACATGACTCCAGATTATAGCTGTKACCCTTACAACTCTGTGGCTAGTGAAAGATAGCAAGAAAACAAATAGCAAAACTTCCAGCACTGGGTGGGGTAGAGTTGAGTTAAACAGCTGCCAAGCCTTGTGTTTCCTCCCCTTCCTGAAGCTGTGGACTGCAGTTACTTCACTGTTAATTAGTCAGGAGCTCCGGTCTAGCCCTGTCTTCTTGAGAATTTCTGGGTGCAACTGAGCACTAATGGCTAGTGCCTCTCCTGTAGGCTTGCCTAGCAAGCATGCCAGCTCCAGTTGGACATGGTTTCAGTGGAGCCTAAGCTTTAACAGAAAAAGACCCTTGTCTCTGACAGAGACTGTCTTTACCTCCTCTGTATTCCCCTGCATCATCAGGCCATTCATCTTGGCCTGGGTGAGTTTTTGAGGTTGGAGTACAGAGTGAGGTGCTTAGGAAGAACCACCCTAGAGCAGAGAGGTGATCCAAGACAGCCTAAATTCTTGCTGTGATACCTGAGTAAAAAACTTTATGCTCATCTTCCTTCTTCCATCTTGTTTTTAACTCAACAGAAGGTCTAAATGGCAACTGAGGAAAATAGAAGAGTTTCATGCTGCCCCTGCACTTTGCTRTGCTGCTTTCTGGACAACAAAGCAAACAGGAGTGGGTGCAATGCATTAAGAGAGACAGAGGAAAGGAGTTGGGTGAATGTGAGTGCAGGAGCTTGGGGACAACTCAGGCAAATGAGGAAGCAGGAGARTTATGCTGAACGCAGATGCATACACCCCAACTCAAGCTTTTGTGCCAGTTAACAAATGTAATGAACAAGCCAGCCTATGCACAAGAACAGCAGCCTGTACCAGTTTGGAAAAAAAAAAGGTGACTCTCCTCCCATTAGCTTGACATTCACTCCTACAAGTAGCTAATCTTTCTTTACTCATTGTATTTTCCTTCATGCAGTCAGCATATAARTTTATATATATAGTATGTAGTCTAAGCATGCATGAATATATACATAAAGCTTTGTCAGGTAAGTGGATTTTCTACTCTCACTGCCCCACAGTGAGACCAGGATTTTGTTTGTAGTGCTCTGATGCCTTTCCCCTGTGTACACACACAGGCTGTGCTTGGTCTGTTGGGCCATGGAGGAAGCAAGCAGCCATGGCAGGTGCTGCAGGTGGGGACATGATACTAGTGCTGGGATGATGTCTCAAAGTAACCTCACCAGAAGGCACGTTCTATTAATGTGCCTTAAAACCAGCTCACCACTCTGCTGCAGGATCTGTTCTCCCCACACACCCCTCAATCGTGTGATCTATARTTGCTTTGTGCACAGCAGAATGAATTCAGCCTGTTTTTCTATGGATCGTGGCCCTGCTTTCCCTTTTGCCCCTGCCACTACCACAGTACCTGCATCCCTACATAATACCCAACTGTAATACCCTCATGTCACCCTCACGGTCCCAACTGTGAAGGGAAATAGCTCTGTTGCCTACTAAATGTGAGTTGTGACTTATTTACCGATGCTCTCCAGCTTGTAGGAACTTAACTAGCTTTCAGATCACTACCCCTGTCTCAAATATGGCTGAAAGAGGAGGATCAAAAGTTACAAAGGCCTGTCAGGCCAATCACATAAAACTTGTTTCCTTTGCAAACCATGATTGAAAAAAAATCCGATATCATCCTCCCTTCCAAAAATATAGGGAGGATTCAGGAAGGATTAAAAAGAATATTTATAGCTGGCAGAAATCTGAAAGAGGCAGCAGGTGGCTCAAAAGCTGCCAGGAGGAGGGGAAAACAAGAATGCCTGATCAGAAGCCACAGTAAGGGCAAGTCTGAACAAAGCCAGTGCTGCTGGGTGTTGTAACTGCAGCTTCTCATGTCTTCAGAGAGCCATGGTTGGCTGAGAGGGATATTGCCTGACCACCTTGAATTCTTTGTTTCCTGTTGCAAATCATGAAGGCAAGCGAGATCGTGTTTTCTCTGCTGCTTTCCTTCTGTGTTTTGTGCATTACCTGTGTGTCGTGTCTGTGCCTCTTCCATTAGTCAGTGAATGACACAACTAAGTGTGCTGTTCTGCTGCCTTCTTCCTTCACCTCTCCCAGGTCAAATGCAATGGTTAAAGTTCATGCTTCTTCTCACTGGATTGTAGGTTTGATATGTGCTTAAAGAATTGTAATTCACACTCCTGCATGAAAATGAAGTGTTGGGATTAAGTTAAATAAGGTCACTTGAGTCTCAGTTTATCCCTTAAGCACAACACCAGCCTGACATAAAAAGCTATTAGAAGATTTGAGAGGGAGACAGAATGAGTTAGACTGCCTCCAAAAATGCTGTGTTGAAACTCTATGAGAGCTCCCAGGGCAGAAGACCTTCTTTCTCCATCATAGGCAGTGCCTCCAAGCATGTGGTCMGTGCTGCCTTTCTGCAGCAGCTGTCAGATTCCTCCATGGCATCAGCTTAGAAAAATTCTATCATGTGAAACTTGCCTTGGGCAATGCTGTCATGTGCCTTCCAGGCAAAGCACAGCGCAAAGGCAACTTGGCACCTCCTTTTCCAAAGGCCAACTTGCTAATTGGAGCTTGACGCTGCCTATTAGAGAGTGGTTCTACTCCTGAGACTGGCAGTAACTTGCGTCACCTGGTAAACAAGAAAGAAAAAATGGCAGTTGTGTGGCCCCACAGGTTATAAGGAACTGTTCAGTAACTACACTGCTCCAGAGTTAAAGGAGGTGCAAACTCAGCCCAGAAGTTTGGGCTGAGGCAGGGAAATGCGAGCTCAAGCTAAGGCAATTCACTCACAAGCCCTGGCTGTGTCCATCTGCAGAATTGGAAAGGACATTCAACAGGGAACTTCTAGAGCTTGACCCAGAAGASTGATGCTTGATTGCAACAGAAACAACCCAGAAAAGTGTGTAGGGTGTGGATCTGTGTTGCAGTTTTCTTCATAACTAAGACACACACAAAAACGCTGAGATAATGTACGTATAAAATCTGGAGYGAGGAGGAGGGTCTCCTTCACAGAAAACACTTTAATGACATCTACTTTATACCCAACCGTGAACCTGTTCACAGGTCTAAACCTGCTTCAGAGCCTGTGCTTATGGGCAGGCTTGTATGAGCACTAGCATACGGAGAGAGAGGACCAATTTTGAGTTACTCTTGGTGGGTCTAAGCCTACTCCTACATCCCAGATTCTGTATATGCCTTCTTGGTTGAACTAGGGCTTTTTATTTKCTAGGTGAGGTTGATATAAACAGGAAGAGCAGTTAGCTGGGCGTCTGGAGAATACACAACACAAAACAGTTGGCATGGAAACAAATAATGATTCAAGTATTCCCAGCAGAGCAGCAAACAGACTATGGTGTGCAGAGGGGTGTTTGGAGGCCCCAGATGTTACAGTACAAGAAAAAATTCTCACTACTGGAGCTTTATGARCCAAGTAATTCTGAGTTCGTAGGGCATAGCCTTCACAGTTTTCAAACCTCAGAGCATTTCAGTCATACTTCACTCCTGGCCATTGAAGTGCTACGACACTAATGTGTCAAATTTACAGAAAAATTATTATCTTCTTTTCTGTACAAATGTTTGCAGGATCTGACCTGTTGTATTGTTGGTCCAATCATTCATGCTAGTGCCTGGGAGATCATTTCTGAGTGTGACTGACAAGCAATGGAAAAGAGTGTCTAAAGTCATGGCACCATACAAAGCACTTGTATGTTTGTTGAGACAGAGTGATTATTTTTTTGCTGGTTTTGATTTCATGCTTAGGATAAGCAAAAAGCTATAGAGATTATGATTCAAGTTAAACCACGGAAAGTGTTATATTTTCAAAAGCCTTTCAAGAATCAAAGTGAAGGGCAGATCCCAACTCTCTTCACAGCTTCTTCAGTACTATAACATGTGAAATAGTAGATTGTATATGCAAGGAAGAGAGGTGGGGTGAGCAAGATGGTAGCATGCCAGGGTGTTATAGTGCGGTGCCACTGCTACATTGGACTATCTTGAACCAAACTGGTAACCAAATGACCTGCACAGTTACTGTTGTGGTGCATAGAAAGAAGAGCCTTTAAAATGCCTTGTCCCTGTCAGCAAAGCTGAGCAACTTGAATGCTTTTCCCTCACCAGCAATAAATCCTGGTTGGTTGTAAGGAGTCAGACCTGATGGAGTTACTCGGGGATGAGAAGGGGAGAGGGTAGCGTGAGGAAAAGGGGGGTTAGAGTCAAAATCTTTCTGTGGTGTGTCCTGGAAAGTCCTCCTCAAATATGTGAGGAATGTTGCAATCTGCCAGGGAGTCATGGAAGCAAAGGTTGAAGATAAGCTGTTCTTCCCATGCACGCGCCCCCCCCTCCCCATCTCCTTTTAAAGCGTAATTCTGTACCTTTTTTCACCTCATTCCTCTACTTTCTCCCCTCTGATTCTGTCACCCACTTACACTCTCTTTCTTCTGCTGATGGTGAAACAAACTTTTCCCCCTCCAGCCCTTCCACCCTCRTTTCCCAATCTCACTTTGTCAAGCTTCCTTTCCATTTCTCTAGCTCCTCACCTCAAGGTCCATGCATCGTCTGGCACCTCCTGCTTTCACAGTTTTTACCTCTTCCCCCCTCTGGCTGGCTGTTCCCTGCCCTGTCACCCCTGCATCTGCCCCTTAGAAACTCAGAATCAATTCATGGCTTCTCTGCATGTTCAGAGAAGTCTGATACACGGTAGCTCTCAGGACTGACAAATCCATAGTAAAGTTGGACTTATCAACTGGGAAGCAGCTAACTGGCTGCTGTACTTCTCTTTACCCATAAACTCTCCAAATAAGCCATTTTCCACCAACCTCTGCTGTTATTAACCCAGTCCTTCACACTCTGACAGGTGCCATTTTCGGTCAACAAGATCTTTAGTAACTTATTTCTGACCAACTTTCAGAGTTTCTTCTGTATCATTAATCATCTTGACTTTTCTGCAAACCTAGAGACTTCAGGCCTGCTCCTAGCTGTGCTGTTTATTAATGATTTTGGCTTTATTGTCTTTTTTTGTTTGTATCTTATGGCAGGATACCCAGTAAGAGATCAGAGTCTATAGGTACAGGGAAGCATGAGGCACTCAATCCTAATTTAATCTTTCACACTACTCAGAGAGAGTGACAATGCATTTAGGAAAGAAACAAGATTTTTTGGTACATGACGTACAAAAGTTTACCAATATTTCTTCAGAAAACTATAAACAAAGAGAGAATCATAAAGTTCTCCAAAGGAGGGCTAATTAGCAGATACAATGGAAATATTAATCAAGAGTCCTTGAGGGGGAGGGGGAAGGAAAACATTTCATTTTCAATGTCTCTATGTGATGACCCAGTGCTTAATGTTAGGAAACAAATGGATAAACAGGAAAAAGAGGAATGAGCTGGTAGGGGAGGTATGCTCTGGAAAGAACAGGGGAGCCAGAGCAAAGTACTCTGAGCGACTCTGATAGACATTTTTAACAATAGGAGCAGGAAAAAGATAGTTTGAAGAGGACTATTTCGAGTTAATCTTGGGTCAAATGTAGAAGCTAATTAGCCAGCCACCAACGCCTGTGAAATGTGGCAAAAGGAAATCATTATTGTTTAGTGCAATTTTAATGACACATTTTCATTGTTTCATTTTTGTAACTATGTTCCTATATTGCCAGGATGTTTATAAGTTAAGGTGTTCTTTTTTTATCCTTATATTTTGTCCAGTTACAAACCAAACTTTGAGTAATGTACAAAGTGAGAGGGCGATCCAATCCAGCTCTTGCAATGTTTAGCAGCCCAATATGTTGCACCAACATACAGCTATTGAGTATACAAACTTGCCTACCGCAATTTGGGACTTGGTGCTATAGGGGCCTGTGTGAAAGCAGCTTCTTCCACTGACTAGTAATAGTTAAGACAGCAGCATTATTGGGAGAGTGATGAAAATCAAAGCACCAAGGGAGCTTGTACAGATTCTGCTCCTGTAGACCACTGTGTTAATGTTTCTTTTGGCAGTCTTTTTCTTCTTCTGAGAGTCTTGCAGGGCTCTTGTGACCGCTCTCTCAAGCCCATTTCATTGCAAATTCCTCTAGTCCTACAGAGGTTGCTGTTGCTATGTGCTGTTGACTCACGGATGCACAGCAGTGATCTGCCTGGTGCTCCAACCTGGCTGGCCTCTGATCAGCTGAGGTGGAACCTCAGATTTCCTCCACAGTTACCAACTCTGGCTCCTTTCACCTCCTCTCTGCGGAGATGGCAGATGCTGCCTTTCTCTACGTAGCTTGCCTTTTCTGCACAAGAGCTATGTTATAATTCATCTCCCTCTTTATCCCCAAGCACACACTTACAATACCCTTTGTTATTTCTTCTACTAAAAAAGATTAAAAGAACTAACATTTCCTCTCTGTAACAATGTCTAATGTCTTTATCAAACCATCTTGTCTTTCAGTTACGGTAGCTTTTATCCTCTGTAATGCTCATAGCAACCACTTTACTCGATAATAGTTAATCCAAAGGAGGTTACTAGAATTTATCTTCATTTTCTGATCAGCTTCAAGGTTTTGAACACCTGATCATCACCTATAACATTGATTTCATATTACTGCATAAAAGATGCACTCAAATCCTTGTATCACTTGGAGAAATTATGTCTTTGTCAAGTCATTATGCATCCAAAAGGGTGTTAGCATACACTTGATCTGCTACAGATCAAGTATTTACAAATTGGTAGGATTAGATAAATCTGCACTAAGCAGCCTTTGAAAACCTGAAGATCTTCCTTGTTTGTTGATTTTTAATACATCATAAGGCACTTAAAAAGAAATCCAGAAGCCTCAAACAATACTCATGTCACATTGCTATTCACAAGGGACACCAGGATCAGAAACCTGTGGGTTTAGGCAAGCTGAAGGAAAAGCTGATGTGAAATTTGGCCATTAACTGTTGGATACTGCACATTATATGAATACCACTAGAGCCAGTAAATGTGGTTTTATAGAAAAGAGGATTTTTTTWAAAAAAATCAGGTTTTATTGATAAGATTCCAGATCAGACTGATAAAAGCAATTGTGTAGATATAATCAGCTTCTAAGTAGTTTCATGTAGGACTTCATGATACTGTTTTCAAAACCTGTCTTCTACACTATCCATAATTTTCAGGTAAAGTGAATTAAGGAGAGTTATCAGGCATTGCCAAAGGCAGTCACAGGTTGTAGTGTTTCTACTGAAGTTGCACAGATACCAGTTCTACACTGTGCAGCAATGTCACCCATTATCGGAGGAAAAAAAAAGAGCTCCTGATAACATCTTGCGGACCAGCAGCTGCTGTAGTTATGCAGAGCAATCTAGATCAGATGGTAAACCTCAAAGGCTGACATTTAAGAACTGGAAATGCAAAATCTACCCGTGGGGCAGGGAACTGTTTCCTAGATCACGACTTCTGAAAAGATAATAGGTGTCAGAGCAGGCAAGCAGACGAGCAGGCCCGTCAGTGCTTTGGACCAGGAGGAAGAGGGAAATGAGCGGTAACAGGGTTTTGTGGTTTTGGCAAGATCTTTGCTAGAGCATTCCATKTTGTGCTGGAGACCACGCTTTTTACAGAAATGATGCAGCTGGTGAGTGGGCAGAAAAGAAGCCTTGAGAAAATGCCTCACGGCGAGCACATGGAGGCGAGTTCACCCGCTTCATCCAACAGAACGGCGATGCCAGGGGCCGGAGCGCGCCGATCCCAACGGCCGTCGCCCGTGGCAACGAGGCGGCCCCGCCCCAACGGCTGGGGCGGCGCGCGAGGCCGCGCGTGGCTGGCCGCCGGGAGGGGGAGGGGGACAGGGAGCTCCCCCCGCTCCCGCTCCCGCTCCCCCGCCCGCATACCCCCGGCCGCTGTGGGCGGCGGTTGGCCGGCGCTGGTGTCACTCCGGCACGGCGGGACCAATGAGCAGGGGAGGGGGCGGTGACAGGTGAGGAGGCGCGGGGGGCGCGCGTCGCGGCGGGGGCGGCGCTGGCCCGCGCCGGGCTCGTGGCGG
>NW_028187111.1:2646567-2729663 GCF_003343005.1 Rhea americana
TGGGATGGGATGGGATGGGATGGGATGGGATGGGATGGGATGGGAGCTGCCGGCGGGGACCACGCCTGGAGAGCCGGAGCTGGGTGGAGCGAAAAGGCCTGACTGGAAGTCATGGCAGCCCATGGCTGCCGCGTTGGTCTGGTCGCGGGACCTGCCCGTGTGCTGGCCCGTTCCTGCTGTGTCCATGTGTCTTGCATGCGCTTGGCACGTTCCTGTGAGGAGCAGTGATGCTGTCTCTTTGCAGAGCATCTGCTGTTGCAGAACTTAATTCTGTTAGAGTACAGGAACACTGAAGCAAGGTCAGCAGAAGAGAGCTTTTTACTGYGGAGATGATCCCATCAGTAGGGCGAGAAGAAGAGATGACTGCAGCAGAGGTAGGAGCTAAAGAGGAGGCTGCAGTGGTCTTTGAGCAGGGCAGAAGAGAGCAGTACTGTGGAAGAAAAGCGACAGGAGATCCAAAGGGCTTTCTGAAGCAAGGATGTAGGGAAAACATCCAGCAGCACTAGCCAAAGAAGTCTGGGTTAATCCACTTGACTATTCCTTTTAGACTTACTATTCCTTTCCACTTTTAAGAACAAGTTGTTTTCTCTAGAAGTTGCTGGGGCATATTCCTCACGGCCCTTGCCCACCTACRGATACTGATACCTGTCATAAAAGGTTTCAAACTCTTAGTTACCTTTCATTTGGGGCTCAAAATTTCAGCATACCATTCTGATAAATTAATGCCTTATACCCTATAGAGCTGCTGAACAGTAGTAAACTTGAGACCTTGAACAGCAGTGTGTTGCATTGATTTAAGTAACCGCACAAGGTTTAAAGTAGTAGAAAATTTGTCCCAGCTGCCTGCTGCCTTCCTTATTTACTGAGAGTAATGTCTTTGCCCCATTAGCATCTGCAAACCTGCAGCTGGTTTTTGTTGTTGGCAAAGTAGACTAAGAGCCAAGGAAGATCATTTTGAAATACTTTCCAGGGGTGTAGGGAAGTTTCTAAAGATCAGAGTGCTGCTGTCGTGCTTCTTGGAACAAGTGTTACAACTTGAAGTCAGGGAAGTGTGAACATGAGAGATGTTATGTGAATGGTGCTAGAAAGCTTAAAAACTGTGCTAGACCCAAGGGAGATTGTGGGGAAGTGAAAGAAAGAGTGTAATGACCCTTTTCTGCCCCATGACAAGGCTGCTTTGTGTTGCCAGAGCAACTGTAGAGCTTCCCCCACAGAGTATTTCTCTGCCTATGGCTCGAAGCTCCCTTTGCAGTTGCCACATGTCAGCTTCTGCATATGCAATCACTAGTGCAGGAGGCAAGAAAGGAGACAATTCTTTTATGTTCTTGTTACTAAATAGCTTCCAGTGTCCAAAATAGCATAGAATGGAAACAAATCTAGTGCTACTCTGACCTGGTAGATGGCTGGATCGTACCCAGGCTCTTTACATCTGCATCTCCGAGCAGAATCTAATCCAAAGCCCAGAAGGACATGGAGTTTGGCTTTTGGAATATTAAATATTGTACCACAGATTGTCGTCTGGCGCTTGCTTGAAGTAGGTTTTTCTCTACAAGGTATTAGAGCTTCTTTGCCTCAGCAAATTTGAAGTTGGTAAAAATCATCAGGCTGACAGCTCAGGAGCCTGATGCCTCCTGTGCTTGTGCAGAATTGACTGTTGGTGAACAATTTAGTTTGTAGACACCTCTTGCCAGCTCACACTTTGCGATACACGCCACCCTCCTGCTRTCTTTGTTACAGCAGGCTCTGGGGATAATCGCAACTACCCTACTTCTGTCAGGTTCCATGAAGGAGTTGCTGGCAGTAGCCACCTGACAGCCTATTCCCTGGTCTTGACATGACAGTGGTGGGGCACACAGTTCTTCTGTCTGAAAATAAGTGTTGACAGCACTCAGGGAGCCTGAGAGCAGCCTCTAATGAGCTGTTTGCAGATACTGTCCTCTTTTGTGTAGAGCCATGTCCCCAGGAGATTGCAAGTCCCTTTGTGCAGCATGAATTTCAGCAGAGACAGGAGGGAACAGTGCACACCATGACTTGTAGTCTGTACCGATTGGCATTCGCAAGGGATCTTGGGCTAGTTCATGGGTGTTTGTATTTCACATCCAGTATGCATGAGGTTATATGTGGTTACCGCCTTCCAGGAGACAGAAGAAGACAGCTTCTCATGCTGTGGCGGAGTTGGAGAACATCAAGGATTGCAGCCAAGTTGGGAAGCCCCTCTTCTGCCCTTCCCATCCGACAGAGGAGCTAAGGCTGTTCTGTGAGCAGTGTGACCAGCCCGTTTGCCGGGATTGCGTTGTAGACAGGCACCGGCAGCACCCCTGCGACTTCACTGGCAATGTCATCCATAGGCATGGGAACTCCTTGCGGGAGCTGCTGAAGAGCACCCAGCAGCATGTGGGCACCCTAGAGGATGTTCTAGACCAGATTGATGACACGGGCAATGCCATCTGCAGTCGCGCAGAGACTGTGGCCGCAAAGATCTGTTTGTTTGCTGATGGGTATGTGAAAGCAATTGAAGAGCATCGGGACCGGCTGCTGAAGCAGCTGGAGGACTTGAAGGTGCAGAAGGAAAACCTCCTGCACTTGCAGAAGGCCCAGCTGGAGCAGCTGCTGCTGGACATGAGGACTGGTGTGGAGTTCACGGAGCACTTGCTAACGAGTGGCTCAGACCTGGAGATCCTCATCACCAAAGGGGTAGTGGCAAGCCGACTGGCAAGGCTGAACAGCATTGCTTACAGCACCCACCCTAGCGTGGACAGTGAGATCCAATTCTCTCCCCAGGAAAAGGCCGGGCAGTGCTGTGGCTATGAAGTTTTTGGAGCCATTGTCAACAAAGTGGTCGATCCAGCCAAATGTACCCTGCAAGGGGAAGGTAATGGGATACTGTGCAACAGCCTAGTGGGAGCCAGCTGTACCCTAAAGTTGCCTTTCCATTCTCAGCACTCACCTGGGGCGCAGCTCAAGGCACTGTTGGCTCCCTGCTGTTCAGGGATTGACTAGGGGAAAAGGCAGCGGGGGGAGGGGGATGCACAGCATAGTAGAGCCCCGTTAGAGACTGAGAGGCTACAAGAGCTATGCTGAGCGGGGAGCCAGAGCTGTGTCCAGCTGTCCGAGCATACTGAAGTGCCCTCTGCAGTGTTACTGGCCTCAGTGTTGGGTGACCACAGTTGGCCAAAGACCAGTTTACTCATGGGTTGGGAGTGTTGCCTTCCGTAGGAGAATGTACTGTTTTCACAAGGACCCTGGTTATTCTGCAGCATCTGGCTAGAGAGATCCCTTCTGTAGCTGACTAATTACATTCCCCTCGCAGCTTCTGCTGGAACTGCTGTGAGATTTCTTAGTGTAGATGGCAGCAGTCCCTGCAGTGGCCTGTATAGGGCAGAAGAGACAGGCTTGGGGCCTCTTCCGTCCCTTCCATGCCAAGAGGAATTGCTGAGGTCTTGGGGGCAGAGCTCCACACTGCACAGCGGGGCTGTCCCTCCTGTTGTGTGGTACTCCTTGAGTCATGCTGGGCATGGAGGGACAGGCCAACATCTCCAAGCACCTGTGGCTGTCTGCTGTCTCCTGGTCCCTTTTTCCAATTTACTTTTTTCTCTGGGTGCGGAGGAGCTGTTACACCACAGCAGCAAAGTCCTGGCTGTGCCCTGATGGGAGTGGAGCACTGCAAAATGTATCGGAACTGGGGATTACATCTGGTATGAATTCTTTCTATCATTATTTCTCCACCTTTCAGATCTCCACAATGCCCGTCAGAACCAGCTGACTGGCTTTACAGTGCTCTGCAATGACACCACGGGGGAGCAGATGAGGAGAGGAGGAGAGGCTGTGCGGGTCACTATCACGCACAAGGACAAGAGGGACTGGTGGGTATTTCTCCTGGCAGCTCCCCAGTTCTGGGGTTTACCTTTCTGTCTCTGTTACAGGCTCCCTTAGCCTGGCTCCCTCCTTTTTTGGGCAGGCGGGAAGAGGTATCCTAGCATGTGGGTCAGGATCTATAGAGGAAAAGGCACAGCTATTCTTCCCCCTAGTATAGGAATTCTTCTTAGTTGTCATATGTCACTGCATGGAAGTTGATAGATAGGCTTATAGCATCTTTCAGTGGTTTGGGGCTTCTTAAAAGATTCAGCTCACAGTGGGTCTTAATCATGGTCAGAGTGAGCAGTTGGAGCTTCACCTCTCCCAGCAGGTACCCAGGCCACCTGCTTTTGTTAGCATTTAATGCATGTAAAATAAAGAAATGCAAAAACGACCATCTTGTGTCAGACTACCAAGCACAGGAGTCTCCAAGAGTAGGTGGAATTGATTAATTCATGTTCTGGGGAAAGAATCTGTGCTGTGACTTCATTAAGCTGTCTCCTACAGTTACAAATGTTGACCACTTTCAAATGTTTGGAGATTTTCCAGCAAAAGCAGGGAAGACCACAGTGTCTCCCTGAGTGTTTCCACGGTGAAAGTGACCAACCAGAACAAATTATTTTGGAAGCTGTTTTCAGGCCATCATTGTTGTTACAAAACAGGGAGGCGTTAGTGCAAATGCAGAACCATTTGGGGGTCAGTTCTTAAGGAAAACATCTACCGTGTTTTGTATTAGCTGCACTGCAGCTGGAGCAAGATGCCAGTGTAGCTGTTGGTGGGTTGACATGATGAGTAAGGGGATGGGTTGCTGGAACTCCTTGCTGTGGGAAAGTACTGACACAGCATACAGAAATAGTACTGGGTGGACAGATGACTATCGGTAAAGCAGCATTGCCCCAGGATGTTGCTCCAACGTACCTTCCTTCATTAGTGCAAGTACGATGTGTGGAGTACACACTAGGATTACGTGGCATTTGCTTGGTGGGGTAGAGGTCGCTGTGGCCACATTAACTCAGTTTCTTATTTTTGTTTGCATGCAGTGGCTACGTCTGTTGCTGAAAGCTATGTGACTCTGGGGTGAGGCACAGCAGCTGCTGAAGAGCCTGAAGCCTCGCCACACAGTTCAGGGCAGGAAATGATGTAGGCAGCTGTACTGGTGTGAAATAATGGGGGATGGGGAACATGCCCTACAAATCTGGAAAGTTATAAAGTCTCATGTCATGGGGCGTTAAGAGACTGATTAGTGAGGATTAGGAAGAATACCTTCCTTTGTGCAGAGCTCCAAAATAACTGTCGATAGAAAGCTCTTTTCATTTTTCTGTGAAGTGGACAGAGAGTACCAGTGTAACTACCTGACACTTTTGCCTTGGCTGTGTGTCTGCCAAGGTACCTTGTGAGGTTTACTTTGCAAGGGAAGAATTTCCCAGCAAGACCTAGAACTCAGAGTATCAGAGGAAAGAGTTGAGGTCAGTGTAGTTGGGGCAGAGGTTGAAGTGATTCAGATGTGCCCTGTTTGTGCCCTGTCTTAGTCATGGACTCTTCTGGAGGTAACTACTCTCTGAAGCTGCGAGCCATTTCTAAGGGCTCTTATCTGATGGGATAATCTGCCCTGTAAGTACACTGTCGTTGTACTCTTTCTCAGCAGTCTGGGTTGTTACAAATCCTTGCAGTTCAGCTAGCTTTGTGTGGCTTCCTTTATACGGTTATTGCAGCTTCCAGTGCAGGTATGTGTGAAAGCTACACTCTGCTTGAGCTTTGCTCGTGCATCCTGTTCAGCTCGCTTGAGACCTGCAGCTGCTGAACAAGGCTGGGGATAAGGAGCGAACTACAAATCTAGCCCAAGCAGTCATTTACACTTAGAGCAATTTTCTCTCAGTCACTGACCTCTTGGTCTTTTCTGTGTGTGTTCATAGTACAGTCAAGGCAACAGTGTGTGATAATGATGATGGGACCTACCATATTTCCTATAGCCCTGAGGAGCCAGGCTTGTATGCTGTCTGCGTCTGTGTGAAAGGGCAGCACGTACAGGTAGCGTTTCTTGTTTGTTTTGTGCTGGTTCTTCTTTATCTGCTTTTCTAAGTATTTTCTTTAACTCTTTCTAAGGATTGCCTTTGCTACTTGACAATTTAAGGCTGGGCTTACTGACCTGTGACTGACAGGATCACCCAGCTGGTTTTTAAAAATGCAGACACAGCATTTGATAGTGTTCACGGCAGTAGCCTCTCTGCTTGCTTGTCCTCTGCAGGGCTCTCCATTCACTCTGACCGTGAAAAACAAGATCCGCAAGCACCAAGGTGTGTTTCACTGCTGCACGTTCTGCTCTAGTGGAGGCCAGAAAGCTGCTCGCTGTGCCTGTGGTGGGACCATGCCAGGTGAGGGCTCAGCTTTTCCTGTGCTGCTGGGATCAGGCAGGTTTTTTGCATCTAGTCCCACCTCATGTATGTAAGTGTGAATAACTCCTGTAGGCCCAGCTCCTGCCTTGCACACATATCAGACCCGTGACAACCTGCTTGTATGTATTTTCTGGTAGGATGGGACCACAGCAGTGAGAGATGCAGCAGGACACACTGAGGGTCTCTGTAATGTGCTGCTTGCACAGAGAGCTGAATCAACTCTGTAGGAGATGGGACAGAGCAGCTCTGTCCAAGGATCCTACTTTTATCCCTTCACAGTGAGGCTAAGCAGCATTTGGCTATGCTGATCCTCTTCCAGAGTCAACACATTGGGGAGCATATTGGCTGTGTCATACAGTGCCCTATGCTGTCCTCTAGAGAAATCTTTTTCCTCATTAAGGATGATAGATTTGCTCCCGTATTTATTTAACTCAACCATCTTCCTTGTCCTTGAGCTGCATGTGTCATTGTGAGTTTTGCATGTTCTAAGTACAGAACCCGCCTTTTCCCTTCTCTGTGCCTGATCTGTATCAGCTTCTGTTAAGGGCACAGCCAGAGCTACCAGTGCCTGGCAAGAGGTTCTGCAGGACTATGTGTTGCTTTACACGCTAAGCCAGGAGACAGATCTTCACCTTTCCCAAGCAACTGGAAAGGGGAGACATCCCTCACCCCCCAGCAGCTTGTTCTCCTTTTTTTAAGGAGCCCTGGTAGTGTTGGCCTTGAATATCTTGTGCTCTTATCAGCACATACTCCTCATCTCTGGGGCCAAAGCATTCTCTGAAAGCCTCTGACAAGCTGTGGTTCTTTGATAAGTTTTTGGTGGAGCTGATGGTGCCTCTTCTCTTGCAGGTGGATACCAAGGCTGTGGCCATGGACACAAAGGTCACCCTGGCTGCCCCCACTGGTCATGCTGTGGACAAGTCATGGAGAGCTCTGAGTGTTTGGGGGGGCCACCTAGCGACACCTCGCAAAGGAGTTTGCTCAGGACAGTGGCTCTGTGAGCAGCAAAGTGAGCCCCTCGGAACCCAGAGCCATCCTACTGACTGCTGTATAAGCACAAGCCATGAAGATCCTCCAAATCACTGCATAGCCCTTGTTGCCAGATAACAGCATCCCAACGGGTGTGAACCTCAAAAGGGAGGGGGAAGTGGGAAAATAAAATTGTGCCTTATTCTACTTGGGGGTAGTGTGTAAAGTTATTTTGTGCCTAAACAGGAGCAAACTCTAGGAATTGTCATAGCACCCACACTTTGAGGATGTCAGGCCTGTGGGATCAGGCTCTGAGGTGACACTTGGTCTGAGCAGTTACCTCCCAGAGAATCAAGATGCATCTTGTTCTGCAGGATCAACAGTCTTTGCTCTTCTCAAAAAAGCTGAAGCTGCCGGTTGGGTAACATTCCAGCGGGTTTGCTTTCGTGCTTTGGAAAGGCTTGGCAGCCTGAATACAGCTTCTGCCTCTCAGCAGATGCAGGGCTGGATGTCAGCCTTGTGTGTTTGTATATAGCAAAGTCACGCTCTCCAGAGCTGCTGCTGCTGTTTTCAACTCCTAATTTTTCTCCATGTTGTCTGTGGTCTTGTTACTCTTCCCTGAAAAATAGGAGTAAGGCATATTAGTAATGTGTTTGAAAGAAATCCAAGGAAAAGCCATGGCGTTGATCGGAACAGCAATCAGAGTGTCATTCACCCTGTGTGCGTGTTTTCCATGGAGATTGTGTGGGACGTCGTGCTGCTCGGGACAATGTGAGATCCAGAAGAACGCATTTGGTTTGATTTGGTTGCAGTCTGAGCATCTGTAGGAGTCATCCGTACAACTTTTCAGAGTTCTGTCGTGATTGAGGCAATCAGGGAAGAGCAGCAGAAGGAGCTGGAATTCAGCAGAACTTCTGGATTATGCTTGTACGGTCTTGGCCACTCTTAGGTATTTATAGAAGAGATTGTCCCATTTTCCCTAGTGAGTGGGGCATCTTGTGGGCTCATATGTTGCCAACACTACCAGTCATGGGGAAATACGCTCTTGTGAAGAGGAGGAAGAGGCCTTTCCTTGGAAGGGCAACTTCTAACCTACAAATTACTGCCTGCCACTTCCCTAGGTGAGGCAGACCCCTTGGATGCCTTCCTGAACAAAACAAATTCATGTCACTGACAGTGGGAATGCAACTGTCCTGGTGGTAACCCCCTGCTTGTAGATGTATGTTGCTAGGGGCTCATCCTGCAGCCTGGGGAGGTGGGGTGGAGACAAGGGTCCATCCATCGGTTATCTGGTAGGAGGAATGCTGCCCTAGTGTCAACAGTAGGGGCTGGTTCTTGCTTTCTGACTGATAGTAGCTGGGTTGTAGATAGTAGGAATCTGTGTTGTCTGTTTGCTTGTTCAAACCTCAAAAGATTCTCACCTGTTCTTAGCTCTGACAAAGCCGGTTTTGAAGCCTCTTCTTCCCRGCAAAGGAGATGGATATCCTTAAGCAAATGCTGTTCATAGTTTTCCGTTAATCATCCAGAAAGGATTATTAAACAAATGGGCAAAGGTTAAGCAGTTTAAATCTCYAAGTTGCTGACTCTGAAATTTCAAACTGAAAGTTCAGCTTGAGTTATTTTTTAATGAAACAAATGGCAACTCTCTCCTATCCCTGCTATGAGCGTGTCAGTGCTCAGTASAGTATGCCATGTAAAAGGAAATAATACCTTGTTTTCTGTGTSTCTCGGTTTCTTGCCTCTTGCATGTGTGTTGTTTCATAATCAGAGTTTCCACGCTGTGTGACACATAAGCAGTGCACTACCTTCTAGGTACATCATTTCTGTCTACAAATATCATACTCCTTTCAGACATAGGAATGTGTTTTCATGTTAGGGATCCCTTACACGCCCTGCAGCTGACATTTTCTGAGAAGTTGTTTGTGAGCATTGCACCCGAGAACATAGAAACCTTCAGGGAACTGYGGCCAGCTTGCGCCAAGCTCTGCATTTGGCATGGGGAGAGCAGCTGTACAGACAGCGTAGGGTGCTGATCCAGCCAGGGTCAGGAACTCGTACTGATCTTTTTTTAGACTTGAAGGCTCAGTCAATCCCAGGATTACACGATATTGACCTGTTACCACCATGTTTGGATGAAGAGGGCTGTGCATAGGGATGGCCTGAAGAATCGTGTGCCGAAAAGCCATTAAATGTCCTTAGTCGCTTTGTGGGGGTTAAGTGTGAGAGTCTCCCAATGTTTTGCAAGCAGGCTTTGTTCTGCCACCATTGCTCCTAGCTCAAAGTGCTCTGTGAAATGAGTATGTCCTACTGATCTATTGGAGCCTCACATTGGTCTCCAATAGCCAGCCCCAGGAATGGTTTCAAGTATTCTGTCGGTAATTAGCCTCGGGCAACTAGTGTAGTGGGAGGTGTAGTTAGTTTGTTCGTCACTTGATATTATTTCCGACTGGCTGATCCTTGAGCTAACAAAGGTGTTTTTCAAGACATATGCACATTCAGTGTGGACAGACTGTGCTGGTAAAGATACATGATTTTATTCTCCCCCCACCCCCAGATAAATACCCTTGCTGATAAAGAAAAAAGTGACTGGCTCCAGTTTGCAAAAATAGAAAATAGACAGTGGTAAATATGAGGAGGGGTTTGGGGAAGCAAGAGAAGGGGGAAAAAGCTCTGTCAGGGAAAACATGAGAGTGTGCCTGGAGAAAAAATGCAACCAGAACATCAAGAGAAAGACCCATAACAGGCCCTGCAGCCTAGAAGACTCCACGCCGAAGGATGCCAGGGTATCTCCCTTCTCAGAAGGTGCAAACCACACTGATGGCCCGGCTGCCCTTGCAGCCCCATGCACGAGTGCCTTGTTTGTCCCCAGCAGATTGCAGGAGCAGGGCAGAGACTGGCTCAGCAGAGCTTCTTGCTCTTCCTAAGGCAGGAGGTGATTCGCAAGGGTGCGCTGGCAATCTGAGGTACCACGAGAAGATGGACTCTTGTGGTGTCACGCCGGCAATGTAAGGGAGTTTGCCTATTTCCAACAGACAGTGGCTTGTTATCTCCCTGTTTTAAGAGCTGAGAGGGTGTTTTGAACGTTGTCGCCTCTTGGTTCCCTTCAAGAGCAGGTGAGGCCAAGGATAGGTAGGGCTGGTAAGGCAGCTCCCAGGTGTCCTCCTTCTAGCTTTCAGGGTGGGACCACTGGTATTTCTCTCTTCTGGTGCCTCTCAAGCACCTCTTGACACCTCCATTACTGATGAAGGGGTACAAGGCTGAGTAAGAAAAGGAAATGGAAAGGTCTCCAACATTTTTGGCCAAATCCCAGGGACATCTGTAATCTTTTCCAGCCCATTGGCTGCCTACGTGTCTCTAGAATGTTTTGTGAAACTCTGTTGCTTTTCAGCTTGTCATGACTCATTCTTCTGATTCTTCTTCTTCACAGGTGTCTCCTTCCGCAGTTCAGTGAGAGTGAAATAAGGCATGAACTTGCCATAAGTAAGAGTGCTCTTCTGGTAAAATTACTGGTTTGTGAAGAAAGAAAAAGGTTGTGTCATGAAGGGCAGTTTGTTTTTTGTGCCCCTGCCTCTCTCAGGGCGCTGAATGTTTTCATGGGCCCTGGGCTGCTTCTCCCTGATTCTCCTTCAGTCCTTCCAGTCCCACACCGTTCCCTCGTCTGGGCAAGAGGCAGCACAAGCTGCAGCCAGCTCCAGGGTACAGGTTGGCAGGCCCAGCAAAACCAGTAATTCTTTGTGCCTGCTATAGCCTTTCCCTCAGGCAGGGCAGCTGATGTAAGTCTCTCTCCTCCAGGCACTTACCAGTTTTCCCAGCCTGCGTGGGACCATGATCCTGCTGCCACAGTTGGTTGGATTTGGTAATGGATTCAAAAGCAGTAAGAGCTGGGCAGACCACATGGTCACAGACCACAGAACCTKGATATCTTTGGGAAATACACGGAGTATCTCTTATTTCTACAGTATAAACACATGGAGAGGGGCAGTCTCCAGCATGAGAGCTGATCAACGTTTGAATTTAGTACTGTCCTGCGTGGACAGGTCTTGCCCTGGTCCTGACAGTGCTGCCTGTGCCTGAGAAACGGATCTGTTTTTGCAAAGTCGATGAAACTCARTCGCTGATTGTGACACGAGGTGTGCCGCCGCCGTTACGATCCAGTTACGAAAGGAGACACTAGGCTGTGCGCTGCGTCACAGGCAGCTGTAAATCAGGTGTCATTAAGGCCAACAGGATGTCGCTTAAAGATCATTTCCCACCGTTTCCACTATGGCCTGGAGCTATCTTAGCTTCTGGTAATGCCCTGCTTATTTACAGTCAGTTAAGTAATCAGTAGAATAAGAAAACCTCAGACTTCTCTTTTTTTCAAATTAAGAAAGGTTATTCTATGATAAAGTGGAGAGAAAAGGTGAAAATCATGTGAAGTCTGCTTTATAGGCTTGAATGGTTGYAACAGAGAGCCACAGCAGTTCGCAGATGAAGCATTTCTACTCCTCGCTATCACTCAGAGGCTGTAGGAAGAAGGGTGTATTTTCAATCTCAGCAAAGATTAGAGTTTTAGGAGCGAGCCGTGTTCAGATCTCTGCCACAGGCCTTGCACAGCATGTTCAAGTCACCTAGAATTCAAACAGCAGCCCTTGACATAGAGCAGTTTGCTTCACAGTCAAGCACTCAAGTTGAAGTTGCACRTGAATGGCTGAAGAAACCCAAGAGCTTGTCAGTGTTGAAAGGAGAAGGTCCCACYAGGCCTCTTCTGCCCTTGCTGTAAGCCAGGTGGTCCTGTTCCACCCCTGCACTGGGTATGATACTCCTCTGATTKCTTGAGGAACCAATTCAACTCACTAACCCAGCAGGAAACCATTTGCTTTCTAATTTTATTGTTTCCCATCAGGTGAATGGGTTTAGTGCAGGTTCAGGTGTATCATCTCATGGGTGGCAGGGTGTGGGAGGAGACTGACCACAAGCTTCGACATGTCACTTCATCCTCATTTGTGGATGCTGGAAGTAGCGAGTACTGGGTGCTACCTGCCTTTGGATAACAGGTTGCAGACTTCAACGCTCATACAACAGCCACAGCCCCTTCCAACCCCATCTTTGTTGTCCAGAAAAGTCAGTTATGTGTCCTGCACAATAACTAGATACGTTCATCCCTTGTAGAGACTAAATCATGCTTCTGAAATCTTGCGCATGGATAATGAGATGGTTACTGTGTATATGACACAACTATGTCCCTCAGGTTAACCTAAACCCTCCTGAACCCTACTCAGCCTTTGCAGCTGGTCTGGTCATCACTGGCCAGTATTGATTATAGCCTGGGTCTTGATTTGGATCTCTGATTGTCTCAGAGAAAGTAACTTATTTTTTGTCAGGCTGGCTAAGGTGCCGCATTGTTCGCTGTTCCGTCGGGCATCCTCACCTCTGCACAGTAAAGCTGTTACGCTCCCACTAACCATGCAAACTCCCTGGAGATGGCTAGGGACTGCCATAAATTCCCCTTTCACCTTCCTTCTGGGAATGCAGCCCACATACAGATGACAGGATACACAGGTTTCCCTCCAGGAAACCAAACATGGGAGTGCAAGCTGCCTTCCCTGCTCTGCTCTTCCACAAAATCTCTGCCCTTCTCAACCTCTTACCTCCAAGAGCTACTCATTCTACCCCTAGTCTTGAGTAAGACCAAGGACAGTGACAAAAAAATTGTGGGGTCTGTGCTAGTTCTTCTCTCTTAAAGACTCCGATGTCCACCATAATGACAAATCTACAAAAAGCAGGAGCTGGGCTCAGGGAAAAGAAATAGTTCGGCCTGGTGGAGTTCAGTGGAAGAAAACAGCGGTCAGAAGAGCGGCCGCTGCCAAAGCTTTGTGCTTTTAACGGCACTGCTGGCTCCAGGAGAGCCCATGGGCACAGCGGAAAGATCCTGTAGCCTGGAGCTGTATGCCCAGTGCCAACAGCGTGATCCAAAATTTTAGCAGGGAGACCTCCCTCCTGGGTGCAGTGCAACCCCCCAGCGATGAGTCAGCTGTGGAGTTACATGGGCYGCTGCTGCTCTCCGGCCCCAGGATGAGCCAGCTATCAAACTGTCAGCTGCGACTACTTTTCTTTTTTTTTTAAGATCAGACATGTTTCTTTAATGGATGGTGTAGGAGGTTTCTGCTGTTCCCTCAATGACTAGCCAGGCCTCTCTACTTTTGACTAGCCTGGTGGGGGAAGCTTAGATATTCACTGCTTCCTCATTCCTGAGAGTTCAGCGCTTGGACTTACCACTCCTTGGCTGAGTTCAGTTATTTAAGCAGGACAACTTGGGAGAATGTATCGCGTAAAGCAAAGGGGCTGTGCTGCACACGGTGTGGGACCTTCACGCACCTGGTGTTTGGCTGGCCTTCATAGGTGCTGTGACCATGGCATCCCAAGGCCAGGTCGTTTTCTGGAGGTATGGTATTATCTGCATTTACTTTGGAAGGGAGGGAATTGCTTTTTTCTTTTTCCAGGACCCTAGGCTGTATCTCTCTGCTGCAAAGAGTTTTCAGGAAAGCAATTCTTTGCAATTTGACCCTATACTGCACTCAGCCAGGCTGCTTATATACCAGTATGGCTTTTTTATTTAATCAATAAGGCCACATAGCTGTCAGAAACCCATGTGCTGTTCATGGACTGCAGCCAGAGTGGAGATGTGTGTACTGGAAACTGTGTGGCTGGGTTAGGCCATCTCAGGTCCGAATGTTGTTGAAGGCCATGGTGTCAATGGCATGCGAAAGGCTCGTTGTTCCTGCTGTGAGACCTTAGGCGGTTGCTTAAGCCTCCATCACGTCCGGGTGTTGTGGGCAGAAAAGCAGARGCCGTCCCGTAGAAAGTTTGCTTTCTTTGAGGTTTGTGAGTAAGAGCTGGGAAGATGGGGGAGCTGTTTTGTGGCTCTCACTTCGAGCACCTGGGAGAAGACACCAGAATCATCTGTATTTCCTGACCTGCCGGAGCTGAAAATGACTCCCCGCAAAGAGCTAAATTAATTGGCAAACTTCCTTCGGCATCTGATGGTCGTGGGCCAGCCTTGCCGCGAAGCCTGGCCGGTTGGGCAGAGCCGGCTGATGAGCTGCTTCTCCGCCTCCCGGGTGGGGGCTCTTCCCAGCTAGACCCGGGCAAAGGCACGGGGGAGGCACGGGAGAAGCCTGCCCTTGCATTTACCCTGCTGGAAAGGGTTCAGTTGTCCAGGGGCTCGGTCGAGCCCGAGCCGAGGAGCAGCTAGGGGCGGCCCGGGCGTGCAGGGGAAAGATTTCCGAGGCGCAAGCCGTGCTCCAGCTCTCCTCGCCGAAGGTGCTGAGGAAGCGCTGAGCGCTGCCCGCGCGCTCGCCCCGACGCGAGCGAGGTCGTACAGGAGAGCGCTGGAAACAGCGGGCTTCTGTACGGCCGCTGCCTCTCCCGGCTCATCCAGAAACGGCCCGGAGAGAGATGTGAGTTTCCAGAATACTTCGCAGGAGCAGCGGGAGGTTCCTGTTATTTCAGGGAAAAGCATTCTCAACCCCCCCCCCCCAAAATGAAATCCTCAACAAATAAAACTGAAACCCTGAGAAAAGTCAAATTCTGCAGTCCTTAACTGCTTATCGGAACCAAAACCCCTTCCTTTTTCCTTACCCCTGCCACACTCTCCCTTTATCACAGTGAGCTCTGATATGGGGAGGAAGGCAGAGGACGAGGGGACTTTTTAAAGCTCTCAACCCTGCAGGTCTTTTGCTCCTCCCGAGTCTATTTTGGAGGGAAAACTTACCCTGCGGAGCTAGGGCTAGGGAGGACTGAGCCCTGCTGCTGGCTACAGAGGGGCTCGCCGTCCCTCGCAGCGCTCAGCTCGCGAACCCCCGCGGGAGCGGACGCAGCTCAGTCCACGGGTGGCCTCGGGGCTCTTCGGCGGAAGCGACCGCGTAACGASAGCGCCGGACGTCCCCCGTTCGGCTAAGCGGGAGCGCTCCCGTGGAGCAGACGACGTGCAGAGCGTCCTCGGGTGCCTGCACGCTACYGAAGCACCGTCGTGCAGAGCCGGACACGTCTTCACGTCCGGGTCAGGTGTTTTCTACGCCTCTGAAACGCTGAAAGCACAAGGGATGCGGATGATGAAACGATGAAAATTACTTTCCACTCGAACTGTTAGGCTGAGTTCTTGCAAAACAGAGCTAATGGCAGGATAAGGCTGGGTTACCAGCTTCCTCTTAGTCACCCAGCGCTCTGGATCAAAACATGAAGGCTTGTGTGCAAACATTTTTAAGAGATCCGTGATTTTCAGGCTCTCGGCATCCACATAGGAAACTCGAAAGGGCATGGTTTCACCTCGCCCCCAGAAAAGGATGTTGAGGTGGGCACTGGGACTCTGTGGTACCCAAAATCACCACTTCCTTCTGAAAAACGTCCTCTGCAATTAACAAGCAGCTTTTTCTGCCGGCACTATTTTCCCCTCAAGTAAGAAATGGGAAGAATCTCTCCGGACGCAATGTTAGCATTAATGAAATACAGCATGCTAGAGAGAAAGGAGACGGCAGAGGGGGACAAAAGCAACAGTGATRATTAACAGTATTTATGAGCCAAAGATGGTTTTGATGGGCATAGCTATAGGGCAGAAGTGGTGTCTGGGCCGGAGAGTCCTTTCAAGGACAAGATGTGGTGGCATCTGAAGAGACTGGCTCAGAGCCCTTGCAGGAGGGAGCCCCAGTGGCCCTTCCTCTGCCGTTCTCTCTGCTGCGCCCTCTCATGCCGAGAAGCTGCCAGCGTTTACCTGTGAAGCCCACTCATAACCTGCTTGGAGCCATGTGTGTAGAGRTGTCTGTGCAATGAGTGCTGTGCTGGGATGGGTTCAGTGATTTTTCTTCTTTCTTTTTCTGCCAGAGAGAGRGGAATAGGACATGGACTAGCCAAATGCTTGGGTCAGGTGCATAGATTTAACTTGGCTCTTCCCTGAGCGGATTTGAGGTGGAGTCCTGAATCTCAGCAGTTTCCCCCGTCATCATTCAGTTCCTTGGCACCATTGCATTATGGAGCAGACAGCAGTGTGCTACCAGCATGGGCCCTCTGCCTTGTTTTTTCTCCTACCTGCCTGCTTGCAGACAGAAGTATTTTCGTCTGTAGCCATTTGAGTGAGTCACAGCATCTGACACAGCGTGGTGCAGCCATTGCTTACTCAAGATGTACGTGGTGTGCATCTAGCCCTTGTGTCTTGTGTGARAGCTGAAACAGGCCATGGCAACCTTGGCTAACATCATAACAAGTATTGGCCAGGTCTTGGATCAGCTCCATAGAAACTGGTGGAGCTTCTTGAGGAGGTAGATGCTATTCAGCATGGGCAAGAGGCTCAGTATTTGCTCTGAGATGAGCAAGCAGAGGGTTGTGCCATGGTGAGCCCGGCTGAGAGCCCAGGTGACTCAAGGCTGGGCCCTGTGGGACATGCCAAATCGCCAGCAGGAATTGTCACACTGTATGACCCAACTGAGCCTACAAATGAACGCAGTTACCTTACTGCAGGTCCCCAGAGAAAGTAGCTACCAGTAATCAGTCCATATCTGTGTGATGTCCATACTCAACACCCACCGCTTTCCTCCTGGATAGGATTAACTGTGATGGCAGCTATGGGACACTGGGACGTGCCATTGGGAGCATCAGGGCTGGAAGTCCTGTCACCCTTAATTATAAATGAAACCTGATGAAAACAGGGAGCAAATCAAATGTGTGAATTTCAGCTCTGAGTTTCTAGGCTGCCAGCTGGCTTGATACAGACTTGAAATTATAACAAACTCATGATGAAAGATATACTTCTGATCTGTTCTCCTAAGCGTGTCAGCATGTGCAGGCAGAGCTCCCACAGCCAACTTTCCACAGGCTTTCAGGGTGAGGTCAGAGAAGATGGGAGGCAGCGGGAGGGCAAGCAAAACTTCTGCAGATCTCCCTAGCGCTGCTTATCAGTCCTGTGATTGTGGCATCTCCGGTGATGCAGCCAAGATTGGGTAAGAAGCTGCTACAAGTGCACATTAACTGGGGTTTCGGTGTGGTTCCACTGACATCAAAGAGCCCTTACGCAGGCCTTTGCCACAACCCATCACCACATGTAAAAATGCATCAAGGAGTATGATTCCTATGAGGAACAGCTGTGAGAGCTGGGCCTGTTTAGCCTGGGGAAGAGAGGACTGAGGGGGGATCTTATCARTGTGTRYAAGTAYCTGAAGGGAGGGTGTCAAGGGGATGGGGCCAGACTCTTCTGTGGTGCCATTTGACAGGACAAGAGGCAACGGGCAAAAACTGAAGCACAGGAAGTTCCATCTGAACGTGAGGAGGAATTTCTTTACTGTGAGGGTGACGGAGCACTGGAACAGGTTGCCCAGAGAGGTTGTGGAGTCTCCTTCTCTAGAGATACTCAAAACCTGCCTGGATGCGATCCTATCTAACATGCTCTAGGTGACCCTGTTTGAGCAGGAGAGTTGGACTAGATGATCTCCAGAGGTCCCTTCCAACCTTATAGATTCTGTGATTCTGTGATTATGCGTGATGGCTCCGCTGAGGTTGGCAGGAGTCTGTACTTGGCCAGGATGGGCTAAGCCAGGGCTCATACATCCCCCCAAGATTCCTCCAGTGATCTTCCAGCCTCTTCTGCCAAAGGCTGCTCCATCTCTGTTACACTTGGCAGGTGGTTTCTCCTCCTCAGACTCTGGTTCAGAAGTAATTTTTCCATCCATGTGTGAGGAGACCCAGATCCTGCCAGATCACACAAAGCTAGCCCTATTATTTCCCACACCCAGCTGCACACTCCCTGCCTCTTATGGGTTATCCRCCCTGGGTGCAGGTGCTTTGCTCACCTCTGTGGGGAGTTGGTCCCTCACAAGCCAGGGCAGAAGGGATGGGCTGCATTTATACACTGGGAAAGGCAAGTAGGAGTACTCCCAGCTGGGACCAGCCAGCTCTTCCCAAAGAGAAAACTGGGATCTCCTCTCCTCCCACTTCCCTGTCTCTAGCTCTGGTGAGGCACGTTCCCTGGCTGTCACAGCTATGGTCCTGCTCCTCACTTCTTCACCTTGCTCCACGCTGCAGCTCTGCTGCCTGGGCTGCACAATAACCTTGTCCTTTCTTTTCTCCCCAAACAGCATGACTACTGTCATTATAGTCCTGGCGGCGGTGATTGCCCTGATCATTGGTTTTGGTGTCTCAGGTACGTGACCGTTTAGATTTCTTGCTGGTACCAGGGCATGACAAAATTCAACCCTGCTGCTACCCCCATCTGTAGACTCCATTCCTCCATGGGGGCATTGGCTGAGGTGGGATCCTGTGTGGTAATGCAGCCTATGAGCCTTTAATTAASGCTGGCTTCACAAAGCTTATGTGCAAAATGGCTGATTTAGGATGGCACAGACGACTTAAATTCTGGCATTTCTTAGCAAAGCATCACTCTTCAACATTAAACCACAGGTTGGCTCTCCTATAGCCTCCTAACATATGGAAAAGTTTTAAAAAAAAAAAAAAAAAAAAAAGAAAAGAAAACCCACCATCTGTGCATCACTTCAGCAGCCACCTGCAAGGCATCATCAGCTACCCTTGAACCCAGGATTTCCAGCCCACCACACAAACTCAGGGTGCTGCTGGAGCTCGTGGCATGATGGCACTGCCTGGTGSATCGGCTGTGCGAAAAATGTTCCTGGGGAGCAAATTCTGGGAAACAGCAGGTACCTGGTCAGCAGATGGGGATTCACGTTCGTATATAACCATCATCCTTACAGATCTGCATGCATTCTCAAAAGTTAGCCAATTTTGCCTTTCACCACAGAAGAATATGAGCTCTTGTATGTTTTAAATACTGCAGAGATTTATACACCATGCATGTGCTCAGGGCTGGTTCAAAGAACAGCACTTGGCGCTCAGAGCGGAGCATCAAGAAATCTGTGTTGGCTCTTAATTTCTACAAAAACTCTGCAGAGGGCTGGCCCCAGGCTGCACCAGGGCTTAGGTGCAAGCGAGCCCCAGCTGCTGGAGGGCAGCTCCATCGTGCTCCTGCAACTTGTGCTTTCACAGTAGAATTTAAGGCTTTTTTCTTTTTTTTTTTTTTTTTTTTTTTTTTTTTTCCAGTTATCTAACTAACTAACAGAGTGCTGGCCTGGTAGTAACYGAACCATCCAGCTCCATCTGTTGCACTACAGAAGGGATTTGTAAGTAAGTGTACAACAGCCTGTGTCGCTGGAGCGCTGTTAGCTGGGTTTGGAGCTCTAAACCTAAACATAACATAAAATCCTAAACATACTATGGTCCTTGTCCATGACAGAAGGAAAAAATAGTATTTATTGCTAACTCAGGCAACATCTGCCAGGATGGGGCACATTCCCCTGGTCACAGAAGATGACAAAAACTTATTGCTTGATCTTGGACAAAATGCAACCCTGAGCATGCTAGAAAGAACTTCCAAGGAAGGGCATGAGAAAGAGCATCCGCATCAGGAAAGGAGCTACTTCTCAGGCTTACTGGTCAGGATTCAGCCTGGGGAGATGTCTGCACCCCCAAAGAAGGGAAACGCTGATTTTTATTAAACGAAAGCAAACAAGTTTGCTTCCAGCAACAGTGAAAGAGCAACATTTTTTTTTCTCTGCCTACAACTCAAGTAAAAAGGGTCACAACTAAAAAAAAGACATTCCCTCCCCCACCAAATACACTCTTTTGGAAGATGTAATAAGAAAAATCCCTTATATATAAGCAAGCAAGTTAAGACCATGCTAGTGCTTTTCAATTTGTTCCTACAAATACGAGAAACCGCTCTTTTCGAAGCAGCCTGTCTGCTAAAGGAGTGCTCCTGTGCTTTACTTCTGGAAATGAGCCGCAGGAGCTGACCTCCGCCAGCTGCACCAGTAGCTGCTGCTGGCACACTCCCGCTTTGGCCGAGCCCCATCTGCCTCTGGGCTCGCGAGGCACAATTTAGCAAGAACTCATTTCCTTCCTCAGGTTGCTCCAGCCTCTCGCCGCACTTGCGTTTTCTAACGGGGCGCTTTCTCGTTGCAGGGAAGCGCTCTATCAGTGTCACCACATTGCCATCCCCTGGGAACATCGGCCAGAACAGCATCTTGGGCTGCACCTTTGAGCCCGACGTTGAGCGCGGCAGCACGGCGATTCGGTGGGCAAAGGCCGGCCTGGCGGGGCTGGTGCATGAATTCAGAGGCGGGGAGGACCACCTGCGGGAGCAGGAYGCGTCGTTCCAGGGCCGTACGGCGGTGTTCGCGGACCAGGTGGCTGGCGGAAACGCGTCCCTGCTGCTGCGCAGCGTGCGGCTCGCTGATGCCGGCGCCTACAGCTGTGCCGTCACCACAGCCCGGGGCAGTGGCGCAGCCGTGCTGCAGTACAGGACCGGAGGTGAGCAAATGCTGCCGAAAGATCGGGGAAAAAAAAAAAAAAAAAAAAAAAAAAAAAGTCCTACCGTCAAAGTGTTTCAGTGACACCAGACTTGGACAAGGAATTTGATACACACGTTTATAGCCAGGAGGGAGCACCCACAGTATCAACGACCAGTAGAAATGAAAACTGCTCGCGTATTCTTCGAACGTTAATTCGGTGGAATCCAGAGTTGGGTTGTATGAAATCACTGTATCAGTCGCTTCCTTGCTTCTCACATAATCTGAAAAAAAAACAACACTGCTTTTTTCCCCTCCCACTTTAAAATCATTAAGGATGGGAAATGCTGCATAGGCCTACTGAAGTTTTTGCTCATGCCTAGGTAAACTATCTGAATGTGTAGAGTGGGAAGTACATGTATGTGGAATATGTGTAGGAATGGATTATTTTTCACTTTTCCAGAGGTGTTTATGGATTTACCCTCTCTTTCCACATCCTTGTCCCAGAAAAGGGGATTTTTATTTTAATGTTCTTCTCAGAAATGTACTTTTATCTTCTGTTTTCCATATATAATCCGCTAGTTACTCAACTGACTAAAACTAACTATTTATAGAATGGGAATATCTCATACTCATAAAGACCAAGTTTTATACTTGCTAAAGATCCAGATTTTACAGTTGTTAAAACGAGAGCTGCTTCTCACTTAAATTAAGATATATCTCCAGCCAGGTGAACTGCTTCATAGCAAAAAATTATATCCAATTTAATGCCTTTTTCTGTCTTAATAATTTGTTTTAAATATGAAACTCAGAGCAGCCAATTGCTCATATCACAGCTATATAAAGTATTATGTATTTTTGAGATTTAACTGTCACCATGTTATGAAAAAACATGCTTGGGTCTATGACCAACCTTACAACATGTGCACTTACAGCTCAATTTTCACTTGAGGGTGTTTAATTCTTTTGGAAATTCTGGCTGTGGCCACAACTAGCAGAAAGCACTAGACTTCCACTGAACTCAGCAGTGTTTAATCTGTTTTTGCCATCTCTGCTACTTTCTGATGAAACTGTAGTGGGTTATATTGACTATGCTTGGTGTAGACAATATGAGTCCACACAGGCAGGTGGTCTTACCTAGCGTTTTTCTGGCTGGCTTTTGCATTTGTGTGGATATGAAATGTTTCCAGGTTACCTGGGCATCCCTGAGGTCACGGCACATCTCTTGATGGGGCCTGGCAGAAGGGGGGGGGGGCTATGATTTTCTGGAGGAACTTTCTAACATAAMCAAAAGAATTGTTTAGAGAAGGAAAAAAACTTTCCTGGCTCTCAAACCTTCAACAAGTCAGTCCTCCAGAAGAGGAGGCCAGTTCTTCAGGCCAGTCATAGGCAGGACGGTAGTGATCAGCAGAGCTCTTGAATGAGACAGCCTGRTTTTCTGGAAGTCCAGGTTGCCTTGGCCCAGCAGAACCAAAGCCCCAGGACTTGGGCATCAGCTTCTGCGCAGAAATTTGTGGTGGATGACTTGGAGAACCTGGCTGCCTCTGAATGCATTTAACTTACATGGGAGCCTGTCTTGGGACATACAGGCAACACCAGAATTGATGTCTAAGAACATTTGGGTAGCACTGCTTTACACAGCATTCCATTTCTTATGGAAAGCATATTTTTCACTCTGCCATGTGAAGAACCTGCACAAACAGTGAAAAAATGGCTTTGTATCACAGCTCCCATAATTCTGCAATTGAAAGAATCTAAGACTTGCTTGTAACTACAGTAGGTGTGCAAGCTGCATGCTTTGGCTTGCTTAGGTGAGCTTAAGTTCCCTGGGGACTCAGTTTCCCGTCCCACTTTGAAAACCTGTGAATCTGCCTCCTTTTGTTTTGGTTAGTTCTATCCATAATGTAATTCAAACACTATGGATACCACAGATAACACAAGAAATGCAGTATTGACATTTCTTTCTATTAAAATCGGTGAAATCTGCCCTCCTTAAAGCTGTTGTTTCTCTTCAAGCATACAGTGAATAGGGAAAGGCGTATGTTCTAGAAGACCAGAGCTAAAAGAGACAGAAAGTTTTATCTGAGATGATTTTGGTTTTAAACACAGCTGTGTTTGCAGTAGGCTTCAAACGCTTTGTWTCACCGAGGAATGTTGGTGAAGGTCCTGTAGCTCGGGGCTGCTGCGTGCCGTGGGCTGCCCTCGGCCCCTGCAGATTCAGGTGGAGCTGCCTTTGTTGCAGCAGCTTTAATGTGAGCGTTAGGCCACCAAGCTGTAGCTGTCTGTCGGCGGTGAGAGTGAGTCACTTCCCCCGTCCTACCGCAGGTGCCTCCTTCGAGCCTCCAGGCTTTGGCAGAGGTGAGCTGAGTCCTATCCGCTGTGAGTGCTGATGGGGGGTGTTGTCTGTCTGTCCTACAGATGCTGGCACTCATAGGCCTGCAAGGTCCTGAGCCCTGCCTGCCCTGGGCGCTTGGGTGACCAAGATCTCATACAAAAAGCTTGACTTATTGGCCTGAGACCAAGCTCATAATTGCTAAGCAGCATTACTCAGAGGCTAAAGCTGTGCCACTACCTCAGCAGAACTTAGCAAGCTGTATGCTGTTGTCATCAGTATTCGATATTCAAACCACTGTAGCCCAACCTGTATGGACCTCTGTCTGCTATCTGAGCTTCTGATTTCAGTTGGGCTAAACGTAGTGCTGAGATACTGAGCATAAGTACTCTGGAAGTATTTGAGACATGGTGGCAGGCAGTTTGCAAATTGCAATAAGGCAAACTGCCTTATTTCTGACCCTCTCCCCATTTCTCTCCTGCAAAGCCTTCAGCATGCCTGAGGTCCATGTGGAGAAAAGCAGCAGTGGGGACACTCTGCAGTGTGAAGCACCACGCTGGTTCCCTCGCCCCACAGTGCACTGGACCGCCGACGGCAACGCAGGAAACAACCTGCCCCAGGTTGCTAACACCAGCTATGAGCTGAACTCTGAAAACATCACCTTGAAGGTGGTCTCTTTTTTACACAACATTATGGCTAACACCACCTACACCTGCGTGATTGAAAACAACATTGCCAAGGCTACAGGTGACATCAAAGTGACAGGTAGGGTCTAATACCACCCAGAGACCACATACATGGGGGAGAAGGTGGGTTAAACAATGTCTTCCCTGTGTTGGTGAGTAGTTTCAGTCAAGGAAGGGAAGGCAGAGGGACACTGCTTGTTTTCATCTTCCAGATGCAAAACAGCAAAATCTATCCCTCTTCTGAATAAGATGATCCTCAAAGTTATTGGAATGAGTCTGCTGATTATATGAAATCTGTGGCCAGTCCAGGTCTGTTCTTCTCTGGAACTGAGGAAATGATCTGTGTTTGGTCCTGCTATCTCAGACATTTTTCATGGTCACAACTGTTCCATGGGCATGCGGACAGAACTGTTTGAGGACTGGAAAGAAGGAGGGACACACTTCAAAAGAACATGCTCATTTATATGTTAAGAAGCAGAACACACCCCCCTCAACGCCCTCCCACCCCCCCCACCCCCCAAAAAAAAGGCTTTTGGCACATTCTTTAGCCAGTTCAGCTCAGATCAATTTTCTTAACAAACCAGCAGGCCTTTAGCTTGGTTTAGCCTAGTTACTAGTGATAGTTTCTCTGACTCCAGCCTATCCCTTTTATTTAAAAAGCCTTATTCATAGGAAAGCTAACTTTCAAAAAAGCCTGTTCTTCATAAAAAGGGTCATAGCTCATCCTTAGTGAGTGCTTTACAGCAGTGGGTCTCCAGCATAACAGGAAGGGCCTATTCTTTTTATCAATACTCAAAAAAATGGGGAGGAATAAATGTACACACTCATCTTTCATGCTAGCTTTATTTTCCTTCCTGGAAGTCTTTCACTGTTCTTCCATTGCAGATTTCAACATTACAAGGGGGACCAACTTGCAGCTGGTGAACCTGAACATAGACTCAAAGTCCTCCTCCCTTCCAGCCTGTCACTGGATGCTTCTACTCCCTCTGTATCTGCTGTCTATATAAAGCCTTTGTAAAGCAGTCAGAAACCCTGCTGGACCTGGACATAGACTAGAAAGAAAAGGCAGAGGGGGGAACTGGTTATAAGCACCTGTGGATTCTCTTGCTGAGTTTTGTTACAGCAGCAGGCTTATCTCAAACCTGCCAGACTGGGAGGACATGCCTTTCCCTGGCCCCTATCTTTTCCTAAACCCCAGTTTGAGGTTGGACCACTGGTTTGTCCCAACTGCAAGCTCCTTGCTGGCTTTTTCCATCACCTTCCGTAACTTTAGTCTTTTCTTATACTCTCTGCTTCTATCTCTTAGTCTTCTCCTCGTTCTCTTTTCCTTCTCTGTTCAAACTTCTCTCTGATCCTACCTAAAACCTTTTTGCTTCTCACGGAGGGTTGGGCACCCTCTGAGCCCTGGTAATGCAATGYGCACTCTTCCCTCTCCTCCACAAGGCCGGCTGTGGTATGAGCCTTGATTGCATGCACTTTATGTGAACACCTTTATTGCTTAGCGCACTGCCTTCAGTAAATGCTACTAAAAGCGGGGTATCTGCATCACACCAGCCTGAGCAGCCCCAGCCAGACGCGGAAAAAGGGCTGCTGGGGACAGTCACAAAGGAGAGGACAACTGCTTTCAGTCTTCATCAGCCTTGGCCTAGCAGGCGTTTATGCCCCTTCAAGTGGTGGGCTCTAGAGGTAAACTGGTGATGGAGTGGAGAGCTGTAAAAAATCAACTAAAAGGAAAATCTCTGTTTTTCCATACAGAACAGTTACTACAGCTACCTTGACTACAGGCCACAGTTCCTGCTTTTTGGGCTGAGAACTTTTAAAGACCATCTCCCAGTTCCTGGAGCATGCAGYGGCACAAACATGAGGCTGCTGTTGATTTCACTTTTGTATTATTTCTTACCCATGTCTACAAAAGGACAYGTTGTTTGGCCTCAAAAAGAAATCGAGGAACGTGATAATGGTAGCTGCATATATCTAGGAAAAAAACCTCCAACTCTAATCACTGAAACAAAACGAGTTATCTTATATGAAATAACCCAGTGACCAAAACTCTGATCATGGGCAGAATCTCACAGACAAACAGGAAAAGGGTTTCCTCCAATAGGTCTAAGAATTGATCTGTCAAACTCAGAATACTAAAGACAACCAAACCTTAAARCCTCCAAATAAATTTGATTCATCTGTCTCCTGACTTGTTGTTCACTGAATATACTAAGTAAACCCTTAAATAGGAGAACTAATTAATCTATTTGGTCTTCTCAAAAGACTATAATCAAATTCCCCTGCTCAAAAACATTTTGTAAACAGCAGAACACTGATGGATTAGAAACTAGCTAACAAACCAGAAGCAAGTATTAGGTCTTCATTCTGACAAGGGTAAGCAGAGAGCCTAAATTCCTATATTAGGATGGAAGATTACATTTGTAATGTGAAATAGAAGAGGAACAGGTGAGCAGTTAAAAGTGGCAGCAAAACAATGGCCAAGAATTGAGGAGGAAAACAGGGAGACTAGTAGGATACTACTAGAAAGTTCAAGTTCAGAAATAAATACAATTTTTAAACATAGTTGAACTACAGAGATAAATTTGCTTTTTTGTTTTTAAAGAAGTCTCTGTTAACTGGCATTTTCTATCTTTCTGTAGCATTGTCTGTTACTATGCTATTTCATATTACAGGGCTACTTTCAGTTGCTCTTTTTAAAAATCAAACTTTGATCACTTCATTATAGGCCAATCACAGCCAGCATTTGCCTCAGGCAGAGATAATTTATTTTCTATTGGCATGCTTCAGCTAAAATCTTTACCATTACTCAGAAGGTACCTACAGCAAAAAAGAATGACTACAGCAAAACTTATGTAGGCCTTTACTTTAAACTGTTTTTAGGATGGGGTGGCCTTTGTCAGGTTTTGTGCCACTCATCCTTTGGTCTAGAAGCAGCCAGCAAACCCTGAGAAGGAAGGTACTATATACATGTTCAATCCACTTATCTCGTACACTTTATTATCAGGCTCAGACTAAGTCTGCATGCATGTGTGCATGTAAAATATTAAACAAACAAAACCCCCAAAAGAAAGCACTATCTGCACTACACATAGAATAAGGCAGGGAAGCAATTGCATGGGTATTTAATTGTATAGGAATTTACTATCCTAAAGCACAGGCTGAAGCATCTGGGTATTATTTTTCCAAAAGCAAGTGCAGAACAACTTAGTCATCACTGTAAATGGGCAAAGGTAGAGTCTCTTCAGTGGTGATCTTCCATGTCCTGCAGATGCTCTAGTCTGCCATTCCACTATGAATACTAGCACGTGCCACTGCAGTCATTCCCTTCCCACTCCGTAACAGCTGGACAAGTCTGTAGCAGGTTTGAATTTACATCATAGCTCACTACCCTCCGCTTGTTACCACTCTCAAGCAATGTTTAGACCACTGGTTAAGCTGCAAAACAAGCCCATTATAGTACAGTGATTTAGTATTGTGATTTAGTCCCCAAACTTACTCACTTCCCTTCTCTTTTTGAAGAATGGCGGAGGAAAAAAAAAATCACTCTTTGGCCTAATTGTTCCACTTGAGTTAAGAAGAATTTCCTCTGTGGAAACTGCACTGTTTCCCATGAAGACAATGAATAATCTGCAAAATGTCTGGCTTGGGCTCATAAATCAGGGATGCCTGTTCTGCCTCAGCTCCCCACATAGCAAGGAAACCTTAATATTAAAACAAACACTGTATTATTTAAACTGCATTTTAATAGCTTTATTTACAGTAGACATTACTATATAAAATATACACACTGTGCTTTATAGGCCCAAAGCAGTAGTTACTATGTAGGAGATACTGAACATATCTCCCTCAAAATGTAGCCCTGGTGGCAATGGTCCAGAGTGACCATTCAGGAATTCCACAACTCACAGCAGTTTCCTGGTTACACCCTTCACCCGCTGCTCGCAGGCCCATGCTCTCACTAGAAAGGAGGAAAATAAAGAGCTCCCAACCTCACACATCTCCGTATTTCTTCTCTCACTGGCAGAAGTGTTAAGTACCGCCTCCAACTCAGCAGTGGCTAGATGTCCTTCTAATCCTCTCACTGTTCAGACAGCATAAGGCTTTCTGTTCTACTTCTTCCACGTTCAGGCACAGCAGGCTTGGTCGAGGTTGTACTTGCGACACAAACTCCACTTCACCACACCGAAAATTTATCAGCTGTAGTGGAGCTGAGGTGGAAGGATAAAAACTGTAAAAACTCCATACAAGATTCCTTCCAGCACACAACTGTGAAAGTTACTGGGGGTAGGGAAGGGAAGGCCTTGCAACAGCTGCTTGGCATCTGCTAAACTACAAAGGACAGGAAGATTAAGGAATGCAGTATGAGAGCAGACTAGTGCATTTGGCCAGGACACTTCCAAGCAGGAGGAAACAGCGTGAATCATTGAACTATGTGCTGTTCTGCACTGGGTCATGTATCTTCTTCCACCAACAGCACCCTGGTCTTACAGACAGTGCTATATGATCTCTAAAGATGTTGTCTCAACAGCAGAGCATCCTCTGGTGAGCTTAACAATTTAACTCCTACAGTGCCTGGACCTGTACGCAAGTGGTAATGTTAGCATAAGCATCTTGAGATTGTCCACTTCACACAGTAAAGTTGCCTTTGCACAGTTGCGGCAACAAGCTCAGACACCAGCAACTGTGAATTCAAAGCTCTTCAARACTCCAAATTCTGGGATCTTAGTGAGGATTTCCAGGCCTAGTCTTGACTTTACCTACTGTCCTGGATGAGGCCAGGTGATTTGAGAAGCCTGCATAATAACTCTGGGAAGAGACCATTTCATCCCAGGACTAGGAAAGTTACTTTGAAAGAAAGGGGGCTATGTGTTTCCACATTGGGGAGTGGGAAGGCAGAGAGGAAAGGCAACAAAACACATTCTCCTCCCCCTGWACCCCTTAGAACAATTAATCTTGGTAATTTTAGCTGATGTATTTTCCTGGAATTTGAATGGAAGACTTCCAAGTTCCTCACAACTGGGAGGACCATTCAGTATCATGTTGTTGTGTAAAATAAACTTTCATAAATAACATTTTTGTGTAAAGTGATTTTTATATGTGCTATATTTTTGCAGTCACTGTTCTGCTAAGACCTCTCAGATCTATGCTGCAGAATTCACAGTACCAGAGAAACCCTCCAAAGTTTTTGTTTCGTAGGTAGTGAGGGCACTCTCCTCCAGCATAATGAGGCAGCTCCTCCCTTCCCAAGCTGAGCAGTACACAAGCCACAGTGCTTACCAGGCTGTGAAATCTTGGAGGGCTTCCTATCTAGGCTGAAATCCAGCAGGATAGGGCGACAGATAAGAGGACTCCTACACAGGCTCCTTAGGTAGCAGGCAATGAGATCCTCAGGTTCCTCAACACACTGAGGAAGGAAAGGGAGTGCTGTCAGTGAATTTGTGGAGGGAGGCAGAGAGCCACAGGAATGCCTGCAGCAAAGGGGGGAAATCCAGCCCAACTGAGGCTCAAGCCTCGCACACTGTAAATCATTGCCAAAATGACCGACTCACCCCTGTCCCCGTAGCTTCCCCATGCTGGATGGACACTCTGCCTCTGCTCTGCACACAGTTCTGCACAGCTTCCCACTCAAGGGGGCTCAGACCCAGCACTGCCCCTACATGTTGGTTCCTGCACAACACCAGCGCTTCACCTGTTCCATCCTCCACCAGCACCCTACAGACAGGATGAGCCAAGTAAGAAGTGGAGGGAGGTCAGAAGGGCAAGGCTCTGCTCTTTCAGGAGGGAATGGATCTCAGGGAATAGAGAGGGAAGGCTGTTTCACACCTGGGAAGACATGAACTTTAACTTCTACCTTTGCTAGTCCGCCCGTACCCCAYCCTTGACCTGCCTTTCTTTACACACCCTTAAATGGTATTATCTTCCCACCTCTTCTCTCTCCAGCACTTACCGCGCACTGGCTTGTCTCACTCCTATGTGCGATGGGCAGGGTGGATTGTGCCGGGTGCACTTCCCCTGAAGGAAGAGTAAAGCTACAGCTGTCTATGGTGGATATGTGAGAGAGAAGATGAAGGGCCAGTGCCTTTTTTTAAGCCTCCTAAAGAAGTATGCAATGGATCAAGGAACTTCATCTCCAATGAATGTCTTGGGAATAGTTTGTATGGGGAGAGAAAGAACTGCTGCAAGGTGGCGAAACCCAACAGCAATGAATGTAGGACAAGCAGAACATTAACACAGCAGGATTCTCCCCTGAATACCCTCCCCCTCCCTCCAGCCCTAGCTGCAGCCTTGCCTGGTATCAGCTGCACACTTCTAATAGTTTGCCATTTTGGTCCCTTTCTATCATGCAAATCTTTTTCACACACTGGAAGAAGAGGCTGTGGAATTGGGAGAGGAACTCTGTTTCTTCTGTATGGTAGCATAGGATGTGTCCGAGTAGAAAACCTGAACGGCTCCTCCCATACTATCCCYGTGGCAGCTTGAGTACCTCTTTGAAGATGCTGTTGCAAAGTGAGCAAACCCATTGCAGGGACAGAGTCAGTACACASGACAAGTGGCATAAAATCCGTGCCTGGGGCACATTTTGTAGCTGAAATTGCAAGTTGGACAGAAACACTAATGAGGGCGATGAGGCTTCTCCTGCAGGACTAGAAGAGACAGGAATGAGACAAACTTGCAACAGAGAAAAAATTCTTGAAACAGTGAAAGGTGGAAACAGACCCTAGACTCACCTAGAAGGAAGAGGYAAGTGAGAAGCTGGCAGAGACATGATGCTTATACAGCTGGAGGCAATGTATGTGCAATAAACATTATGGAATCTGCAATATGACAGGGTAAATATCAGAAACAGTTTGTAGAAACAAAATTACCCGGTCTCCTTGGGATGGTTGGGATGGATTTTCTGTAACAATCTGTAACATTGTAGGAAAATCATTTATAGTAAGGGCTGAGGAGACAGAAAAGTAAGGACAAGGGATGAGAAAAGTGACAGGTCTTTGTGAGAGGAGAGATTAAGAGACAATTTCAAAGACAGTAATGGAGGTCAGAGCTGGGGTTTGGGTCAAGGTTTAAAAGACAGGAATACCTGGAGATCTTGCGTTCCAAGTTCTGGAAGAGGACCTTGGCCCCAGGCAGCAAACCCCAGAGATGCTGCAGGTAGGCAGCAGCAATATAAACATCCAGCACAACAGGGGAGCCAGGGGCAACAGAGACGCTGAGCTTCACGCTGTGATCACTGGCTAGCAGACTCCCTAAGACGGCACACAACCACAGATACCATGAGCTCACACACAGCTAATGGGCTAGTCCACCCCTGACCTGTCTCTACTAGATGTATTTTCCCTCCTTGGATAGTGAGGCCATCACTGCTCCACTTCACAAACTTTTTAAGCGTGGTGTTCCCATCCCCAGTGCACAAAGAGAGTGAAGTTTCCCAACCCTGTGGCATGCAATGGGATGCAGAATCCTGCCATACTTCCACCTACTCTCAGGTATGCAAGCAGAGTTAGCCAAGTACTTTAGCTCCCTAGAATAGAAAGATGCAAGAATAGATCTGTTACCTGACACAGGCTGTCACATCCTTACCTTTCTGCTGTAGGCTACTGAGAGGCACCGATGGCTTCTCATTCTTGGGAGAGGCACACAAGGTCCTCTCCACTATCTCACCAGTGAAAGAAACAAGGGAACCTGTGAATCTGAGAGCACATCAGAATCAAGGGTCTTTGCCTTGCTTTGGAGGCAAAAGGAGCAGATAAAGGTCTGACCCAGACTGCAGCTACAAAGGACAGGAGGAAGTGCAGTGCTATCACAGTTGACCTCGACTTCCCCAGCTTTGGTGCCCATGCCTGGCCATAGAGCAAGCTACAGACATGTTCTCCAGCACATAACAGCCCAACACAACCCACCTACTCCTCCACAAGGAAGCCCTGAAACAATAGCTAAGAGTAGCAGATATAAAGACTGAAACAGGCCATGTACTCATCACAACACTGTAGCTTAGGAGTGCAGAGTAGCTGGGGACAGAAACAGCACAGCTTCCCCCCAAAATATGGCATGAAGCTGTGACAGTCTAGACATGGCGTACAGTCCACCTCACTGCCTGTAGGGGAACCTGCCCCTGAACACCTGAAATACTGGATTCAAGGTAGCTTGCTGCAGCCTGCCCTGCCCAGCAAGTCCCTTGATCTTGCCTTCTGTATCTTCAGACTCAGCAATGAAGAAAAGAGGGCAGACATCAGTTTTCCTTTTTGCCTAATTCCTATTCGTTTTCCATGATTAGATGAAGCCAAACAGAGGAGAACTCACTTTACTACAAGGCACCGGTGAAGATTTCAGTGTGCAGGCATATCACCCCAGATTAAATATACTTTGTAAATAAAAGTTTCTAACCCTAGCACTTGTTTGAACAAATTGCAACCCCCCCCCCCCAAAAAAAAAAAAAAAAAAAAAAAAAGCCTTATTCCACCCGCTGCTTCCGCTTCCACTTCTGACTGGATTTTAGCAGAGACCTTTGGCACCTAGTTCACACTACTAGTAGCTCAAGTGTTTTCTGTATACCATTTGTCAGTCTTGTCATCTACAACCCCTTTTTTTTTTCATAAACTGGTTAGGGTTGTTTGGGACTACATGCACATAGGAAGATTTCCAAACAATATTTCCAAGATGGATAATTCACCACTGGTTTAATGCGGTATCTTCTCAATTCTCTAAAGCTCAACCACCTCTAGTATGAGGAAAACCAACATACCTGCTGCTAAGTACTTCTGGAATAGAGAAAATTCTCTGCTCCATGCGTGTCAGCACCGACTTGGCTGCCAGCTAGAAGTGGAGGAGACAGACTCAAAATGATTGCAGTTTATAGCTATGTCCAGTTGGCAGAGTTGTGACCAGCCAGTCTCAACAGAGACAAGCTCTAAACACTTAGAACTAGTTTATACCAAGCAATTGATGCTTCCTCCCCAAATCAATTCCAAGGTAGGAAAATGTCAAGCCCATTGATGGCCTCTGATGGAGCTTACAGCAGAATGGTCTAATCAACACAGCATTCTCTAGCTAGAGTTTTCTGAGCTAGTTCTGAAGAGATCTACAAGCCACCTACAAAAATTCAGAGCAATAGGACTCTGCATACCTGATGCTCAGTCAGACAGGAGATCCACGTCTCATGCTGTAAGTGCCAGGTATCCGGCACAGGCAAGCACCCAGGGCAGGATGATCTGCTCGGGAATCTTGCTGGCACAGGTGGAAAACAGAGCGTGTCAAACACTTCTAAGTCCTAAGAGAGCAGTGACAGTGTAAGGCAAAGGAGAAAATTATTAAGGGAAAGGAGATGAAAACTGTTCAGGGAAAGAGGCCCACTGAGGAACAATGGTTAAAATATATAGATAGATAAATAGATAAAAAAACTAACACATGCTGAACTCAGAGCTCTGAAGATTTTAACTAAGCACAGAACTGAAGCAGATCCCTGGCAAGATGGAGGTGAACTCCAAGCCTCAAAAGAGCTTAGTCACTTCTGCGACTCCTCATCTCCCAGACGTAGTTCTGTAAGAGTTCTACAACAGGAAACAGCAGGACAACCTCCCCCTTACCGAGCAGTGGGGGACAATGAAGCGATACAGTCCATCCAAGTGCAGAAATGGAAACCATCGCAGCGATTTCCCCATAAAGAGCAGTAGAGCCTTGGGAGAAAAAAAAAAGTGAGAAAATGAAAAACACAGTAAAAAGAGAGTGAGCCCAGCAGAGGATGTCTTCTGCAAGAAGTGAGGTTAGCACCATCAGGGCTGAGGGAAAGCAGATGCATTTACAGCAAACTGACAGAGAGGAGACGGAACTTCCTTGGGGTCGCAGGAAGGAAGTTACCTGCAAAAACATACATCTATACCCAAGGCAAAAATCATCCTCCCATTGATTAGAAATTTCGGTTCTAAATCATCGGACAGGCTCCTTCAGAAGCCAGCTCACACCCTTAGCCAACCACCCCCAAACCACCCCTCATGCCTCACTTCCTGCTGTGTTATGCCCTCTTCTCCATGATAGTTGGTCTCCTCCAGCTCTGGCAGACTGGCAGTTTTTCTGGGATGGCTCCACAATTGAGGTCTGTCCATCCACAGCACTGTAGCTTGGAAACTGCACTGCAGCTCCTGCCCCTCTCCGTTTCCTTCACCGGGTAGTTGGTAATTGCGTAACATAAGCCCTTCCTTCTGAGTTACCACGAACAGGCGAGATACACAGCTGGTTTTTCCCATGTCGCTCTGGTCCCTCTGACAGCTTTCATTTCTTTCAATATCTGGCTTGGGATCTTCCAATTTCAGCACTTTCGCCTCTGGAATTTCCAGCTCAGATGCTGAGCTGCCATCATCCTTTTTCCTCAAAGAAGAGCTGTTTCTGCTCCTAGAACTCCTCTGGATTTGTACTTCAGGAGTCTGGAGAACCAGCACATCCTCAAAGTAGAACTGCACATACACACTGAAATGAGAAGTAGTAGCAGTAACATTCCCTGCTGCTGACATGTGGCCTTCCAAACCAGGTAGTTGGGACTGCCCAGCAGGTATTGATATATTCTCAACAAAACAGAGAAAGTAATCTGCTGCTGATACAAATTTCCTTTCCTTTGAGTAGCAAGGGAGAGTTGCTTTGGCACTGAAATATTGTGCTGATAAGCAGCTTTACTATGATCCTAAATAACTGTGGAATTGTAAAGGGATTTTACCCAGGGAATGAATAAAGGTACTCACCTGTTTTTTTTCTCCCTCACATGCTCTAGATTTGCCAACTGATTCCAGGAGGGAAAATCGCTCCGAAGGAATCTCTCCACTACAAGCTGGTAGGCTTCCACTTGCAAGAGAGACCCTGCAAAAACAACAGAGAAAGAAGATGAGYGAGTAATAGGAGAATATAAAAACAGCAAGCTCGATTTCCTCATTTTAAAGTCACAAGGCTAGGCAGYGACAGTTCAGCATTTCCATACCAAATCTCCTCTTCCTTGTTTTGGAGCAGGATAGCTGAACAATAAAAGCCCAGCACACTCAAATTTGGCTTAGCAAGACATACCTATGAGAGCTGTGTTGGCAAAGGGGCTACCATCTTTATGGGCTATCACACAGGGAAGTGTGCTGCTCTTGTCCTGCAGATGGAGGGAGCTGCTCCTGGAGGAAACTCTCAGCACACCCAATAATATCTGCAACAGAAAGGAAGTTGCAAAGAGCATCAAACAATTCCCAGCTTTGAAGGCCATAAATCAAAGGGCATAACAGCAGCCTGAAATCAGCCTGTATTCAGCACACTACAGACAAGAAACGCAGTGTTATCCCCCAAAAGAAATGGGCAAAGGAGAGCACACGCGCTGGAAAAGATGGGAACAACAGGGAGCTCTCAGGGCAGAGATAGTAAAAGGAACAAGGCACTTACCACTYGGGGCTGAAAACTTCCTGCTGAGAACATGCAGTAGGACCAGGCCAGTCTGCGATTCAGCTCCTGAGTGCCCATGTGCTGCGCCTCTGAGGGGGACAGCAGCTGTGATGGACAGAAGTTGTCCCAGTTCTTCTGTTTCGCTACACAACACAGTTCAGACAGAGATGGGGTCTGGCATGGGGGGTCCAGAGTACAATACTAAGGGGGGGGATGGAGAGGAGGACCAAAAAAAAAAAAAAAAAAGAGAGAGAGAGAATCAAAACAAACCAATTTTCTTCCCATCAAACAGCTTGTGGAGCACTGTCCCACCTGCAGCAGTGGACAATGGTGTCTTTTTGCTAGCATTTCATTATAAATATCTCTTGTTTCCTCTCTGCCCGATACTATTCCTTGCAGAAGTGGRACAAGGAACTTCTCAGCAGCTCCACAGTGTTGGTGCACAGAGCTCCGCAACAGTTGCCGGCGTCCAAAGAAACAAGAAAACCTRAAAAACGTTATAGTTAGACGCATTAGTAGTCTTCACTTTTAGGAGGGTTGCGCATAATTCAGGGATTCTTTTGATTTGTTACAAGCGAATATGGGGTACAGGAGCAGAGCTAAAGACAGTACAAAAAGAACATGAAGTGATTAAAAAAAAAAGGGGGGGGAGGAGCATTTAAGGTTGATGCAGATTTATGTAAGGCAACCAGACAAGGAACAGGAAGATATACAGAAATGGGGAGACTGGTAAAACCCCAGAACACAAGTGTACAAAAGAACCCACCCAGAGATAATCTCCCTCTAAGTCACACAAACAGACCTCCCTGCATTTTGGCTAAGCTTCATTTTAAGTTTGATCACTTATTGTTAGGTATACCTGACTTTCTTTCACAGGATGAAAATCGCAAGGTAGAACAAAATACACAGTTTGCTCTCATTCATTTCTTCCTTGTATTGGGTTCCTTTCAGAAGTCTAGCTCACTGTTTTTGCATGCCTGGAAGTGGCTACACTGCCAGTCAAAAAATAAAATAAAATAATAATAATAAAAAAGCTTACTAATAGAAGGTGAAGTCAAATAAAAAAAGGTAACTAACTTACAGGAACAATTTTGAAGCAATGAAAGGACTTGGCAAGCACAATGAAAGTAACTGAAAAAGTTAGTAACAAAAAATGAAACTTGTAGCTAGCACTCATTCCAGAGGCAGAATTGAAACTGTTTTATTAGCAAGTGTAGTAAAAACTCCACGATGTCAGTAAAGCATATGAAGACAGTGCATTCTATAAAATGCTATTAATTGACTGCCTGAGATTAAACATATACCTGTTTGTCAAGCTCTGTAGCAGGGGTTACAGTGACCAACCATAATTATACTAGAACAAACAAATATTTTCACTAATAGAACCYAAAAGTAAACCCAGAAACCAGCCTAGAGTTACAGTGCAAATAGACAGTGTAGCCATCAGGGAGAGTGAGCTCTTCAGCACAATGCCATCTGGGAGGCTGAGGGATAAGCATGTACAGGAAAACCTGCTACAATAGAGGTTCTCAAATGGATGCTCACACTACTGACAATATTCCAAACATCTCAAGGCAATCTGCAGAGCCACTGCTGCTGCTGAGACCCAGCTCCTCACAAAAGCCAGTACCTACAGTTCTCTGTATTGGCTGTAATCTGACTGAAACAGCAGTTTCCAGCTCCAGCCACAGTGCCCACCTTTATCTGCCAGGAAACCAGGTTGGAAGGTGCACATCCCTACAGGGCTTCCATATTTCAAGACAAAAGTTCTCAGGCAGGAGTATGTGAGCACATGCTCTGGGGCACTGCAGCTTCAGAGAACAGTGGGCTTACTGTACATGCACTTGAAAAAACATACAGAATTTCCTGGTAAGAGCAACTGCAAGGCACAAGTGACTGGACTACTGGCGGATGGGAAATCTAGATGTATGTTAACCTCATGCTACTAAGCCAGAAGCAATTGCTGCTGCRATTGGTAGTACTCAAGCACAGCAACTTTGTGAACACCCGGTCTAGAGGTGCCCAGATAGCCTACAGAACATATTTCCTCATAACCTGGCCTCAGAAGGACTGTCCTCACCTCTCCTCGAATGTCTCCAGGAGGCTCACCAGCCAGAGGTAGAGTGGCAGATCAAGATTATAGCGGAAGAGCAGCTGTAAGTAGAGATTTCCTGAAGAGACAGTTGGCTGGTAGAAAGTGCTGAGCCTTGAAAAACTCTTCAGCACAACAGTGCTGTTCAGGCAAGCACCAAGTACAATGGAACAGAAGGATACCAGAGGTTTCTGTAGGAGGTGGACGTCGACGAGCTAAGAAACACAGACRCACAACTGAATAGAGAAGAGATGACTGTTCTGCCACCATTCACCAAAACTATCACCCCACACCAAATGCTCTCCATTGGATTAATGATAAGCCAAATGGGCCTTGAAAGATCTGACACTGCTAGAGGAGGAATCACATCATTTCAACTCCTATGGCCAAGCCCAGACAGTCAGATCCCTGGTTTTGTGTAGGCACTTGCTGACAAAGATTTAACGTTACTGTTAAAAAGATTCCCACATTCTTATGAGCCATCCTCAGAGCCTGGGTCTTATTCACTGAATGCTTTATTTCTCATCAGTCTCATAAACTACCTTCACACRTGCTCCTGGTCGAAGTCCATGTGCACAGTTCAACAACTGCTGGTAAGCAAGGCACAAGCAGACTTTGTTATCTAGTTCAAAGAGACCAGCTTGGGCATTGAGGATTTTGGTGACAGTCCCCTAGATAAAAAGCAAACAGTTAAACTACTAACAATCAGTTATCAAACAGAATAGTTACAGGAGTGTAYAGAGCCCTAGAATATAAGGGACCCAATGGCCTGACTCACAGGGAAATTTATCTGCGAGGCAAAGGAGGCCTTACAGATCAGGAGCTGAAGCCCCAAGAGCACAAGTGAGTAAAGGCTAACGTTGCAAATTCTTACCTCATACGAGATGATCTTGGACTCTTTGGTTGATTCCAGCCTTTCCTCTTTAACCTCCAGCTCTGAGGAGTCACTGAACTGCACAGAGGCCTCAGGGGAAGCAGGTTGAGGGAATTCTCCTTGCCAAGCACTGTCCAGGGGCTGCTCCTTCACCTGCTCGGCACAGTAGGGCAGGAGGCACGAAGAGACACCAGTGACAAACACCCTCTGCCCAGATCTCTTCAGACTGGACATACTCAGGCCTGTTACTATGTACCTGTGGCCCAGCTGGAGGGCATGGTGCCATGCTTGCTGGTTGGGTTTCTAGAGCAGAGAAACCAAAAACAACATGAGCACCTCCTTCATTGAAGAAAATTCCCCCTTCCTGGGCCCTGATAACCCAATTCAAAACCTTTTCTGCTATGACAACTGCATCACACTCTATCATAAGTGGGAAATCTGCAAATGATTCAGGGGCACTGTAACCGCAGGAGGGAGGAGGTCTGTATTTCTGCATGGCATTAACACTAGACTTCTTATGCACAAGGACTGTTACAGGCCACATGGAATATAAAAATAGCATCAATAGTAAAACAATTAATAAACCAAACTGGGAAGTCAAGGGCAAGCCTCAATGAATGGATTAACCAGCACCTGCACAGATACAGTTGGTAAATTGGCAAAGTTGCAAGAACTTACCTGCACCAGCACAGGGACTGTGACAGCTGAAATGAAGCACTTCAGAAACAGAAAGAAGAATGTCTTGTGGTGAATACAAAGGAGAGGGCTGAGTTTGGCCAGCTCACCTGCTACATTGAGCTTTGATCTTTTCTTACATGGAATCCTAGAGGGAAATTGAAGAAGCAAACAAAATCAGACATGAAAGAAGAACTTAAAAGTATGCCAAAAACAAAGTATGCAAATATGCAACACACATATTCTAGAAATAAAGGATYCTACAGAGTAACAAAAAGCATCTCTCTCAGAGAGGCATGCTGTTCTTAAAACAATACTTGGCTACAAAATGATTACCTTAATTTTTATATACTAAATCCCTTAGACAATTTTAAACCCTTAATATCTGAAGACAGCAAGATTTAGTTCAACAAATTCACATGTTCCAAGACAATGGTCAGATTATGAAAAGCTTTAGCACAAAGGAGAAGCTAATAATAAGTCAAAACAAAGTAAAATAAGTCACAAGCAATTCTTCAGCAGAAAACAGAACTTGATATTTTAGATCCATGCAATGTGACACTGTGGAAACTCTAAGTCTAGAAACAAAAATGACTGGAAAGCAACAATAGTGTCTTCCTGACAAACTTGGCACAGGGAGAAAGAACAGCAAAACTTAAAGCAGATAGGATGGGAGGAGAGGGAAAGAGTGGGAGGAAAAACATTTCTTCAGCCATTTCTATTTGTCAAATTTCCATTTCAACTCCTACTGGACTTAAATATAAGCATCCCACTTATTCTAAACAAACACATTCTTCATTCTCAGATATAAAAACAATTATGTAACTTTACGACTTTTTTWAAAGAGATATCAAAAACCTCAACACACACAAGTACCAAGAACAACATTAAAGATGTTATCAGTCAAGTCATTAAAGAATCATCTCAACCAATCAGATACATATCTTAATAACACATAGTGCATCTGTACATGGTTGCAACCACTGCATTTAAATTGCATGATACTTTCCACCGTACAATTCAAATTTCAATTATGCAGAATTCTTACAATCTTTTTTCTAGTAAATTTTTAATTTCTACTACTTGCAGTGTTTCTTTCTGTACTCAATAGAGCAAATGATGCACAMGGAAGCTGGACACATCACACATACAAAAAGAGCAACCAAGTAGAGCAACAGAATCTAAACATGCCAGCTTTGATTCTGTTTATCCTGCAGTAATTGTGGTTCTTTAAACTGTTAAATCTATTATAGACTCCACTATAGTTGGGCATACACTCATGTGCACAAAGACACACGATTCTCACTAAATACATTGGGATTGCACACAGGCTCTGTGTTTCCTCATACTTTTACACAAGGGCAAAGAGGGTGAAATTGCTTCAGTACCTTTCAGTTCCTGGTATTGACAGCAAATAGAGTGCTGATCTCCTAACCTGCCATCATACTTTTCTGTCATGTCAAGAAGGTACTGTTTAACCAAGGTGARAGGCTCTATATTATGCCTTTGTAGTAGTTCTCAAGCGCTTGCCAGTTTCCAGCATAGGCTAAAGATGTCAGCAATCTGTCAAGGTGTGGCTAAAGGTTCAGTTTTATCTGCCAGCTGATTACAGGTGGAGATAAAAATTCATAGCTCATGTTTGTCATTAGATTTTGCTGTGCTAAAAGGATAGAAATCATGACAAAAGTACATCCAGATGGCCAAAGAAGCTCAGCCCCAGCAGGAGGGCAAGGAAAAGTTCATCACRTGTTCTTTTACCTAATTTCTCTCCAGTTGTCAAATGTGGCTAGGTAAAAAAAAAAGCCCATAGCCTAAGAACTTGTGCTGCAGAGATAAAAACCTTAAACCTAAGGTAAAATATCAGACGAGTAAGAATGCCACAAATTTCAAAACTACAGCATTGGTTAGGATGAATCTTTGACAGACAGGTAAACAAGACAACTGTCAATACAGACAGCTAAATGAGAAGTTGAAATCTGTTGTACTCCACTGAAACATGCCTCAATCTACARCAAGGATTTTGAGATACTGCAATACAGAGTAGAATCAAGGTCAAGTGCAGCTTGAAGTTATGAAGCTGAGTCCAAATCATGCAAACCTGTCCATATGAAAACATTTCTACTTAAAGACTATTTTTGCCCATTTAATGTTTAAGAAACTCTCTTATTAAGAATCTGTCATTAACTGCTGCTGCTTAGCACTGCCTTGTCAGTGTTATTACAACTAGGATTYTCTCTCAAGCAGGCAGAGATTTTTGAAGCCTTGTTTTTCAGAGTAAGGGTTAAGGTACAAAATTCTCTACTAACTCTGCAGCAACAGAGAGCTGGAGCAACTACGCAGTGCATAGGCTCTTTGAACTAGTATCTGCAATAGATTTCTCCTATTAYATAGGGAAGAGGTTACACTCAAATTTGGGTCTGCCATTTTAGAAAACCCTTACGGGGGGTTTACTACAGCTAGGGTACAGTTAGAGCAGAGAAGTGGCTGCAGAGAGAAGTGCTGCTACCAAAACTCAGTACCAGTGGATCATGTCTATTTAGTAATCTGACTGTGGGCACATACATCCGTTCAGCACAACATATACGGCCACTAAGCAGCAACACAAGTTGTATTTTCACTACTGTAAAAAAATAATAATAAAAAAAATCAAGGTTTAGATAATGATGCAAATATTTATTACGTAAAAAGATTGATTTCACTAAACTCAAATGAGAGACACATCGCTACAGAGCACAGTTAAAACTAATGTGGACAATTGGTCAGATATTAGGGACAGGCAGAGGAGCTTTAATTTAACAAGAGCATAATAGCGAACACTAAAATAGGAAAATAGTTTCCTTGTTYAGAAAATTCTGTTGAGCTAAACCAAATATTTCTGCTTAAAATAAGTTTCTAAAGTAAGTTTCTCAAAAGTAGATAAACCCAATTAAAACAAAAGAAACTAAAGCAACCTCATTAATGACATTTTAGTGTTATCAACTTACATTAAGACTTCTTTGCTTGAAAAGATAATATTTTATCTAGCACAGCTTGAAATTGTGAACTTGAATACGATTTGCAATTCCATTGACTACATTTTGACATACTGTAGGTTTTATCTGAATTAAAAACAAGTTATTCTATCAGAGTCTTTATCTAACAATCTAATTAGAATTTGGCCAGTGGTTTATACTCATATTAGAATCTAGAATTACCTCTCAATAATACTTTTTGTTTGCTGTAGGTTCAAAAAATTAAGTTGTGCTACTTAAAATAATGAATTTCAACTTACAAGAAAGTTCTTCTGAATGATCAATTTCTTTTCCTACCTTTTCTAGATTATCAAAATACACCAGAAAGTAATCTACAAATTTTTTTATTGTGTTAAAATACAGAATAAAAACTTCCAAAAAAACTACTGGAAAACACAAATGATTACCAGAAAGTGGCTTTATTGCGTAACTTATTCCCAACATTYGCCCTTTCGCTTCTACCGTTGACAGAAACATAATTTGGCTCTTCCTAAGCCACATGCTCCTCATGATGTTGGCAAGTAAGCCTGCCAAACAACAGCAGCAGCACTGTGATGCAGTTAAGCAAACTACGCATTTACCTGGAGGCAAGCAGCGGCTCAGCTGCAGCTGGGTAGATGACAGGAACAGTGCTTAGTACTTTCTTTGGCAGGAGATTTACTGGTATTGGATCCACCAGGATTTCCAGATACCCTACTGTGCCCTGGTCAGTTTGTGGTATATACGCCCAGCTTGGGAAGAGGAACAGTGATTCCAGCCACTCAAGTTCAAAACGCAGGATCTAAGACAAAGGACACTGTAGTTTGAGATAAGCTACAGTACATTTTCTCACTGCCACCTACAGTGTTAATCTACTATTACCTACAAAGTTAATCTCCTCTTCCACATGCACCATGAGCTCTTGTTCTACTGCAGGGAGTACTTTACTGAATGACAGCAGTGTTTTCTGCCCACTCTCCTACTTTGCAAGATATTCTGTGCTTCCATATGCAAATCTAGAACAGATTTGCTGAACTGTAGGGCTACTATTTCCTGGGTTCTGGCCTCTCCCACCCATCAAGGTGAGAATTAATTCACTGCAAGGCTTAGTTATTTCCAGACTACTTTTCTGATCTTCTCACCTGCTTTTTTTCTCCATTTTCAGTTTGACATTCATCCCAGTGTAACTAATACACCTGCACCTAATCTTCAGCTCCTTGATAAGCACAATTTCATTGCTCTTCCRTCATCATTCTAGAGTCCATAGCCTCTTATTTAGACTCCCCTTATTATGACCTTAAGAAGGCTTTCAATCTAATACCACTGTCATTCAAGCTTTTATTTAATGAAAACATGTCATCAGTATGTCTCTGAATGCCCAGTGTAAATTCCCAGAAAGTTATTTCTCCTCCACTGGTTGAAATTTAACAGAGAATATTGCTATCATCTCCAGGTCTYCCAGGCCACCTCATACTGTTGAGAATTTAACAGAACTGGACATTGGGCTTCCCTATCTCTTTTCCCCAAGCAAGTACATTCAATATTTGTACTCCTAGGGATGTAAAATTTGACATAGTCTATCCTCTCCCCAGAACATGAGCTTGTTGTTTTCTCACCTGTAACACAAATGTGTTCTTCCCCAGCTATGTCTTTGGTAGACCATCTGAAGCCCCTAGTGGTCTGTGACACTTCCCAGAAGTGGAAATAAACACATAATCCATCAGACTGAGGACATACCTCACAAGGAATTATCCCAGTATTGTCTTTCACATATAGGCAACCATCTACTGACTTCATTTTGTCCTCTTGTGTTCCATCYGTTAAATAGCCAACCAAGATCAGATAAGCCCGTGGCAAAGAGCTCTGCATAGGTAAAGCACCTTGTCCTTGTCGAGCCCATTCCTTAAATTCATTAGTGCTCCAGGTCAGGTGGCTGCAGCATGGTGTTCTCTGCTGATGCTGTAAGTCAGAGACAGAGATGAAACTGGAAAAAAAAAGAAAAATTAAGATATAAAATGATGTAGGAGAAACCCAGCCTGCAGAGTTTGAAGATTACAGTGATCATTGCAGTGGCCCAGAGCCTATCTAAGTCAGAGAAACCTTAGCTATTGGCATGGTCTGATAATACCACGTGGCAAGAAGCAACTCACTTGCATTTTTTAAGGATCTCTCTGAGCTCAGTCAGCATGTCTGTTCTGCTTGAGCATCATCTTTGAAAACAGACACCCTTTTGTACTACAGTCACCTGGTTGGGGATGCAGAAGACTTGAGGAAAAACAAAACAAAACAACTGAGGGTTAACAAATAGACTATGTTTTCAAGCATGCATGGGTAGAACAGTTATCAGTTCAGGCATTTTTAGCTTGAATGGGAGACACCATGAGAAAAATCACAGCTCAAGGCAGTCTACTTGTCAGCAAGGAACACTGGTAAAAACAGACTGTTACCCAGCTAGCAATTTTAGGCTGTGCCTTCACTTCCAAGAACACAGCCAGGCTAACCCCTTGAAACGTTAAGCCTACTCTCTTGATGGTTTGGGKKTTTTTTTGTTTGTTTTTGAAAGGGTTTTAACACTAAATAACAACTATAGATGAAGCTGTTTCCAGTTTAGCATCTACTATGCTTAAACCAGCCAAACTACTGAATATGGGAGAACACGACAGCATCCTCACTAGATTCTCAGCCTTTTCAGCATTTGTATGAYTGTGGTAGCATTTACATTTTTTACACTATTTACATCTTAGCTGTCTATGCTAGAGAATTAACAAAAGCCTTCTGTCCATGCTAAATATCAACACTGACAGAGCTAATACAAACTGGTCTCCAGCTAGTAATTTCAGTACTTGTTTCCAGTGAGGTTATCTGACAATTTTACRTTGTGAAACTAGCTCTCCTCACAACAGCCACTTGCTCAATAGTGGGAGATAATCAAATTTAAATAAGATTAATTTGAGAAGGATCACCTGAAAAGGATAGAGGCAAACCTCTCCATGCGAAGGACTTTAGAGATAGAGCACCACTGGGAATAATGCTGATATCTACAAGCAGGGTACAGTGCTGCTCACATTTTCATTGCATATGTTGATTGCTTCTTGGGTAAGACTAAGACTAAAGACTAAAACTAGAGCAGTACACTGAATCTTGGTTATCACATACAAAGAACTATTGGTCTCTCTTATGATGCTACGGAGCTTGATGACTAGCTGCAGGTAAAATATCCTTACAAGCAAACAGCCTCATACAAAATAAATATCAACTTCCTTTAGCTTTTCTCTATGAATTGCCCTGAATAAAAACCAAATATAGTCTAGAAARAAGCTATGAGACGAGAACAGTGTAGCTGATGTGGAAGATCTACCATGCATGCTTATGGATTGCTACTTGAAATTTAAAGGCTGGAAGTCCCTAACCAGTTCCAGYTGACTTTGTCCCAATACCAGCCATGTCAGGGGTTTTAGCAGACCCTAAGTACCTCATTTTAAGTTGGAGCAAGAGAGTAATTAACATACTCCCAGCAAGTTGCCCCTTTYTCACGACAGTAGGCACTCAAAAGCCTTTCATCAGCTAAATCAAGGCCAATGGTATCCTAGATTCTCCCTCCGTGTGCACACACGCCCGAGGGCAAAGCTTGGCCGACTAACAGCCCACGAGCCCGGGCACAGAGAGGAGTCTCCTGCAGGACCCCAGCGGGAAGGCGCCGCGCGGCGCCKCAGCCGGCTCCGAGCGAGGTGCCCTACTTTGGTCGCACACCCTGCCGGCCACAGACCAGCRGAGCCGGCGCTTCATCGCACCGCAAGCGCGCCCGGGGCAGCCCCGCCAGCGCGCGCGGTTACCGGCCCCAACGGCAGCCCCCTCCCCACATCCGGGGCAGGCAGCGCAGGACGGAAGGAGCGTGTGTCCCCCCTCCAACCGCCGGGCCGCTGCCAGCGCTCGTGAGGGCCTCGCGCGTGGACTCCCCGCGGGTGGGCCCTCTGCAGGGGGATTTCCGTGAGGGGGGGGCGCTACCTTCCCCCCCCCGCCCCGCGCAAGCGGCGAGTGTGTGGGGGGGAGGGGCTTCCGCCGGCAGGCGCTGCGCATGCGCGAGCGACTCGCGSCCTCGCGCGCAACGGTCGCAGGGCGCCTCCTCTCCCCTCCCCTCCCCTTCCCCCCCGATCTCCCCTCCGCCCCGCGGTCACCTGTAGCCGAGCGGCAGGTCCCCGCCGCCTGCGCCCCGCAGGCACTGCAACACCGCGTCCACCGGCGCCGCCTCGCCAGGCCCCTCGCGGGCAGRCAGCGCTCGGCTGGCGAAGGCCTGGGCCGCCTGCAGCCAGCGCTGCTCCTAAGGAGAAGCAGAGAGGACAGGACTCAGCGCCGCTTCCCACGAGGCGGGGAGGGCCCGGAGCCCGCCCGGGTCACTCACCGCCGCGCTGGGCTCCGCCATGGCAGCGCCGGGACGGGCCGTTACCATGGCAACGCGGCGGCGGAGCCCGGCCAACGTGACGCCGTGGGCCCTAGTCTCCGCCCCCTTCCCGTCCTTCCGGCCAATCGGCTCCGCCGCCCCCGCGCGGCGCTCACGTCTTCCCCCCTCCCCGCGCGCTGGCGGCGCCCGGGGCGGGGGGAGGGGCCTGCGCCGGTGCCGTCCTCGCCGGGTCTCAGCCGTTAGGGCCGTGGCCGGCGGTGCGGTGCGGAGGGCAGATACAGGGGTCCCGAAGCGGGGAGGGACTCGGGCTGGGGCTGTTCTGTAGAGCCTGTTTTTTCGAAGCGGTGGCGGCGGTTGGAGCCCCCGGGCAGGCAGTAAACTGAGGTGACTCGTGAGAGAAACCGGATTTGCCCGCTCTGGTGAAAGCTGGGAAGTGGATGTATGCTGATGAGTATGACATTAGTCTAAATGTCAAGCGTGCTCCCGGCTGTAAAATCTCTTTCCTCCCCCCACGCCCCCGCTCGTTCCCCAAAGATCTGCAAAGCGTTGAGGAGGGCCAGAAGTGCTTATGTGAATGTTCGTGGGGATTTCTCTGAAACTTGTGCAGTTTTTAAGAATTTTTTTGGAAGGTTGAAGGTCCATGAGGATTGAGAAGTATGTCTGGTCTACTAATGTGACAGTATGAGATAAAATTGAATCAGTTAAGGGTGTGATCACCACGGAATGTATTCATCATTTCTTTAGGGAATAATTTTGCATTGGCCTTGTTCAAGGCAGGGGAATGAACTAGACGAAACTTAGCAAGTCTCTTCCGTCTCTCAGATGGCTGGAGTCTGATAACACCAGATTACTCTGCTATTTCCTTCCTTCCCAGATCAACAGAAACCCACAGCTGAAAAGGCAGAGTCATTCCACGTTCTAAGTGCAGAAGGGAACCATATAGCTATGTGGCTCTGGTTATTTTGTCCTGTGCATGCACCATTACTGGCTTCTACACAAAGTATAAGCAACTTCAAAAGTATATAAAAAAAAAATCCACAACTTATGGACACGTTTGGCTCACTGTAACAAAATTCAAGCAATGCATAGCGTGAATTGTATACCCAAAAGTGCATAAGCACATGAAACAGGAATACTCAAAAATAGTGCTTGGTGGCTCAGTTTGATACCTGACTGCAGTACAGAGATAATTGCACAAAACAGGAGGACTGTTCCCTATCACAAACTGATCCCTGAAAAAATACAGCTGCTGCAGCTGCTTCCATTCAYGGTCCCTTCTGTGTGTGACAGCTGGACCTTGAAGAAGCAAACAGCTGATTCGGATCATCTTTAGCAGCCAAGAAGTCAAGAGCAGATAACTAATATGCGCAACTCAAAAAATTGTGTCAAGAGCAGAAATAGTTCTAAAACCAGCAGGAGGGCAAGGTCTTAATGGACAACAAATAAAGCAGCCTTTATCATTTAGCCACTTATTTCTTACTCCGTGTAATTTTTAATGCTATCTTTAAAAGCATATATTAAAGCAGAGTTCATCCACAATGTTACATGCACCACGCTGTTAAATTACTTTGCATTATCAAAGCAGCTGTTTCATTAAAGTGTATAAAAGAAAATGTATCTTTTAAATACTACAGGATGAGAATATATATTCTACCTATTCTAGTTTTGATAGATACTACCTTTCTTAAAAGGTGTATGTGCTCACAAAGTAGTCATAATGTAAAGAGGTATTTTCTTACAACTACCTAATTACAGTTCCACATGAAATTGCAATAAAAGAAAGGAGGAAAGTTGAAACACTCATTTGTCAGGTAACTAAAATTCCTGGGAACCTCTTATATCTGACTCATTTTCTTTCTGTTTTATAATAGTTTTAGTCATGTGATACCATGAGTCATTTTTCTTCAGACTGTCCATCTGATTTTTTTAAGGAAGAACGGTAGTTGCAAATTAAGGTGTATATGAGCAAGAGTTTTATGTATCGTTGCATGTTCCAAGTGAATCAGGGCTCAGTATTTGAAGACATCACATAATTTTGTGGAATCAGTAGCAAATGCTGGTTTCAAGAAAGGTACTTGCCTGCCAATTTTAACAATACTTAACATTTCTGGATATGCAGGGCACTGCTAATCTTCAAAATTTGTCCACAGTCACTGTGTATACATGCCATGAGATGAGAACATTGTTAGCTTTGGAGTTAACTTTTTAAGACATTTACTAATTTATTTTTTTTATCAGTAGATTATTATTCGGGTCAAAGCTATCTTTAATAGTAGCTAACCCAAACTACAGGCATCATAGAAATCATTAGAACCCCAACAACTATTGCCAGCTTCCCGCTGTCCTCAGTGACACTGATACCACAATGACATTGATAATGACATTGCTGACATTCAGTAGCACTGATTGACGAAGCGTGAATCACTTTCCTCCACTATCTGCCCAGTAGCAGGATGTTCTCTAAATTCGCCAAGAACGTACTTTGAATTCGTGTTTGTTGGTACCAAAGAAATGGCAGATCTTGTCACAGACAACCCGTCCGTGGCTGAGATTGTTYCGTCGCTGCAGAAGTTAGCTTTGCAGGCTTGTATTTAGAACACACAACACTCGCTTCAGTCATGTTTTTGAAGGCTTTCTCAAACTCCGTGAAAGCTGGGAGATTTATTGGTTTTAAACTAACATGGTCAGTACAGGGAACACAGCCGTGATCCTAAAAAAAAAAAAAAAAAAAAAAAAAAAAAAAAAAAGCGTACAGCGCATTGTCACTGACTCCCAGTGAACTAAATCCTGCTTTCGGTGCTTGTGTTCTGGGTAACGGGGAGCCTCCCCGACGCATGCGGCGGGCCCCCCAAGGCGGAGCGGGCAGGGGGTCGGGGCTGGGCGTAGGGGGCGCGGCGGTGGGGCGGGGGGGGGGAGAGGGCAGGGAGCGCCGCGGGGCCGCCTCCCTCCCTCCCTCCCTGCCTGCTCGCCTGCTCTCACCGCCCTCTTTCCTGCCGCGGAGAGCAGCGAGGCGGCAGGAAGTTGGAGACGGGGTAGTTTCGCTCCGCGCTGCTCCGGCCGCGGCACGGCTGGGCTGGGCTGGGCTGGGCTGGGCGGCTTTTCTGCACCCGCGGAGCCTGCCATGGGGACGTAGCGGGCCGCGGAGCCATGCCCGGCCCGGCGCTGCCCCGCGGCTCGCTGGGGACGGTAAGCGGCGGCGGCGGGACCCCTGCCCTGCCGCCCCCGCGGGGGACGGACGGGACGGGACGGGACCGGGCTGCGCCCCGCCACCGCCGCGGAGGGAGGCGGCGGGATGCGGCGCTTTGGAGACAGGGAGAGCGGGAGGCAGCTCGCCGCCGCGGCTTCTCCGCTGCCACCGCGGGCGGGGCGCGGTGTGCTGGCCGGTCGCGGGGCTGCGGGGCGGCTCGGTGCCCGCCGCCGTTCCCTGGGGCTTGCGGGGGCAGCTCTCCCTCGCCGCCTCCTTTCCCTGGCAGGGCTCTCCATCGTTCCGGCTCTGCTGGCAGCTTGGCTCGCTCTTTCGGTTTCTGTCCCTGCGCTCTCCGAAGAGTCCGCTTCCATCGCGGCCGCCCCCGGTGCGGGGCCGRGGGGGGGAGTTGGGGGGGGCGGCGCAGCCATTTTCTGCCGCGGAGCGGGAGCCCCGGCGGGGGCCGCGGTCATGGCGGGGGCCGCTGTAACGGTCGCAGGAGCCGGTAGCCGGGCGGCCCCCGCCTTGGCTCCGGTCACCTGTTCGTTACGGAGCGGCCGAGGGATTAATCAGGCGGCCCCGGAGCTCCGCGGCTGGAGCGTGTGTGAGGGAGGGAGGGAGGGAGGGGGGCAGGCTCGGGCCCTCCCGGCGGGGTTTCCTGCCGCGGCGCCGGGGTGCTCCCCGCCTGCCGGCGGCGAGGTGCTTGCCTCGGCGGGCTGTTTCCGGGACTTGCTCCTGAGTCAGTGAAAACGCAGTCGGATTTACAGGAATCGGGGATGGCTTCCTGGAGTTAGCAAGGCGGCTTTTAACTCCTTAGCTGCGAGGACGCCGAGGCGAGCGCCGCTCCCGGCGCCCGCCGAGGAGATCGCGCCGGCGGACGGAGGGTGTCACCCCGCCGCCCGCGGGGCAGCCGCGCTGCCTGCCCTGCGCCGCCCCGTGCCCGTGCCCGTGCCCGTGCCCGGCCCGCCGCGCCGCGGCCCCTGCCGTGGGGGGCTGCGTGGATGTGGCGGCGTTGCTGGAGCAATAAAGGCTTTATTGCCGCGCTGCAGGCTTAAATATATATATATATATATATATATATGTTAGGGGTTGTCCATACGCCCCAAACCGTTTGTTAAAAGACAGGTTTTCCTTAAGTTTGTTGATAAGTTTTCTGTAGCCCTCCTGGGTGTCATAGGTCGAGAATTTTAAGCGATTCTTTGTAAYAGCGAGAATGACTTTTTCTTTTATTTTTTTTAAAGAGATTTGGAAATTTTATGAATTGTCTGACTGTTAGAGGGGAAAGACCACCCAGTAACAAGAGATAGGGGATAAAACTGGGAAGAGTAGAGGCGGCGTCAGTTCATGCTAACTACCACGATGATGCAGATCTGGCTCTACACGAGAGTGCACGAGAACTGTAATGTTGGTAAATAGTTAATTTGCTGACAAAAAGTTTTGACTACTTGAAGTTCCTTTCTTTTAGTTCCCCCCCCCCCCCCCCCCCCACTCTGGAGCTTTTGGAAACCAGGTAATAAGGTGTAGAGTACTCCTATTTCATAGTTTGAATTCTGCTGTTTTGCTAGTGTGAGATGCAGCTCTTAACTGTGGATCGCAGGATCTAGATAAGATACATCAGCCACAAAATGTGCAAAAACCACTGGGTTTTCCAATCTCGTGGTCTTCAAATAAGTGATAGACTGCAGGAAGGGTGGCCTTTAGTATGATTTTCTTTTTGGGGACTTTTTCATGCTTGCATATGGTCCCAAGTTCTCGATTACACCATATACTACAGACTATCTTTTTCATAAAATCATATTATTTTCTTCAGCTTTACAATTTGCATTCTGTGGTATGCCTTTTTGTCTTCCGTTTACTTTCCATATCCTCTACATTAGCCTTCCAGGCCTTTTTTACTTCCTTGATGGCTCCCTTTTAATCTTCTTATTCTTGCATGTTTCCTCTGATTCTTAAGAATTTCCTGTAATTCCTTTCTTTGTAATTTTTTCTTTTTGCATGTCCTTAACCTCATATCCCCTGTTYGCTTATGTGTCCCGTAACTTTCGCAGAGGGGGAAAGAAAGACCACTGTTGTCCCTAAAGTCAGTGTGCTTKCTGTCTCATTCTGATAATTTATAATGGCAGTCCCACTCTTATGAGGAAAAAGGACAAAATAGCTGTAAGGGTGCTTCTGGCTTGGTTTAGTTTGAAGGTAAAGGGAGGAGTTGCAATTTTAAAGTTAGAAGCCATATTATATAAAAATTGAAAACCAAGCCAGTAAGTTCATTGTAAGAATGGCTTGGTCTAGTATCTTCCTTCCGACAGTGATCAACAGGAGATGTACCAAGGTTTTTAKAATTGGGCAAGCATGCAGTAATGAAAAATAAATATTCTTCCCCAGCTTACAGGGATCTGTAAGAATTTCTGAATCAAAATGATGCCTTGTATTTAGGATCTCTGAGTATGTTTYTCTGCTGTCGATGGATGTGATTACTTTTGGAAGCCAGGCATGCTGCCGGCAGCCCCAACGCTTCTTGGCAAGGAGTCCCGCACCTCAGTTGAGTGTTGGCTAAAACAGTACCTCGCCGTATTTGTTTTGAACCTGCCTCCTGCTTGTTTTCTGTGCTTCATTTTGGAAGAGASAGAGAATAGCCATCCCACTGCATCTTCTTCCTGGCATTTGTGACGTTAGGGCCCTGTGTAGTATCCTCTGCTTGGTTCTCTCTTTTGCAGACCAATGTTTTTAATCATTCCTCTTCTGGCAGCCGTTCTGTACCACTGGTCAGTCTTGCTGCCTTTCTCGGTATCTTTTCTGGGCTAACCGTGTTCTTTTAAGGATTGAGGAGCTAGAACTGCGTTCAGTACTCAATGCATGTGTTCATTATGAATTTATACATTGGCTTAACTATTTTCTATTTTGTACTCAGAGCCTTTCCTAATAACTCCTTGCATTTGAGTGCATCTCCAATTGCTTTGTCCAACCAGGTTACCTCCATTTTTGTCTGCTTATTAGTCTAATTTTATACTTTTTATGACTGACTGACTTCTAGCCAAGTGAGACACGATCTTATCTGCACCTATGACAATTTCAACTACTTTATAATTAAGTTCTCATAGGTATTCATTCTCATCAGTTTGTATGCATTTCCTTTTTAAGTAGTCCTTGTATTCCATTATTATTTAGAGTAGAAAATTTTGTCATCTAACTCCTTAGCTGTTTCTTTCTTTAGTCATTACAAAATGGCTTTGCTTTTATTTGGGACAGATGTCTGGTATTCTGTTCCATATTCTTGGCCTTGTCCCTTGGATAACTGAGTATTTTCTTCCAGTTCTTGGTAACACAGGCCTTTCTCTTGCAGTCTTCAGAGCGTTAGGATAGAAAGAGTATCTTAAAACAATATCACTGCRTGTTTTCTATTAAAACTAGCAGAAATCTGTCAGTTCTGATGAGTAGAGTTCAGCATGGGACACTTGTCTAAATCCTTAAAAAAAAAATCACATAGTGTAGCAGCGAGCTGCCAAAGTGGGYTGCTAGAGGCAGTGGCCTCGCAGGGTGGGATCAAGTGCCCAGCTTGACAGCAGCTCCTCAGTGAAGGGTGGCGGCCTCGGCCTCGGGGTCCGTGTAGCTCTTGCTCCTGCTGCCCTCTCGTTCAGGGCTGCGCAGCCGCACTGCCGGACTCAGCCTGTGCCCCTGCTGCCAGCCCCGGAGGGTGCGTGCAGGCGTGTGCACGCGCGCTTGGGGCCCTGACGTAGTGTTCACTATGGAGTCCTTTAATGAAAAAAATTAGAAAGTTAATTTCTCSTAGTTGCAATCGCTTCCTGATTGCTTCCTGGCTTTTTTCTTTTTATTTTCTTTTTTTTTTTACTCTTTTCCTTGTCTGTATTAATAAAAAATAAGCACTTTTATGCACATACACGTGCACATGCACACACACATATTCACATGTGCATGCATTTTATAATGTGAAGTTTACGRTCTTTGAAAATAAATCACTTTTTTTTTCTAATAAGATTTTATAAGGTCCTTCTCCATCGTGTGAAAGCTATTGTCTGTCTCCTGGTTTTAGGTGAGGGCTCAAATAAAGTACTCCAGCATCTAATGTTCATAAAATGGAGGATTATTTATGGTGATAGCTCTTGTATCCTTCCTTTGACCTTTCCAGGTTTTAGCGAGCAGTGAGAAAAGCTTCCTGTAAATGTTGCTTTAATATATGTTTCTCAATGTTTAAAGCAGAAGTACTGGTTTCACGTGCCTCTCTTGATATTGAACTAAAAAATGTGAGCCTTGAAGAGCTTTTGATAATAGCTGAAGCAATCAAAGAACCTAAGGGAATCTTGTATCCTAATTTTTCCATGGTTCATTAGTCTGAGAGGGATCTCTGCTTCCTTCCAAACTCTCTAATGACTCATCAAAAAGAATAACAGATTACCGATATGTAGATTACTTGTGCGTTGGTGTATACCATGTCAAACTCTTAAGCAAAGGACAGTTTCACACTTTCTTAAGAAACATTTAAGAAATTCTAGTGACTTGTAATGCCTTTTATTTGGAGATACGTAATTAGTTTACAAAATGAATTTGCAAAATGGGAGCTTATCTTCTTGAGAGAGAAGCAACTGCATAAATTGTTAGGGTGGGAAATATTTCATTACATGAAAAAATACGTTAAATACATACAAAACAGGAGTAAGCCTCCTAACCACAGCTCCGTGCAGGGAGGGGAATGGAAACAGGCCTGGGAGGACCAGGCAGTGCAAGGCTGAGCTGGACAGGGCAGATGATACAGGGCTGCGGCGTTTGGTGTTACCTAGCCTTGCGGGGGCTGATACCATTGCCTTCCGTTGTGCTCTGTTTCAGTTGCAGTACTTTCTCTCTCCCAGGCCTTGAAACAGTGATCTCAAATACCTCTTCTTATTTCCCCATTTCCCGCCCCCCTATTTTTGTCTTTTTTGCCTCTTGTTTTCTTCACTCGTAGTTTCTTCCCTTAACTTACTCTGCATTGGTGTCACCCCCTCCCCCTTGCAGGTCTCTCTCTGTGCACGGTCCAGCGAGGCAGGAGCAGCAGTAGCAGGGATGTGAATCGTATTGGCGGCAGCACCTCAAGCRTATTTGAGGCTGAAGATGGTACAGGGGCTCCTAACTTCTGCTTCCACTGCAAAAATTTTGCGTAGAAAGGCTTGGGGGCTTGTGCAGCTTTTTTTTGTTATAGCTATCAGCCTGGAGGTGCTTTGGGGATGGAAAAAGGAGCTGGAGTTGCTTCCCGCTAATGCCAGGAATGTGCCGGTTACCTAGCTGTCACCCCAATGAGTGGAATAATTTAAGGAAACGGCATTCTTGTCTTCATCTTCAAGATCTTGTTTATTTCTGCAGCAGTTTCAGAGGGGAAGCCTAGAGTTTCTGCTGACTCTTTTTTCCTGGGCAGTCCCCGCTAAAAAATGTGAATCACCGGTGTGCATGATGTGGTTTGGTGGTTTGAATTATCATTTGCCATGGTAAATACTTGCTGTCCGCTGTTCTAAACAGCACTGGTTAGTGGGTACTCACTCCTCCTGACGAGTGTAATCCGAACGTCGCGTTGTGAATCTGACGGTGGGAAATCACTTTATTCACTAAACATTGCCTTAGTGAGTTGTTATTTATGATGAAGGGCTTCAGTGCTTGATATGCTTCTGTATTTCCTGAATTCTGTGGAGTTTATCATGGGTATAAAGTAGCATAACTGCTTGATGGTTTAGGGAGCTAAGATGGTGGTGGTGGAGGTTGTTGGTGTTTTTTTTTTTTTTTCCTGTGTGAGTGATTTTTCTGGAAGGCCAAGTCGTTGGTTGTAAGTCACTTGTGGTCTGTGACTCTTTGTTGTGCCTTAGATCTTGATCAGCAATAATGAATGTGTTAATTCTGGCATGATTACACTTAAAGCCGTGCTTTCGCTTAATCTGAATCACTGAAAATGCCTCTCTGGTTTTCTTTTGTGCTTGGAGATGTATCTGAACCATCTCATGTTTCTGGCTTGATATCTTCCACGCTTTCCTCTGTTTATATTACTGATCTAGTTGACTTCTGGGCCAGCTGTATATTCCCATGTTGGGAATTAATTATTGGCTGCAGCAGCAAGTTTTTCTTTTTCTTTTCCTTTTTTTAATTGTTACTGTCAGACCATCTGCGTGAATGATCTTTCACCCATTTTCCTGCAAAGCAAAGCATTTGCAAGACTGTCAGCTGCTGAAGTGAGTTTTCTTTCTTACCAACTTACTGTTGGAGCAATCGCTCTGTTGTTGGTGAATTAATTCCTCAAGTGATAGTTACTTAAATACCTGCTCGCTCTTCCCCACCCTGTTCAGTTTTAGCAACTGATGTACAAAATATGTTCTCTGTATGTCATAGTGCTCTGAAATTCTTGAAAAACTAGTTTCTTTCTTTGTCAGAGTTGGAAACTCCTACCCTTTCTGAGGTTTGCAATAGCTTGTGTGTGCCTAACTTTTCCCCCAAACCTTTAATTTTGAGAGGGAAACAGGAGAGCACAGAGCTGTCACAGCCACCTCATTCAGCATATCCTTTCTTACAATTGCAACCACAGAATTGGTATCAGCATTGTGGTTTACCCTTACTGGTTTACTTTTCTTTTGTTACATCTCTCCTAGCTGAAAAAAGCAAAAAGAAAACGAACCCCTGAGCTATGCCTGTATAACTAGACCTTACAGCTTTCAAAAAAGAAAGCTAGGAAAACACTATAGTGCAGTGTAATAAAACTGTGTGAGATCTCATGGAAGGGAGGTTTCAAAAAACGTGAGTTGATTTTTATGCATTCACATGACCTGATGCATAGATTTAATTAGCTCACACACTCAGCAGCACACTTAGAGGCACCAGGATGCGTGTATCCTGATGGTGTGGCCAGGATCATTTGCGTGCAATGCAGARCGCAAGGGATGCCAGCTGATGAGTCCTTATCACTTCTCTAGGGTTCTTGATTGCCAACGGCAAACTAGTTTCTGGACAACTCTTTTATACCTTTCAGGGGTCACCAGCTGGTAGAGACTGGGCTGCTACTTTAGAGTCTTGCTGACTTCAGGCTCTGTAAAACTTAAGCCAGGTTGTTGCATGTTTTATTTTTTTTTCCTCATGTTTGAATGCACGTTTGAAATACATGGCTATGATTCTGTTTTACTGCTGGACCAGTGGGGAAAGGAACGGGGGAAAGGAATCATATATATGGTATGCTGCAATATTGTTGCCATCCTCTTGGTGTCGGGATGCAGGGTCTTCTGCTGGTGAATCATCGTGCTGCAGTCCTACCAGTGTGTGGGCCTTGACATAAACAGTGCATTTCTCAATTTCGCTGCTGGGAATGGTGTCCTGAGAACAGCGTCCAGGGAATGGTGTACTTCATGATCAGTACAGGCCGTTTTTTTAACCATTTGCCTGCTCTTCCTTTTAGTACACACACATGTATTTACATACATACTACAGTCACACCAATCATAATATTTCTGTTAAAATTCTCTACAACAGTCATCTCCAAAATTAAAAATAACAAGTAAAGCTTAAAGGGGGGGAAAAAGTAGAATGAATGTACATTTTTTTTGTAGTAGTAGTAGGCTATTAAAAAAAGAAATAGAATGTACTTTTTTTTTGTAGCAGGCTAATCAGACTGGAAGTTAATAGCTTCAGTTAAAAAGAAAAAAAGATATGGTTCAAAAGGGAGAAGTTAAAAACCTAGCTTTCCCACTTTTCCTCTAGGACAGGCTTCCTTGGGAAAAGTTTTGGAAGCTTTGCTTTGCATACAATGAGTTTTTTTTTTTTTTAATTCCAAACTTCTCCTCTGTTTTATTTATTCATTAGAAATGTAAGCATTGGATGTGTTTGTCTCTCTGGAAATGTTTCTAGATTGAGAGTCTTCCTGTGTTCCTTAATAAAAGCATTCCTTTGCTCTTGAGTAACTTTCCTGCAAGCTGCAGCATTTTCAAGGCATTTTGGCCATAAATCATACCTCATTTGCTTTATATGCAGTCAGCTTGTCATAGAGACCATTGAACGGCATATTAATAACACAGATGACAGATATGGCTTCAAAATTATTTTTTTCTAAATAACCTCCCCCCACGTTTTTGTCAGGTGAAGGTCCTGGTCAAGTCAAATGAACTCACTGTAATGATAGGATTGACTTGTCGGTGCTGAAGTCAACTGTGCAGTCTGCCAGGGCATGTGAGTTTTGCTCACCTTGTTCCTTTCTGTGTCTCCATTTGTTTACAGGTGATCCTAACATTTGTTTGTGTGTTGACTGAGGAATCTATAGAAATTGCTCCAGTGCCATATACGCTGCAAGCTCGTCACGTAGCTTTGGATGGAAGAGACCCCTTTAACCCCTTCAGGAGAGAAAAGAGGCAGGTGCAGTGTCAACTAGGACAATACCTACATCCCAGAGAGACCCACTGCTGTATGAGGTGCCATGCAGGTACATTACAGTAAAATAATTAGAGCAATAGTGACTTTTGCCTGACACCTTCACATGTCCTGCACTTTCAAGCTGTCTTGGTCCTGCTCAGTGCTGCTTTTCTTTGGTAGTAGTTTTTACCCAGAGAAATTCTTATTTCATATCTCTTCTTCCCTTAGTGCCTTTCACACTGGTGAGATGAAGTATACCCTGTCCTTTTGCCATCAACTCTAATGTTTCTCTGAGGAATCTGTGCCTTCTGTTGACCCAAAGACAAAAGTGTTTGTTCCCCTGTGAGATCACTTTCAAGTGGTTCTTTTGCAGGTACCTACAAGGTAAAAGACTGTGAACGGCCTGACCAGGCACCCATCTGTCTTCCATGTGCTAATGGCACCTTCACAGCTGTGGATAATACCATGTCTAAATGTTTCCAGTGTACACAGTGCCGTTCAGGTGAGTCATCTAACAGGACCTGTGAAAAGTTGTTGGTGGTGGAGGGAGAGGGGCTGGAGAGGGTGACAATATGAGTGAGGGAAGAAGGTTGAAAAAGTAAGCAACTGAGTAGACACAAGAAGAATGTATGGAAAAGGATTGGGGACAGCAGGAATGAGGGTTAGAAATTTAGTAAACTTCAGTTAGAGGCAAAATTTGCAGGCCTTTTTGTCTTTCTCCTGGAAAAATAACAAGGGAAGGGAATAGCAATATTGGTCATCATAATGGGTGTCTCAGCTGAGGATGAGAGAGGAAGGTGATCATTTTTTGTTTCTTTTTTCAGATTTCCAGCAGATAGTAGAGACCCCGTGCACCCCAAAGCAAGATACTGTGTGTGGCTGTCGGAAGAATCAGTATCAGGTTGGCCTGCTTGATCTCTTCCTGTGTAGGAACTGCAGCACATGTGTCAATGGGATTATTGCCAACTGTAAGTATGGCACAGATATGGCTCTAGTATAGACATAAGTACAGGCAGCTGCTGCTGGAATAGACTTTGGGAGCCCTCTCTGCACTGCAACCCCTTGCCCTGAAGTGATTTTATTTTCAGAACAATTTTTACTCCTTTTTATCTGGCCTCTTTCTCCAGAAGGATTTTATCATTTTTTGCTTGCCTTGGCATCAATCCCTCTTTTCTGTCACAGGTTTTACCTTCTTTCTGTCCTTGAATGTTTTCTCTTGGCTGTTGAGGAAAGTTTTTACTTAATTTCAATACCTCTACTTGCCTTGCATGTATTGAAGCAAGGTCTTGTGTTCGAGAGCAGATTTCCTGCTTGCCTTCCTTTTTTGTCTTTGTGTGGATATTTTTCCCAGTGCCCTGAAGGAATTTCACTGCATTTCATTCACCAACTACTGGAAGGACCTTAAAAATTGTATGAGCATACACTTCGTTCATACAATCACTGAAAGTTTTAGGTTGGGAGAGACCTCTGGAGGATATCTAGTCCAGCTCAGTTTTGAACATCCTCAAATAAGGTGATTCCCCGTTCTCCCTGGGTATCTGTTCCAGTGCCAAACCATCTCGGGAACAAAAAAAATCTCTATATCCAGTTGAAATTTCCTTTGTTGCAACTTGTGTCCATTGCCTCTTGTACTTTGTCTGGCCACTCTAAGAAGCTGGCTTAGTCTTCTCTGCAAGTCCCTTACCCTTCACTCCATGTGTACAGGAAGACTACTGCTATTGTTATTATTATAGGAAGACTGCATTTTTTATGCCCTGGTTTGATGCCTTTCCCTCTTGCCTTATGCTACACCTCCATCTTCTGCCCAGATCTGCAGCCATGTTAATTTTTCTGATTATTTCTGTGACTTAGATGTTTTATGTTTTTTTTTTGTTTTGTTTTGTTGTTGTTGTTTTTTGTTCTTTCCTCACTTCCCCACTCTTGCTGTAGAAATGTGTGTCATGTGGAAATGTAGAGCTCTGATTCACAAGTTAGGGATATCACTGTTTCTAATGTCCGAAAGTGCCACTGGTCCTAGTGCCCAGGTGAACCACTTGTCAGTCAGTTGCTGAGCCACCACAATATACGGTACAGTGTTTTAAAGTAAAAAGCTGCCCAGCTAATGCCAGAAGGTACCCAGTGGCACTTCTTCATCACTACTGTGATCTGAGAGAAGTACCCATGTTAGCTGTCCCAAACTGTATGATCTCTGTTCAGGAATCGAAGCTCCTAGCCCCTGTGCTACCTTCCACCTTGCTCTGTAGTATAATTCTGTACATGTCCCTTAAATGCTCCTCACCTTGATGTCCAAATACTATTCTTCCTTTTCTGAAACTTCTGCTTCTCCTGTCCACTTCGACATCTCTTTMCCTACCTAGTATGACTTCTACTGTCTCACAGGTGAATGCCTTCCCCCTGGTGCTTAGTGATTTTTCTCTGTCACAATCTCAACGCTCATCCTCAGGAGTCACTGTCTTACTTTGTCCTTAAGCAATTTCATCCCCTCTTGTCTGGTGTAGAACTGTTTTAGTCCTGTCCCTCACTTAATGCACAAAGCATCCTGCTTATTCTAGTGCCTTTTTATCACCCCTCATGTAATTTATGTCCTTCACCCACTTCTCTTAAGTTGTCTGTTCCCTCCCACACCTGTTTTACCCAATTTCCATCCTGTGACTTGCTTAGAAGCAATAGCTTCTCCATTTCTTTCCGCTTCCGTTCACAGCAGAACATATCACAGTAGCGAATGTGTGTGTCCCGTGTCTTGAAGTGATTTCTTGCTGCCCTGAACTGACTTCCTCACTAGTCTCAGCTGCTCAGGAACCACTTCTCCCTCAGCTTTGCCTGACTAAAGTGATTTCCCCTTCCTGTCACACTTGAACTAGAGTGACTTTTCCCCTCATTTGCACTAGAACTACTTTTGTCCTTCAGCCCAATCTCAGCTGCACTGCATTTTTTCCCCCTTTGTCAGACTCTGCAAAGGTTCCTGACCTACCAGGACAGTGATACCCTTACTTTTTTTTTTCCCCCCTCTCCCTGTCCCCAAACACAGACTGAGTCCTCTTTCTTCTCTCCAGCTGTAGTTCTCCGGTCTTAAAGTGAGATTATCTTCCACTCATCTCTGAGTGAATTCCCCTCCCCCCCCTTTTTTTTCCCTTCTCTGTCCTATCTACAGCAACATCTTCCTGTTTTCTCTACAGGCTCAAAAAACAGAGACACAATATGCAGGTGTAAGCCTGGATTTTTCCTGACATTTAGTAGTAACATTTGCAAGCCTTGCAACAGGTGAGTTTTTGTCTCTGTATGCCTCTTTGCTGAGTAGGAGAGACAGCAGACACCAGCCTAACAGTGCAGTGAATGAATTTTCCTCAGAGATCTGTTCATCTTGACGTAACTTCCCAAAATATGAGCCTTCCTGAGGAATGGGGTCCCCCCACTAGCCTTCTCCATGCAGGCATCAAAACACTAAGAACAACACTTTTGGTAGGCACTGTGCATGTCTCTGCTTTGCTGGCTCAGGTTGAACTGTCTGTTCCTTAGAATTGTTGCAAATGCCTTTTGTCTCGTTCCACACGTGCTCAGATCTCTGATGTGCTCTTTCAGCTGCCTTGAAGAAGAATGCCTGCAGTGTCATAGCCCAGTGTCTACCTCACCGACTCCGTCTGGTCTGCGTGAGTACTGGGGAAACTGAGGGACAGTGGAATCTCTTCAATGTGTGCTTTTGTTTTGTCAGCCCCTTCTGTCGACCTGCTACTGCTTCCTCTACTCTCCCAAGCCAGTATAACTTCTTTTTCTCATTACCAACTGCACGGGTTCGCTTCCTTATCTTTTTCTAGCATTTACATTTACCTCTTCCTTTCTCATTCACTCACTCGTTTGCCTTCTTTGTTTTGTTCAGATGGCAGCCTCGTCCTTGGCATCATCGTTGCGATATTTTTAGTTATCTCTGTCTTCTACGTTGTAAATAAAGTGGTGAAGGTGGTGCATAAAAATGGCATAGCTTCTTCTTTTTACTCCTGTGGTGAGTATAGCAAACTATACACTGATACTAATTGGGATGGACATCACAGTGCGTGTGAGGGAAACGGTGGGATCCCATTACTCTGCTTTGGTGCAAAGCCAGAGGAACATGAATAGTCAACGGCTAAGCTTACTGGTGCAATTCTTGCAATTCTGCATCCACACCCATGCTGTGCCTGGAAGTGCATGTGAGCTCATTGCTAAGAGATGGGCATTTTGCTGTAAAATCTTGTGAGGTCAGGATTGTGAATAGCTGCTTTCCTGTCTTCTCTGGGAAGAGAGGAAGTGAAAATAATTTATGTCTCTTTTTTTTTTTCTTTAAAGTTCCTTTGCCGCAGACAAGCAAGGAACCAGCATCTGAGGTAAGACAGTAGGTACAAGAGCATCTCCTCTACTTTTAGATTTTAACCATGTGAACCTGGGGTCCAGAGTAACTTTGTTCCCTGGGGGCTCTTTTCAAGGCTTGTACTTTCAAATAAGCTGATTAATAGGGCTGTTTAACGTGAGCCTTTTATTTTAGAGGATGGAGCCATTATATTTTGTTTCCTCTCTACTAGTGGGTGCTTTTCAAACTCCTGGCTTTGTGCTCTTTTCCTTCTGAATGCAATTTTTCAGACATCTGTTCCTCAGTCCTTTTTTTCTCCTTACATATCACAAGCTGAGAGAATTTAACTCATTGAATTTCACTTTATATCTTGGCTCCACAAGCCTTCCATTGCTGCTTTTCTCAGGTCCAATATTGTTCTGCAGTTGAGAGGGCCCAGGCAATAGCCAAGGTGGTGATCCTGCAACCTTGTGGTGAAGGATGATGGAAAGGTGGCAAATGAAGCTTCTGGAATAGCAATGAATCAGGCTTCCAGTCTGATGTTTAGAGCGGTGTTTTGGAGCATGCATGCATGATGTTTAGAGTGATGTTTTGGAGCACAGGGCCTGGCCTCATGTTGCTGCTAGGGGATTGCACCAGGTTGGTTGTCTTCAGCCTGATTCAATTTTGCACAAAGTACTTCTTCCAGATTGCCGTTTTCTGATTCCAAAAGAGCTGAACTCCTCAGTTTATGCTGGAAAGAAATGTTTGGTGTCTTGTGCTCAAGCAAGCCATATAGGAAGGATTAAAGCCTCAACACTTGTTCCACAGCTATCTTTGCTACATTTTAGTATATAAAAGTACTGGTTCTTTACAGAAGACAGGTGCATTGTGTTGCTATGGAGTGATGCCAAAGTAAAAACAGTATCTTTTTCAGGTTGAGGTAAAAAGAAATGTGACTTCCATCCTTCTTCCGGAATCCCAGAAGGAAACAGTTTTGTTAGTGAATGCAGCACCACCATCAGCATCAATGCCACAAAGTTCACAGGAGCTACCAGATTGTGTCAGACCTGCCAGGAAGACACAGCTTCCAGACAGTGAGTGAAACTCCCCCATCCCTCCCTAGGCAAACTAAAACTTGGCCTTGCAGATCTGGCTAAGAGTATGTATGAGAAACTCTGCCAGGTGTACCTGACATGTATATGCTTCAGGTGCAGCACAGTGCAAAGGCAGAAGCAGGCCCAGAGCCTGTATATGCTAAACATCTGCAGGTGGCCCACCTGCTGCTTTTTTACTTGCCAGCATCAAGGCATGTCAGGAATATGTCATATGTGCCGACATGCTGTCAGTCTAATGCCTCTGGGATGGCCCCCTGAACAACTTTTTTGCAGGAATGTGTGGAAGCAAGGGCCCTGTTGCATGCATGCTTAGCTCTGCTCATAACCTTGCACAAGAGAATATGGAAGTAACGCACTGTTGGTTAGTAAGAGTGAGTCTCAATGTTACTTACGTTTGTCTGTGTGACTATTCAGTAGAAGACCTGAACAGGAGAGGGTAAGGCACTGCCCAGTCGTGGATTGTTCACAACACTCTTCAGGCTGCAGAATTCTGGTTCTTACACTTTTTCTTCTCTCAGATCCAGCTATTCTGTACACTGTGGTGGATCATGTGCCGCCATCCCGGTGGAAAGAATTTGTGAGGCGTCTGGGGCTGAGTGACTGTGATCTGGAACGAATTGAGATGGAGCATCGSCGTATGCGAGATGCCCAGTATGAAATGCTTAGACTGTGGAAATTGCAGATGGGCCATTCAGCAACTGTGGAACGTATAAGCTGTGTCCTCAACCAGATGGAGCTGAGTGGTTGCAGTGAAGCTATTCAAGAGGCGTTGCCAAACCAGAACTGTCTTCAACCTTGCAGCCTCCACAGCCATCCTTAATCAACTTCTGTTTTAGTTCCCCTTGCTATGTCTGTTAGGAGGATCGTAACTCCCTTCCTTTTGTTTCTTCCTTTTTCCATACTTCCCCCCCCCCTCTCTCTCTAAATCTTCTCAAGTGGGTTTGTTGGAAGCAGCAACAGATAATGCTAGAGAAAGGTTGTGGTTTGGTTGTCAACCATCACATTGTTCAACACTTTCAAGCGAGGAGAGATCTCTACAACAAGCCCTTTTCCAAAAGGGGAAAGTACCTTTTAAAGGAAGTGGTGTGTAGACTCTGACCAAGGTGCAAAGGGGAAGTTGGAGTGCTATGTGACTTCATAGCTCAGCTACTCCACGGACAATTTGCTGCTGAAAAAGGTGCCTTCATCGCAATGTGGCAGGTTAACAGTAACAGTGGAGTGACTTGGCTGAGCTGGCTTTTCAAATGGTAAAGTATCCACTTTTTGCAGATCTGTTTTTCTGCAAGATCAGATAATTGAACTGGCTCACATTGCAGCCCTTTGATTGCTAAATCTGACTCAAGGGAAGTGGAGGGAGGACATGCCTATTTCTGGGAGTGGGTGAAGATTGCCCCCTGTTGGTATTAGCACGTTATCAAATTGGCTTTGCTGCAGGTCAGCCTGCACCTTCAGCCCTCTTCCTGTGGCAAAAGAGTAATGGAGATTTGGAAATGGTAGCCCTGTGAGAAATAGGAAGATGCCCTTTCCACACTCCCCATTTCCCTCAGGTTCAAGAGGAATGATTACAAGCCAGTGGGTCAGTTGTGAGGTTGGTGCTTTTTCTCAAGTGCTTTTCTGCACCTTGAAACCGTGTTAGCATTAACAAAACACTTGCCTATGTGTTTGTCCAAGTGCAGGAATGGGAAAGAATGCGTATGTGTGTGAATGAGAAGGTACCTATGTACCTGATAGCATGAGCTGTCTGCAAATCTGTGCTTGCCCGGATGTCAGTAGGCTTGTGTCCACCTGCTTATCTATCTCCTGAGTGACGTGCTGAATCTGATCTAACTGCAAATGGGACTGTGTATATATAATTTTTTAGCAACTGTTGAATAACTTCACACTACTTCCAAGACTCCATCCTGTGAGTGCCACTTGCGTATAAGAGACGTGTTGTATACCATCTCCGGGCTTACATCACTGCTTTTTTATAGGTATTACCCTGGAGGAAGCAGAAGTAGCAAAAAGCAGTTAGCCTGGGTGAGGTGCAGGTCATCCACACACTTGTGAACATGGATTGTTTTTAGTTTCTTGTTTCTAGGCCGGAGAGTTGTAAATACACTAAGTGCTCTGAAATAAAATCCTTATTTTTAACTTTGTCTCCATTTTGGTTTTGTTCATGTCATCTCCTAGGGCTGGAGTGGGGGCAGAGTGTGGGGAAAAACTTASATGTGTTGAGAGTGGTGGGATTTTGGGCAGGGGAGAAGAAGGCTCTGAACTTTTGTAGATAAAACTCAGCTGCCCTTAAGTCACAGGAAACTAGCTGAGGGCAGGAAATAGGACTGAAAACAGGCCCACTTGCAGGTCTTTTCAGATATTTGAGATTCAAATGGGATGCTAGCATGTTTTAAATGAATTTTTAAACAACACACAATGAGTCGTTTTGATTAATATTTGGATTTTTAAAGAGTAAAATGCCTTTAAGAAATTAATAATAATAAATTATATTTTATTATTATCTTACGAAGATATGCTTTTACCTGACAAATCAAAACTCTGTATTAGGGCAGCAATGACCATTGCTACTACATACAAAACAACCTTGAAACTTAGAAATGAAATGTCGCCAAGTTCACAAAAGTCAGGGACAAAGCCAGGAACCAAAGTCAGTTTTAATTCCCTGCTTAATGCTTTTTTTGCTATGCTTTTTAATGAAGTTGTTCTCCACAGCAGGCCACTGAATTATACAGAGTGACAGTTTGAGCTGATTGCATAGAGATTTTATGAAATTTATCCACAGAAACATTATTCTCTTAGCAAGGGTGGGATTCCAACCTACCCTTAACCCCATGTAAGTGATTTTTGTGTCAAAGAAGAAATTAGTAGGGTCCCATTTCTAATTACTGCTGTAAAAACTAATGAACATATGAACGTAATTACATAATTAATGAACATAATGAAATAACAAAAGTTACTGAAGTTATTTGTGCTCTATCCTATATACCTCATTTAATGGTTTAAGGTTTAATATTAATAGTTCAAAAGCTAAAGCCATAGAAGAGTGAGAAATCAAATTAAGAAATTCTGTGGTGGTGTTTCAAGAGATGGTATCAGCCAGCCTCTGCAAGGAAGGTGAGTGTTACTGCTGTCAGAAATATCAGGTGTTATCTCATAAAAATAACTATAGGAAAGTCTTGGAAATTAATTTTTCTGATTTTTTTCTCCTTTATGAAGAGATATAGAGTATGAAAAGTGATGAAAAACTTTCCTCCTGTTCCCTAACTTGAAAAAAATTTAATTGTATTAGTTTTGATTGTATTGTTTCCTTTTTTTTTTCTTCCCAGTGGGAAAGCAGCACATGTAAAAGGTAAGGTGGTTGTTCTCTGTGGTATACGTCTGCAAACAAGTACACAGAGTAAGAGCTTTTATCACTACTAGCGTCGTTTTCCCTCAAAGTCCTCAGTCAAATTATTACATCTGCTATGTGAAACTCGTTCCGTTTGTAGAGCATTATAAAACCCAACTCCATACGCATCGAGTAATTTCTAGGAGGCAGGATAAAGGCCGGGTGACGCAACTAATTCCTAACACCCAAAATAAGCCGATGGGCTAACTGTGCGTTAGGCAGGATAAACTGGTGAGGGAAAATTACGCTGTTAGCGACGACGAAGGGAACCTGCGGGAATATTATCAAACTCCCTCTCGGCGTGGGCTTGAACCTGACTAAAAAACGTAGCGGGCCGGGCGGCCGCCCGCGGAGGGGAGCTGGTGCCCTCGCAGGGGGTGCCGCCGCCCACCGAGCAGCTCTCGCTAGGGCAGCAGCCCTGAGGGGAGCGCAGACAGCCTGCAGACGCTGCCCTGACCCCGACTAGACAGAGCGGGCGCCGTGAGGCGCCTTATGCAGCCGGCGAAACCGCTTTTTTGCCGCCGCTTCCCTCAGCGTCCCCCCTCCCCGCCCGCCCCACATTGGTACATCCCAACCGGCCGCCGCAGTGCGCGCTGGGAGCTGTGACGGCGGCGCGGGCGGGCGTTGAGGCGGGCGGCCGCGGGGCAGGTCCCGTCCCCTCCTCTCCCTCACTTCGCCTCGCGCTCCGCGGGCGGGGGGGCGTCGCGTCCCCCGGACCCCCCCCCGGCCCCCTCTCCCTTCCGTCGCCATGGCCCTCAGCAAGTCCATGCACGCACGAAACCGCTACAAGGACAAACCGCCCGACTTCGCCTACCTGGCCTCCAAGTACCCCGAGTTCCGGCAGCACGTGCAGGCCACCCTGTCCGGCAGGGTGAGGTAGGGCTGCGCGGTCGTTGGGGGGGGCTGCTTCCGGAGCCGCCGTGAGGGAGGGGCGGTTCAACGGCTCTCGGCCTCCCGGCGTCAGAGAGTGTGTGTGTGTGTTTTGGGGGGGACGGGACGGGACGGGACACGACTCCGCGTGTGTCGGCACGCAGGGCTTGAAGCCGTACCCTTYTGTTAGTCGCTTGTTGTATCTTTCAGCCTAAACTTCAAGGACCCCGAAGCGGTGAGGGCTCTGACGTGCACCCTCCTGAAAGAAGATTTTGGACTTACAATCGACATCCCCTTGGAAAGGCTTATTCCTACGGTTCCCTTGCGACTGAATTATATCCATTGGGTGGAAGATCTTATCGGCCATCAGGAGGTCGATAAGCAAGTTCTTAGACGGGGAATTGACATAGGTACTTGGAATAAGCCTTTTAACAAAAATTTAAGTTATTTACTATCGATGAAATTAGCTAATAAAACTGGTTATACATCGAGAGAAATCTTAAATTTGATAAACATGAACGTGATGCTAGCAATGTACTGGTATTTCAGATGACTTTCTTGGACTGTGTTTCTTTGCACAAACATAAGAATGACTGTAGCAGGTGTGTTTTTTTTCTTGTTTTTGCTTTTGGTGGCACTGAATGTGGCTTTGTTTTGTATTCAAAATTGCACTGTTAGTAACAGATAAAAATGTGATTCCAAAAGAAGTGTCTCYCTGTCTCTCAATTTTTGATTGCATTTCTTCTCAGTCTTCCAACTGGTGCGTTACGTCATATTAACATTTTTTTCTGCTTTTGAACATCTATGTGAGAGATATTTGTAGGCTGCATAACAATATTTTCTAGCCTTTTATTTTGATGTGTTATTTTTTCTCTCTTTTCAGATGTATTTGATAGATGACTGTTCTATCTTTTCTTTTTTTAAGCTTTTTTTTTCAATGCAGAGATATTAATGAGCTAAATTGTAAAAGAAGTTTAATTAAAAATTAGGGAAAATACTAGGAAAACTACCTTTTCATTGCAGATGATCAGGATTTCCTGTATGTCTGTAGAAAGCAAAGTACTGTTGAAGCTAGACTAGGCATCCACAGACTGATGATATCTTTCAGTAGTTGCTGTCTAGGAGTATTRCAGCTTTTTCAGTTTCACTTGATAATATCTGGATCAACTAGCAGATCAGCACAAACTTAGTTATTCGGTAGAGGTGTGAATGTGTAAGGTGTACACTGATCTGAATCATTTGGTTTTCATTAGAAATAAAACAAGGATATCGTAAATGCTATAATTGTAAAAAAGTGACATTTTATGCTAGTGTGTATTTCTCTTTGTGAACAAGTTTGCATCTGTCAGGCTGTTTTCTTAAATAGCTTAATTGGCACCCCGGATTCTTTGAATGTTGTAAGTGTTAGGGGAAAAAAGTCTGATATTACAGAGATGTCAGTTTCTTTTTTATGGTTGTTCTATGCATCAAAGTAAAATTATTTGCAATAGAAGAATACAGAAAAATATATTTGTCAGTAATCGTCTTTTTTAGAAAGTCAAAATATATTTGGCTTTCACTGTATAAACTGCTTCTTCTATAGGACAATGATTGATTTAACAAAGAAGTCTGTCATTTACTAGATAACTTATTTCYAGGCAGGATGGAAATATTCTTTACTGAAAGTGCATCCTTGACTGTGCTCTATTTTAAATTAAGAAAATAAGGTTCACTAAAATGCTGATTAGTGGTTTATAATCAGTTTTCTTGAAAATAGTTGTTTATGTTGTAAACATTATGTAATTAACAGACACGCTCTGTATAACACCAGAGATTTATTTTGCCTTTTTCTGTGACTTTTCTTTTCTACAGGGACAGGGGCATCTTGCATATACCCATTACTTGGGGCAACTTTGAATGGCTGGTACTTTCTTGCAACAGAAGTGGATGATATGTGCTTCAATTATGCCAAGAAGAATGTGGAACAGAATAACTTGTCTGATCTTATAAAAGGTATGATGATATATTTGAGTAGCATACAGATGTTGTGACATACCTTTGCCACATTCAGTGGCAAATCAGAACTTATATTCCTGCCAAAGACATGCTCCACTGATTTTATTTAAGCAGAGTGTTTAGTAAGGCCCAGGCATGCTTTAGCCAGAAAGGCACAGCTTGTCAGGGATGGAATATGTGGATGAAGAACCATCCATACAAGAATGTGAAAGTTCAGCTTCATCTTAGAGATTTTTTTTCTTCATATTCTTTGTTACTGATGTTTGTCTTAGAGATCATGCTGTTTCTGCTACCAAGAGGAATGAATTGCTCCTCCCAGAAAATTTGCATGATACTACCATGTACCTGTTCAAATAGTTAGTCTTTGTTTCTGAATTAGGTTTTAACAATGCCTTTGGCAGTTGCCAAATGCCAAACTTGCTCTGTGGATGGACTTGGAAAATTTCTTGTGGGATATTGATGTATATAAAGCAGGTTCATCCTTCAGCCCTGAAATAAAAACCTTAGTTCTGCTGGATTTTTTGGTAGTATCCTTTTAACCACAATGTTTTCCTCTCRGTCTGTCCTTCACGTCAGTCTTGAAGATCCAGAACTTGATATGAGGAACAATGGCAGTGTACTGTTGCTGTTGCCATCATAGGATTCTTACTGGTGTAAGGGTTGGCTTTACTGGAAAAACCTCTGGCAAAAGAGTCTCTGGTGAAGCTGCAGTGGCTATGGTGATAAGCTGAATAAATGCCCCATTGCTGTTGGGTAGTCATGGGCAAGGGCCTACCAATGATGGTACYTGTAGCCAACTGCTGTCTGGAAATGACAAGTAGTTGTGACTTTTAGGAGTGCAGCTTTAAAGTTTGGGGGTATTCTAGCAGTCATTTATGYCAGATAATATAACCTGAAAATTAGTAATTGCTTACCATACTAATAACTTTCTGTTTTAGGATGGTAATAAACTGTAGTAGTAAATGTTAGGAGAGGAGGAGTGTAATGTCTTTTGATGTCATTCTAAATATATTGGTCCTGGATGGCTTATCTGTAAGCTGCAGCACTGATTAAGTCTACGAGAAGTCCTGCTTGTGTTAGTCTTTTTAGATCTTTGAACTGGGCTTCACCTGTAACTGTGTTTTCCATACGTATGGAATGTACGTCTGCGTGTGTGTGTATATATTTATATATATACACATATATGTATGTCTACATATATACATACACAATATATATACACACATACATATATATTTGTATGTGTGTGTATATATATACACACATATATATATTGTATGTGTATGTATATGTGTGTATATACATATATATATATATATATATACACACACACGTATAATCTGTTTGTAGGCTAAGCCTAAAGTCATTATTTGCAGTGTAATTATGTTGATACTTATTATTGTTTATGTATAATAATGTTTACAAAATAGAGTTTTTGTAGAATATATTGTCACAAAACCACTTCAGTGAAACAGCTATGCCACACTAGCTAAATTATAAAGCTCCTTACTGACTAAACTTTTGTGTTTTCTGTTAGTGGTTAAGGTACCACAGAAGACTCTTCTAATGGACGCACTGAAAGAGGAATCTGAGATTGTTTATGATTTTTGCATGTGCAACCCTCCCTTTTTTGCCAACCAATTGGAAGCGAAGGTAACTTAACAAACTAAATGCTGTGTGCACTTATTCCAGTGTTTAGTGAATGGGAGAGTAGCAATAGTTTAACCTCTTCCCTGGCAGAAAGTTCAATGGAAAATCCCAAATCATTATGAAATAGCATTAAAGTTTGTTCCCCCCCCCGCCCCGACTATTAAAAAATTTCAACTGTTACCTTTACAGAAGYGAAGAACTTTTTTCACAAGTTCTTTCTATCTTAGAGAATTAGTTTTGAAAGTAAATAGGTACTCACTGTCTGAAATCAAGTGCTAGTTGATTATAGTGAGAGGAATGAGTTTCTGGAATCATGCCTCTGTGTAATTTTTTGTTTTCTTAGTGATTTAGGCAATACCATACAGCTCYGAACTGTTCTTGTAGTACCTAGTAAATACAGTCAGAAACTTAGCCTCTGTAATATGGGGCACTATRAAAGATTTAAGTGTTATTTGTCAGCATGTCTTAAGTGTGGTGGAACTACATATTGCATGTTAGCAGGATATTGATGTGTGGTAAGTAATTTATCTGTGTTTGAGATATAGGGAATTTGYTCGGATATTATTCATTTGTATGACTAACACTGGGAGGCTTAGTCGTGATCCTAATCTCCCCCCCCTTGCAAGGGGAAGAGTTTGTCTGCCAGAATGTCTGCCTTTCATTCAAGTACAAAGTTAGATGCAACAAAATGGAGAGCAGTTAGTATCAGCTGTTACGTGTGTTTTAATGTATATTTGTCTATTGTCTGTGTTTATGATGGGTGGAAGACAACTAGAGGTTTTGACATTTGCTACCTGCTGAAGGTTGAGCTAGGAAGCAATATGTAAAGAAACTCAACATTTAATGAAATGTTTGTTCTCAAACACTCTTTCTTATCCAGGGAGTAAATTCTCGAAATCCACGGCGACCTCCTCCCAGTTCTGTAAATACAGGAGGAATCACAGAAATCATGGCTGAGGGAGGAGAACTAGAATTTGTCAAAAGAATTATCCATGATAGTCTACAACTTAAAAAGAGGTTACGGTAAGTGCTCTGTTCCAGCTAAACAAACTTTTATCCACTTCTTTGGCAGTGGTCATGTGACAGTGATATTTTTAGTGAGGAATGTGGTCCAGCAATATGTATTCACTTTGTGTAGTGTTATACACTAGTAATTTAGTCTCAGTTTATAGAAAGTTAATTGTTCATCAGCATCAGGCAAATTACAACCCATTGTCAGTTACAGGTTTTTAAAAGTGAGGACCTTAAACCAGTACAGGTGACCGCTGTAGTCTGCAGCTAAACTAACACACTTTTGCTGAAGCCAGTCAATGATCCTGACCAATAGCGTTGCTAGTGCTCATGAAATTGATACAGTCTGATAGCCTATTACAGTTCCAAATGTATGTGTGCCTCCTTGCCACCTTGTGCATCCAGAAACAAGGGCTTTTTATCTGTTGACGAGGATGTGATATTTGGAAAGTGGTGTGCTGGTGCAACAGAAATCTGCAGGGRGGTAAAGTTTGTGGGCCTAATGCCTATCTAGAGATAGGGCCACTCCTGCAAAACGTTCATGTGAGGTGAAACTGAAATGGGCAGGCATTTTGACTTGCAACAAATTCCTCAGTGGAGTAAATCAATTCATTGATGGCTTCCTGAGCCTGCTGTGAGCTGCACTGACAGTGAAGTACCAGTAAAGCTGCCTACTTCTTCYGATTCAGTTTAGATCTAATGGTCTGCCTAAACTGGCAGCCCCTTTAAGTCGCAACGTTACTTGATTGGAAGTAATTTACATGGCCCTCCCTCCCTCTCACTTCCATTCTCTCTGTTTTGTAGTAGAGAAGGAATGTCACATTCTCTGGYGATACTCAAAACCTGGCCAGACACTTCAGGTGACCCTGCTTGAGCAGGGGGGGACTAGCTGATCTCCAGAGATCCCTTYCAACCTCAACCATTCTGTGATTCTGTGATTTATTTTTTTTAAGTGCTTCTGGGATAGGATGATTTATCACAGTGCTTAGTTATCTGTTCGTTACCTAAATTTGCACCTTTTTTTGGTTGAATTTGGTAACTTACTGCTTTGTCTGCTAAATGGCAATATAGTACTGAATACCGCCTTGGGTAAGTATAAGCTRTGTTAGAAAGCGTAGCCAGACCTTCTTTTGAACAAGATTAAACAGATGGCATGTCTTCATTTTTTTTCACAGATTTTTTCTTTTAACTATTCTTCTGAAAAACACACAAAAAAATTTAGCAGCTGTATTTCCAGGGTTTCATCAGTGCTCTAAGCAAAGATAATGCAGGCTTCCTTATTATACATTCAAGAGGGCTTTTTTTGTTTTATTTTTTGGGTGCCATTCTAACCAGAGCACTATGTTAGGGGTACATCTTCATCTCTCCTATACCACATCTTTTCTTTAGAATGTTTGCTTTCCAGTGATAGATCTGTAAACATGAAGAATATATTCCAGTTTTGGAAAAACAAGACAAAACAAAACTGCATTTGACTATACTATAAATGCCTCCATTGTGTAGCGCTTTGAAGAAGAAAAGCGGAGGCTTGCATASGCTGCAATTCTGCAAATGTTTAAAAATCACTTTTTATATCCTTCCTTTCTCCTTTACCTCTGAATCTTAGGACATACAGGAAGTGGATATATAGTATGGCAGAATAGTATACCAGAAGWTTTGAGATTTAGAAGTAGTTAGGAGCCACAAGAGTTAAGCTTTTGCAACTTAGAGCAATCTTGTTTATGCCAGCAAAGACACTAAAAAATACTTGCTGTTCCTGTCAAAGTCAGTGGGTAAAATACTGTTTTRGTGCAGCTGTTGTAGACAAACTTTYAGGTTTGCACAATCTTTTTCATGTCTGAAATAAATGCAGTGATTTTTTTCAAAGTTAAGTACAAGCTGAAAGAGTTCTGAGTTTAATCAGCAGTAGCATGGGGAGGAGGCAAAACGTCGATGCAGGAGAAGTGCATCTTCATGCAACACTAATAAATCTATCACTTAATAGAGTCTGTGTTAGAAGAGTTATCTGAGGATGCAACTAAGGAAATAATTGAGGTGTTTTGTAGGCTCTCTTTGAGCATCAGGATTGGGAGATGAGAGGAAGTGACTATTTTTTAAAAACGTTCTTCCACTTACAACTGAATGTTTTTGTCCTGTGTAAGTCTTCTTTCTGATGTGTAGTGGTTTTATTCCACCAGTGTAGTTTCCGTGGGACCATACAGTATATTGTGTAAAATATAAAGATCTGGAAGGACATGTACAGTTTAGGACTTAAGTGGTTCTGTATTGTAGGACAAGGGATAGGTCTGTGGTGAGTTCTGGAAATGTAAAGCAATTTGTTACTCATCCCACCTGGTGTGTGTAGATTGAGGAGAAATGTGCTATTTTAAGACCTTGGAAGGAATCCAGGTGGCAAGGGTAATAGAGAACAGACTGATGTTACTCAGGCAAGAAATCTGTCTTGAAAAGGTGATGTGGAATTATGACGAATGTGTTGTTCCCTGTACTACTTCTCCTGGTAATACTTCTCCACAGGGAAGGAGAAGGGTGTCTCTTGATCTGATAAACTGATAGCACAAAGTATAGAATATGCCCAGGTGCTAACCATGTATCATATTTAGGAAAAATAAGCACTATTTGTGTTCATGGGTAGAAGTGGTTTGGTTTATGTTTTTGAATAAGCTGACTTGGAGACTCTGTTATAGGAAGAATAGCTTAAAATACTGTGTTGGTTTCCTATTTTGAGGTTTGCCAGCTCTACCAAAGAGCTGAACCAATGAATAGGAGAACAGAAGACTGAAACTTTGGGCAAGGAAATGTTGTTAATATGTTATTCCTTCTCTTCTCTTCCCCTGCTTGCTCACCTAGGAGTTGCAGGTTCTGTGTTTTGAAATTTTGGGAAAGATGCGTGTTTTAGTTTTGACAGAGATTTTGGAGTTTAACAAAAGTATTGCTGCATGAAACTCTGTATATTGCATTATGCAGGAAATAAATGATTGTTGCTTAATATCCAATGATCTTAATTTTTTAGTTTGCTGCACACTGTGAGAATTGATACTMTTTAACACGTATATATGATCAATTTAAGGTGCTTGTCTTCAATGAAGATGCACAATAAGTCTTGAGGAAACTGTCCGTAACATAGGAACTCTAATTTTCATTCTTTAGTACATTATATTTAGAGATAACCCTTTCTGCATCTGGATTTTAAATCTCTTATTGCACTTGCAGATTTCTGATTCAAGTAGTTCTTTCTGTTAGTTGCCATTTTCAGATGATCTGTATTTGTRAAACGCTTTGTTTAATATATTGTCTGCAGATGGTACAGCTGCATGCTGGGGAAGAAATGCAGTTTAGCACCATTGAAAGAGGAACTTCGAATCCAGGGGGTAAGTTTGTATACACTCCATGTGTATCCTGTATGTGTTCAATGCAGTATATACTTTATTCCAGAGTGTATGTGCTATTTGAATTATTATTTACAAGAATAAACTATGATCCCTTATTAGGGAAGCACTCAAAGTAGTTGAGTTAATTGTTGAAGATTCAAAACTGATGTAATGCTATAGCATCTTCAGATTGTTGTGTCTATATGTTTAGAATCATGTCAAAAGTACATGTCTTTTTAGAATATACAGGGACTTCTGTTCTGAAATAGCCTAACGGATCCTTTGTAAATTTTTTTTTATCTTTCTTTCCTCTTAGCTAACGTGAAATCTAACAATTTGCTTGGGTTAAAAAAAAAGTTTAAAATCTATTTTGAAGAGATATACTATTACTCTTCTAATTCASTAACAGTTGAATCTGGTAATATTTGCAAAAAAAAAAAAATATTGAAGAGGTTGAGCTTCGGTTAGACAATAGGTCTCCTGTATATTGTAGAGCTTGCTTTTACTAGTGCCTCTGACTTTTTCCTATCTCTTTGAGCCAATACTATATCCTCTTCATTCTTTGTTTCCTGTCTTACTCTGACACTTGGCTTTTACAACCTATCCTTTTCTCACTGAATTGCCTTTTGAATGTTGGGATACATTTGTCAACCAATACACATAGTATCAAACTATATATTAACATTTTATGTATGTTATTGTTCATGCTCAATTCTGGCATACAATAAACTCTAGAACCTTGTGGCACTAAGCTCTTCTGATGCAAGAAGGGTATGCAAAGGACTTATTTTGGCTCTCCCAAGGATACTTAGGTCTTCTATAATTTGCTTACAGRGAAAAAGTTTATGAGATATCTCATTGTAAGTGGTTGAGAGTGGAAGGAAAGAGAATGCATGGTGAATTAATTCCCTAAAATCTGAACGGCTACCCAGAGAAAAATCTCAAAACTTCATGACAAAAGCAGATGCTGAGCTCGACACAGAATTTGAAGTACCTGACTTTCTTTGCTATCCTCTCACTGTTACACCCCAGTATTAATAAAGTAAGATAAATCCTTTTGAATGTTGYAGAGAAAAACTGAGCTTTTCTATTTTGTTCTTCTTGAAATTAGCAGTTTCATTTTGTTCAAATTCAGAACCTCTTGAAACAGAGCTGAGATAGTGTTCATTGTAGTCAAGTGCCTGCTGTGCTGTGATTCAGGTTGGTAAGCAGTGTAAGTGTTCTAAAATTCACTCATAGTTCAAATAGTGCTGACATTTTCTGTATTTATTGGGAAAGTAGAACTAGGAACCCAAAGGTGGGAAAGATAGAAACATCTTTTTACTCACCTTTTCTTATTTATGTTTTGAAGGCATTTCTTAAAAGTACCAGATTTTTGTCTGAATTTTCTGTGCAAACCTGTGGCTTAAGCCCTGGAGCTGATGATACTTTGGAATCAACTAGGATGCTTTATAGCACTTTATCAATATTTTATATAAATGCCTCAATGGATACATGTATGAAAAGACTAAATAATGCTAACTTTGGATCTGAATTTTACATTTAAGGACAGTATAAGTTCAGACTTCAATTTTGGCAAAGATGCAGAAATGTTTGAGGACACATTACTGCAATCTGCTTCTGTCAGTCATTTTTGTTTAGAGACGTGTAGTTGAAATGTATGAGGCAACTAAAACCAGGTTGCACATTTTTTCAGTTTAGAGAGAAAGTTAAGGATTGGTGAGCTATGGAGAGAAAGTGTTTGAGATTTTTTGGGGATAACAGAGTGAAAGGAGAGAGTGGAGGGGATGTGGAGTCAAGTCAGATTGTTGAGTGGCATCAGAAACGATGGACAATGAAGGGCAGTAAACCCTGTCAGCTTCACCTTTTTTTTGCTTCTGCAAATGTGCCTGAACTGGGTGTAGGTGTTTCAGGGAAAAAATTACTTAGCATTATCATCCTCAGGTGGTATTACAAAGCTGCTTTAGAGATGGTGGATGGACTAAGGAARTGCAGAGGGCTAGCACCGTGAAGCCCAGCTTGGTGAGCTTGGTCTGGAAAGCATGACTTGTGCAGTAGGAGAAAGGTGGCAAGRGGAATCTTCTTATATGCTTCTATGGAAATACAGGTTGAAGGAACAGCAAAGGAATGTGAGCTCAGCTGGAAATGGTGTTGCATGGAGCAAGGGAAGAAATGTATGGAGAGAAGAGTTTTGGAGTGGAAGTGTAACTTTTTTTAGTTACTCCTGTGGGTGGCTACATGCCTCACAATTAAAAGTACAGTCCTTAAGCTCTGGTCTATTATAGTACACAAAGTGGTAGTAAGAATTTAATCTTGTAGAGGCTAGTGAGGAGAAGATGGGCTGAATCTGGTTTCCAGCTGTTTTAGGAAAGTTACTCTGTTTCACTTTCTAATCTGTCAAATGCAGGTAACTAAAAATCGCTTATCTTCATGAAATCTTTCATGCCTGTTTGGTAATGCTATGTAGCCTCAGAAGTGTATTGATGACTACTGTTTAAATGAATACTAACACCTATTACCAACTAAGTATCATCTTTTGCACAAGAAAAATAGAACGCTCCCTTAAAATGTCTCATCCCTTTCCCTAAGGAAATTTTTTTGAGAACTGGGGAATGCGAAGAGTACTCCAGATTTTCTCTGGAATTAGAATTAGCTGCTTGTCTTGGGCTTATCTGAATATTCTCCAGCAGCCTTCACTGTTTAATCTTATCTTTTCAGTTAGACTTAAGATAAGAATGACTGACTAGAGTAATTTGACTGAGCTAGGATTGTGATATGATATTTGGTAAGACTTAAAGGCCTTAAGGAGGATTTATTTGTGCTATCGCCGTTGTAGGAGTGACTCAAAACACTTCTTTGCTTTTAAGATTGCTTTTTTTTTGCATCTGTTTGCTAATTAAAGTTATTAGTGGTATATAGAGGTCTGCCTAGGGGACTCAGCAGTGTTGCAAGTGTGAAAGCAGCCCAAACATCTGGTGACAGGTGAGTGGTTTTGTTTGCAGGCCCCTATCACTTTGTTCCGTGTTTTTATGTTGCAGCAATGGGCTCAGCATTCAAATTTGGAATGGGASTAGGCTCTGAACAAGGAGGAAAGGATGTGCCTTTTACAAATCAGAAGACAGATGTGTGCTGTAGGTAGTGTTRGGTCACTGCCAAAAAAAGGCAGTGTTGAGTATTGCTGAACTTGGAGCTCTCGAGGGGCACAGACATGGTAGGGTAGAGATGAGAAATCCTGGGCTCTTGTACCAGGCTTGCACTGATCAGGTTCATCTGGCACTAACACTTATGAGCTGTTAGAATCTCTTACTATCAGGAGGAAATAGCTCTATGTTTTTTTTTTTTTTTTTTTAATTTGAAAGTATATGTAGAACAGTAAGTTATTTATTAGTATGAAACAAAATTTTGTATTGCTTCTTTACATAGGTTCCTAAAGTTACCCATACTGAATTCTGTCAAGGGCGTACCATGAGATGGGCACTGGCATGGAGTTTCTATGATGATGTACAAGTGCCTGTAAGTAGCTTCATTTTGGTTTGCTTGCCATTGTCTATACCTCATATTTGAGAAAGTGTCTAATGGGCTATAAWAAAACTGCTATGAAACAAACTGTTCTCCTTCAGTGTGGAATGTTTGATGGGCAGGGCTGCATGGACAGTGGGATTTCTTAATTGGCTTCCAATCCATTAGCAGTTGTTATTTGTGATTTGTGTATGATTTATGACTAGGAATGAAAAAATGAAATCTACAGGGACTTCTTGCRGGCTTTAGGAAGTTTTCTAACATACTTCAAGTAGCATATGTTTTATATACTTCTAAATCTCTAAGTTTTGGACTAGATTTAAAGTTTAAGCTACCCTCTTGAGAATTTTGTTTTAATTTATCATATAAATTCTCTTACTAAATAAATATGAACATGTCTAGCTCTTCTATACTTGCTTGCACAGTTATAAGTGGAACTTGTTCATCTTAACTTAGGTGAACCGGTTGCTTTTTTGGATCCAGGTGTACATATGTTGTAAGAAAGGTATATGCAATAGCCATGCAGTAGAAGATGCAAGTTAAACTTCATTGATTAGGGTCAAAATTTCTCTCTAGTTCTGAAGGCAGCCACACTTTAGTAGCTCTCTGTAATTCAAGAATTTGAAGGAACTGATAGACCTTTATGCCTAGCATGTGAAGATTAAAATCCCATTCTGCCCATCAGGCTAGCACAAAATGCATGCTCTTGTGTGATGTTCCCTAAAATAACTCTTTAAGGGGAAGTAAAACATAGCCCATATCAGAGAGAATATTTATTGGGTTACTTTATACTTTTAATCTGTTAATATAAACAGAATACTTAATATGTATTCTGAGTACAAAAGCACATGCAATAGTAGTAATATTGCAAAGTAATATTGCATAGCTTTGTAACCTTTTGGTGATGCTCTGTTTTTGTTGCTTGTTCTAGTCGCCTCCCTCTAAAAGAAGAAAACTAGAAAAACCCMGAAAACCAATTACATTCATGGTCTTGGCTTCTACAGTCAAAGAGTTATCAGTCAAAGCTACAGCTGTGGGCTGGGATGCTGTAGGTGCCATTGCTGTGGTTAGAGCCTGGGTAGAGAAGATTCTTGATGATCTAAAGGTACAGTGTTAAGTGTTATGTGTTACAGCAGCCTCTTACTTTAAAGTGTATGGATATGTGTATGAATGTATGATATGTGTATGAATGGATAGTATGAAGTTCTGCTGTTTTCTGCAATAGGTTCAACATAAGCGCGTTCCTTGTGGGAAAGATGAAGTTAGCCTGTTTCTGACTGCAATCGAAAACTCCTGGGTTCATCTGAGGCGAAAGAAACGAGAGAGAGTAAGGCAATTACGAGAACTTCCTCGAGCTTCTGAAGATGTTCTGCAAGCAATGGAAGAGGAGAAGAACAGCCAGAAAAGTATGAGCAGCAATCTAGACTGTGAAAAATCCAAGACTGAGGACTCTGAAATGGGGTTAATGGCACCTGATGAGGATGTCCACTTGACTGCAGGTGACAAGCCAATGGAAGAATCTGCTGCCAAAGAAGAACACAATGAGCATGTGGAGGAGGAGGAGGATGTAGAAGCAAATCAGGCAGAAATGTCACATAGTAAAGGTTCCAGTAATGTGAAGGAGGAATCTGACCCTTCAGAGGAAGCTAGCAATCTAACAATTGAAAAAGGACAAAGTCCCAAAGAAACTAGTAGATGCTTTCTCTTTAAGTGTTTAATGAATGTGAAGAAAGAAAAAAATGATGCATTAGTAGAAATGCACTGGGTTGAAGGGCAGAAYAGAGACTTGATGAACCAGCTGTGCACATACTTACGGAACCAGATTCTTCGACTGGTTGCTAGTTAGCCCTTTTTCCTACCATAGTAAAATAGACCAGACCCCAAATTTTTTAAGCTATTTTTAACTGACTAAAACTTTCAGCTAGCACAAGCTGTTTTCCTTTTTTTTTTCCTTTAAAAACTATAGTAAAATAGAGATTAAAGTCCTCTTTTGTATTTTAAATAGCTTTTTTTAAAGCTGCATGGAGTACATTGAACATGAACTGATGGGAAAGTAATAGATGCTGCGTTCCAGTTAAATGCATTTAYTCTGTGACTATTTTAAATAGCAACTGCTCATTCTGGTCTTCCTGGTGCAATAGAGTATTGTTCCTAAGTAGRCTAATCATTTCCTGCATTAGTACTGAAGAAAATGTTTCAGGAAACATTTCTATCTTGTGAATTGTCTTCTGCATCTAGCAGTCCTCAGTTTAGGAATTAAGTATGCCTCCCTTTGCTTTTTAACCTTTGCATTTAACCTTTGGTGTACAAAGTGAAAGATGGATACCTCCTCTAAGTGTCGATTAATTAAAATAATCACTTTAGAAATACCTTTTTTTGTACTTTTCTGGTGCTTTGGCTTTGAAGCACAGATGCGCCTACTATTATTGAGCATCTGTTTTCATAATATAGTTTTAAGAAAGAAATACATTCTTTGAGCTGTTTGGGTTTAGAGCTGTTTTTAGAAATTAATTATGTTGTCTRTTCCATTAGGCTCTTCCTTAAACCTTTCCATTAGGCCTTTCCTTAAACCTGTGCAAATATACTGCTATAGTTTCAGACAATTACTCTTAAAGGATTTTGCTTCCATTTAATCTTAAGATTGCTTTAATGGCAGGGATGAGAGTATGTCCTCATCTTTCTGTAGACCAGAAATTGCTTGTGCAGGAYGAATATGGGTAGAGATGCTTTAGGTTATTATGAAGAAAGATGACTGGAAAGAAGGCTGTTGCTTTCACATATGACTCTGATCTTCTCTGTCACCAGTTACATTCTCAGAGTTTCCTGGGCCAATGATCTCTTTCCTGTGAGAAGAGAGGTCGAGGGACATAAATCTTTGSGGTTTTTCAGAGGGGATTTGTCTGTGTGTGTTTGAGACTATGAGCACTGGTACTACATCAAATAGAGCTGGCTCCCAAGCTGTGATCCATTTCTTTTGAGATCTACAGAACATGAAGGGAAAATACTTCTTGCTCATGTCTTTTTGGTTTCTTTCAGTGGATTGTTTGTCTGTGTGTAGACTTCTGCACTGGCTTTTCATGAGGAACTGTGTTCCCTATGTTGTTTGCATGATCCTGTTGTGGGATGTAGGTGTGCGATACCCAAAATAAAAGATACACTCCTGATGGACAGAAGCAAATACTACATTTGTTTGTGCTCCTGGAACCACTTTGAATTACTCAGCCTGACTTACCAGTGCTTCTGGAAATATTAGTATGTCCTTTTTTTTTCTCATATTGTAATGAAAAATAAATCAGAAAAGCTTTATTTTTTTTCCTGCATTGTGTATCATGCTTTTTAGCAGTTCTCTTGAAGATGATGGACAAAGGCTTGTATGTGGCTAGAACTAATGAGTTGTGCTTTGCTTAAAACCACAGAATTTGCACAGGGCTGTTTCCGTTATTCGTAGAATACTGGGGAGAAGCGAAACTTAATGTTAGCGAGGACAGAGTCCTACGCTTTTAGAATCTGAAGAGATTTTTAACTTGCTGAGCTATTAAAAATGCAGAAAGCAAGGCTGTCTGATGTTTGTGCCCTTCTCTACTTCTTATCTTTTCAGTCTGTCTTTCTGCAAGGATGATGAAGAGCTGTACAAAAGCAAGCCTGTGTGGCTGTGACATGCTTTTTTTGGCTGAAGCAAACTATTACCTTGCTGTGTTCATTACCTCTTTCACTTCTACAGCATGAGTAGCTGGCATTCCTGAGTGTTACTTAACCAATGCCAGAGCTTATTTATGACATTTTTAAGAAAAAAAATAGTAGTCTATGATTAGGGTGATTTTTATCTTGTTTTAGAAGGTAAATTGCTGTGTTGGCATTTTATTTTAAATAAATGCTTTGCCAAAAATGGATGGGAAGCTTAGAAGGCCAGTCTTGTATAGGTGGAGAACAGCAATAAAGCCTCTGGAGTTAGTGTAAACCAACAGTGAGAAAACAAGGTAATTAGGGGAAACTTGGTGTCTTGAAACTGAAAATGCCCATGTGGGAAGACCTCAAGCGTTCATTTTGACCGAACGCCTCAGGAGTGCCAGGAGGAGCACATAATCCTTCCTTTTGCTGCAGTGAAATGTTAGGGGGGGGGGGACTGCTATAGGAGGAGGCAGCGTGGAACGTGTAACGGGGACCGAACTGACTTTGGGGGGGGAAATCTGACGGAGCTGGGGTTTGTGCGGTGGGCGGCAGTTCTGGATAGAGAAGGCTGCAGCTGCCTCTGGCGCCTGGAAGCACCCTCTCCCTCTCTTTTCTCCCGGGGCAGCCGGGCCGCCTCCGCTGCAGCTGCCGCCGGCGTCCCCGCACGCGC